>NW_015090928.1:405004-405884 GCF_001431845.1 Calidris pugnax
TGAGGCCGCCGAAACTTGGGCCGCCCCCGCGGGCCTCGACGACATTTTAAGGCGCTGAGGGGAGAGGCTGGGTGCCCCCCTCCCCCCCGCTCCTCCTCCTCCCCTGCCGGGCTAGGCCCGGGGCAGCCCCCGCTGCCATCTTGGAGCGGCGGCGGGGAGGGGGCGCTGGTGTCCCCCGGGGTGTGTGTGTGTGAGTGAAGGGGGGGATTTGGGGCGCCGGGCCCGTCGGCTCCTCACCTTGATGTGGAAGCGGATGAGGGCCAGGCGGATGCAGTGCGCCATGCAGACGGGCGGCAGGAACCAGACCTTGGGCGGCGGGGTGCCCTTGTTCTGGACGTGGCTGACGATCTGCTGCGCCGTCTGGCGCTCGTTGCCCTGGCGCTTCACCCACTCGTGGAGCCGGGCCTTCTCCAGGGCGCCGTTGAAGAAGACGAAGAGCTCGATGTTGCCGTTGAAGCAGGCCTTGGCCAGGGCCGCCAGGTAGCCCAGCATGTGGTTCCACTGCCCGCCGCTCACCCAGTCCGTGTAGAAGCCGCCGTAGAGCCGGTGCAGGCAGTTGTCGGCGTCGATGAGGAGGCGCAGCGGGGTCTGGGGGGGCCGCTGGCGGCCCCCACCCACGAGGCTGCCCCGCGCCAGCTTCTGCAGCTCGACGGGCACCACGGCGCTGGGGCAGTGCTTCTCGATGTAGTCCTGGAAACCCTGCACTCCCATGGTGAGGACCGGGCGGCGGCGGCGGCGGGCGGGCGAGCGGGGGCCCGGCGGCAGCGGCGGCGGCGGCGGGGTCTGGGCTCGGGCCGGGCGGCGCGGCGGCGGCTGTAGTTGCGGGTGGGCGGTGGGAGCGGTGGAGCCGGGTGGGAGCGTTGGCTGCCGTCGGTGGCCG
>NW_015090928.1:406304-459158 GCF_001431845.1 Calidris pugnax
GGGGGCGGCGCTGCCCCCGAGCCGCCCGCCATCTCGGCGGGCCGGGCCTTCCCCTCAGCCCCGTCGCCATGGCGAGGCCGAGCCGGGGCGCACCTGTTGCCTCGGGGTTGGGGGGGAGGATCTCTGGGCCGCCCCGGCCTCTCTCTCCTGACAGGAAGGGCGGCCGCGGCCGTTATTTGCAAATAAATAAATGACAGTCTGGCCTGGCCCGGCCCGCACCCGAGTGTGTTGCTGCCGCCGGTAGAACTTGGGATGAGTTTGGTGGCCTTTCTGTCTTAAAAAAGTGGCTGCGAGGCCTGCGGGCCGCCTCAGCTTTCCCGTGATTGTAGAAGAGCAATACAAACTTCGGGGGAAAAGATGGAGTCGGAGCTTGGAGATCTTTAAGGCCCCTTCCAACCCGAACCATTCTGTGAAAAAATCCCTTCCCCACAGTCTGTGAAGAATTATCTTTCTTCAGTCTCAGCCAGATGAAATAATTTTATTTTTTTTTAAAGGCCGAGGTTAGGACTGTGCCCAATCTTCAGAAGTTTATCACTGAAATATTAATGCAGCGTCCGAGTAGTTCTCTGCTGTGCTGGTGTCAAGAAAATGTCAAGCAGCACGTGCTGTGTATTCACCTTGATATTTTATTAATCGGGGAAAAAAAAAAAACTTGTTAATGAGGTTTCAGCCTGGCTGGATTGGAACCTCCAGTAAATATGTCAACTCGTCTTTTGAGTATCTCCAGGTATGGTGCTTCAACCACTTCCCTGGGCAGCCCATTCCAATGCTTGATAACCCTTTCAGTGAAGAAATTTTTCTTAATATCCAACCTGAACCTCCCCTGGTGCAACTTGAGGCCGTTTCGTCTTGTCCCATTGCCTGTTCCTTGGGAGAAGAGACCAACCTCTGCCTCTCTACAACCTCCCTTGGGGTAGTTGTAGAAAGCGATAAGGTCTCCCCTCAGCCTCCTCGGGAATATGGTTTAGTGTTGGTTTTTTGTTTGTTTGGTTGTTTTTTTTATTTGTTTGGGTTTTTGTTTGTTTGGGTTTTTTTTTTGTCAGAGTTAGGTTGATGGTTGGACTAGATGATCTCAAAGGTCCTTTCCAACCTAGGCGATTGTGTGAAATACTCCCACCAGGGAATGGCTGCAAGCAGTCGGCACAAGGCTGCTCCCGGCATGTTTGCATCCACAGCTATCTGGTACTGCGTAAGGACAGAAAAATAATGCTGAAAAAGCTATGGAAACAGTCTATGAGAAATACACATCTCTTCCTAGAAATCTGTTTTTGGAATAATCTGAGTTTGGTTTCCTAAGTAAAGAGTCAGATCTCTTTCCAAACTGCTTTTCCTTTAGACTTCCTAGATTTTCCTTTAAGAGCAGATGAATGTTATGGTAACATCAAAACAGTAAAACACTTCAAAAGATACGCAAAACATGGTAGTGTGGGAAACGAGCTAAGTTTTGCTTCAGCTAATTGATGTATCAGTGTGATAGTACTAACAAAGCGTTATCTACACTAACAGAGTGTTATCTAGGTGAAGAGAAACAGACTGGAACGTGTCCTTCAACATAGGGACCAAGAAGATAGAAAAGTATCAATAAGACTAAAAGAACAAGGCTTGGACAGTGAATCTGCCAGGTGGACAGTAAAGGCTGCCAAGTAGGCCTGCACTCAGGGAAAAAGGGGGGGGCAGCTGATGAAGACGAGGATGTGACCACCTGATGAAGAAAATGATATGTTCAAGATAAAATTTTGTAGAATAGGTGTGTATATGCCTTATACGGTAGAAAAAGATATAGGCTAAACCTGCGATAGGTTAGGTGGTCGGGAAGATTGTGAGCTCCAACTTCTCAGCCAATGAGAAGGAGAGACAGAAGTTTAAGCGGCCGGGATAAGGTATAAATATACAAAAATCAAAAAAGTGCGTGTGCATCTATTTTTGGTGCACCCGATTCAGCGCTGTTTCGTATTAATAAATTTTTAAACTTTTGCTTCGGTGACTTTTTCCTCTTTAAATTCTAAGATGTGAGTCGGTGTTTCTCACAGTAGTAGACTGACAGTGCTAATACAAGGAAAGTGGATCAAGGAGAAAAAACTTCAGAATTCCAAATATCCCAAAACACACCAAAATTTGGTCAAAGGAACACGTGTATCAAGAGCAGCTGATCAGACTTACCGATGTCCATTCAATGCTCTCATCAGGGTACAAAGTTTGATCAAAAACAGGACAGGCCATTCTCTGGTTAGTCTTAAGAAATTAGTAGTAGCTGATTCAAGAAGAATTCAATACTTGAGTCACTAATTATCTCACAGGATAATTTGTTCAATAGTCTTAGGAATATCACCTAAGTTTACTTAATGTGGTTTTTGTTTGTTTTGTTGTTAAGTTTAAGAAGGAAAGCTGGTCAGAAGCGTCTGCCACCAGGTTAATATCCTGATGCTTCCCATGGAGACAGGTGGATGCGGTGGAACCGAATGCTCACGTGCCCATCCACAAACACCGCCCTCCCTCCCCTAAAGAGAAGAGAAGAGGGAAAACAGAAGGGGAAACAAGGGGCTTCAAGAAGTTATTTGACACAAATAGCTGTTTTGCTGCAACTAAAACTTTGGCCAGACAGAAAGGCAACAGAAAAGAAATGGAATTTACGGAAAGCAAAATTACCCTGGAAAACAGGTAGCCTAGGACTGACTTAAAGAGCAATTAACCAAAGGCGTGAAGACAAACAAGGTATTTTTTCATCAACCAGTGGCAGAAGGCCTGCAGGAATCGTCGGGTTATCTGCATCTAGGAAAATGGCACAATGGAGGAAAAAGCACTGAAGAGACTTGAGAGACAACATTTTACTGGTACCAGATGCTGGCTGTGTAAGGGAAGGGTTAATAAAGATTAATGTTAAAGTCAGTGACTCATTATCCAACCTGAATTGAAGAGAATTAGGAGTGGCTCCCTAGAAGGAAGGAACTGAACAGTCGTTAGGAAGAACAGTCGTTATGAATAACCATGTCAAGGCAAGAACATAGAGATGAATGTTATCATTTTAGTCTCGATTCCTGTTACTGAAACTGGGTCCCTCTGTGAGATGAAAACAGACACAGGCTGTGGAATGGGCTGTCCTCAGTAACCTCCATAGGTACATTTGCCTGGGAATAATTAAAGTGTGTTATCCATGGGAAACACTTGCTTTACATTATTTCCCTTAATATTTCTCTGCCTTTCTCACCTTGGTGCCTCTCACTGCGCAGCTGCAGCCCCAGAACCTCCCAGTTGTTGCTGCTGTAGGAGGAAAGCTCGCAGCCCTACTCCTCACTGCTGGCTCTGCCAGCCGCCAGGGGCTCGTCCTGTGGGCAAGATGCTTTTCTGTGTTGTTACTTCAGTGCTCAAAGTGAAATGTCTTTTACATTATCTTGGTACTAAATTTAAATGCAGACATTTACGAATAATTGTTAAAGTTCTGCTGGTTTTTAGCAGCCCTGTTTCCCCTCCCTGTCACCTGGGGCATTTGACTGCAGTAGGGGTAGATGGCACACAGCGATAAACTGACTCTTGTTTCTCTCCTGGTGCATAGCTTGCGTGCCTGCTTATTAAAAATTTTGCTTACAGAAGCCAGCAGAATCTTCATGCGATTTATATAAAACCAGCAAAATTGTACCAGGGCATGTCTGCAGGTTGAGTTACCTTCACCCTCAGTATGTGTGTTATCTCAAGTGATTTCCTTTCCTTTGGTTGGTTTGGTTTTTTTAAGTTATAGGCATGCCTGCCACTTAGCCTAAAATTGTAGAAATTGAAGAAAAATGACTTAGGTTTAAAAAAAAAAAATTGGAGACAAAATTTGTCACTCAGTATAGTCTTTTCCTAATTACATTTCACAGTACTTGCCACCAGGCGAGACGTCATGTCGGTTGGTGCAATTTAATCCATATACAATCACACAAAATGTATACAACTAAAGAATTTCAGGTATCACTCTATAGCCTTCCAGAATATCTGCAGACACCATCTCGCTTTAGCGTACAGTAACTTTTTTCTGATATCTGTGATACCCATGATGGGACATTTGCCCCTTAGGTCAGAAAAACGTGCATATGGGCGACATCTCACTGAGTCATTTAAATGCTTATCGGTCTCTCCATCAGCATCAGCTCTTAGAGGAGTTTCAGTCTATTTCTGGAACTTCTTCATTTTTCAGCTTTCAGCAAGAATTAAGGTTGCAGAAACCCAGAGGTGATTGTTCAGCTTAAATAGATTAATTGCTAACAGTTAAATTTTTTCTTAGTCTAGAAGAAGGAATATTATTCTTCCAGCAACAACCAGGTAATGGCAATTCTCCCCGTTTCTTCTGTAAAACTTCCTCTTTGCAAAAAAGACTTTGTTGAAATTTTTAGTTTTGCCTGATCTGCACTCACCCATCAAGCATTCCTCTGCTCTAACATTTCTACTTAATTTAAAATTCAACTTCCAGCAGAATTTCGGAGACTGGCGCTCAGGAATAGCCTGATCTGCGCTTTCTCACTGGCCACTGTGAACTTTGGTGACTGATCACTTTGCAGCACCTTAATTTGCTTTTCAGGGCTGTTCTTGCATTGGCCACGTAGAATTTGTCCCTTTCTCAAGCTTTCTGTCTTTTTTAGCTTAAGTCACTGGTTTGACTCTGAAAACTGTAAGGGATGCACGAGAAACCACTGTCCACTGATTTTTCTGGTTTTTTCATTCTCCTTTATCAGCTGGTGTAGCAGACCTTTCATGTTTTGTGAGAGTTGGCAGCAAACCCTGCTTCTTTGCCCGCCTGAGGTACGGGTGCTGTTCTGGCACTGAGGAAGTTGCTCTCCTTGCCCCGTGCAAATCTGCGCTGGTGGTGGCCATGCAGGAAGAAGTCTTTTCTGTTTGTTTCCCCTCCTACTGGCATTTCCTTTTGAATTTACCTTAACAGAATGTAGTTTTATCTGGAGTGTGTTCTTCCTTATTACATTTTTCACTCTTAGTCAAAAGCCATTTTGTGGTAAACCGTTTTATTTCACGCATCCGCCTTTACTATCCGGAGAAACTGCTGTTGATGCTTGATTAATACTTCAGACATAGTCTCATTAGGCCCTTCGTTAGTTGCATTAAGTTATTTAAGAACTGTCAATCTTTCCCAAAATGGCTAAATCCTCCTGAGTTCTTGCATATTCCGAGAGTTTTCATCCCGCGGAGAGGAGACTAATCCAGATGGCTGGCACCGGGGCAGAAGCCCAAAAAGACACCAGTGGTGGAACAAAGCCTCTTTTTTTCAGGGAGTGGAGCAATAGGACACGGGGGAACGGTTTTAAACTGAAAGAGGGGAGATTGAGATGAGATCTCAGGGAGAAACGCTTTGCTGTGAGGGTGGTGAGAGCCTGGCCCAGGTTGGCCAGAGGAGCTGTGGCTGCCCCATCCCTGGAGGGGTTCAAGGCCAGGTTGGAGGGGGCTTGGAGCAACCTGGTGTGGTGGGAGATGTCCCTGCCCAGGGCAGGGGGTGGGACAGGATGGGCTTTAAGGTTCCTTCCAACCCAAACTGTTCTATGATTCAGTGTCTTCATATTCTTTGGGAATTTCTCTTGGCAGCTTAATTTTGTTGTGAGCTTCTTGTAATACTTTCTCCTGTTAGGGTTGTTGGCCTGTGTTTTGGGGTGGTGTCTGTTAGCCAGCACCAGACTATTGTTTCAGTGTTGTTAACAATTACCTACGCAAAGCACTCACCACCGGCTCCCCTGGAGTCCCTCTTCTCAGAGCTGGGGCCATGATGAACCCCGCGTCACCTGTTCAAGTACCTGGTCTCTCGGTCCTCCTGAGACAACACATATTTTTGTGTGTTTGAAAAAAAAAAGCAGATTTAGGAAGTGTAGTGTGTTTGAATGAAATGGGCAATGAGAGGGGGGGTGACGGTGTAACAACACAAAACTGGGATCACGAGCGGCTGCGATATCTTCCTGGGCAACCACTTTTGAGTTGCACTTTTTTTTCTATTTTCTTGGGCTAGTTGACCTGTTAATATCCTCTTTTTTTTTTTTTTTCTTTACCAAAGGCATCTGCTGCTTCCCAAATACTTTCTTTAGGCCATTCAAATACTAGTAAAACACGCCAGGCCAACATTGAAATCCCTTGTAGACGGGACATATCTGAAAGCGCCGCTTGCTCCGTGAATGGCAGAGGAAGAGAAAAGACCTTCTCTGAAAGCCTGCTGTGAAACCCACATTGAGATGAGGCAATACATAGTCCAAGGACCGATCCAAAGAGAAGATGATTAAAGAAGCCCTCATACTTTAGTAGAGCCACCGCTACACCCAAACCCAAAGCTCTTGATTGTACCTAGAAGCTGACCCATTAGGACCTGGGCCCTGGGCAAATGTCAGGGAAATGACAATATTGCTCCAGCAAACTTTTAGGGCAAGAAAATGCCTGGCAGCGAGTCCTCAGTGTGTATGGGAAAAGCAGCCTTGCAGAGGAGGGGGCAAGTGCCGCCGGCTGAAAGAATTCCTCCTTTCAGAGAACAAGCGGGGCTTTCACAGCAGTGGATACTGAGCTGTGGCACGCAGTATACAGATTACATCAGGGCCATTCGCCGCCTTGAATTATTTTTAAAAAACAAAAGCGTGACAATTTTTAAGTTCTAAATTTGAATTTTCAAGAGTAAAAGCATAAAAATAATGGTGTTATGGAGCAGGCAACAGGAGCCAGTGGAGAGCAATAGTACTGGTTCTTAGAAAGCCTGGAACAGTAACATGCTGTTCCCATGGTGTTAATGAATAGTTGTGCGAGACGTACAAAACCCCAGTATTTAAAGTATATTCTATAGCTCTTTTTGCAGGAGCATCAATAGTATTTCAGATACTAATAGGTTACTATCGCTAGATACTAGAACAAATAGGATGCATTTGCAAAGAGTATGGAGGAGCTAAAAGCATATAGTGTGGCCGTTTCAGAAGAGCAGCTATTTACACTTCTAACACTTTAAAAAATGTCATTTTTGTTGGCATTTAGGCAATTAACACAAGTATCTAAAGCATATAAGTGACAGACTTAGCAACCTAAATGTGGGATATGGATGCCAGGTTTGGGAACACCATCCAAGCCAGACCTTCACTGTCAGTCTGCTGCAGTCAGTAAATTCTTCATCATACCCAAACGTGTGTCAGCATGGTCTGCCAGCACCTCGGCTGGAGATGCACATCGCTCAGGTGTTTGTCTTACCCCCTTATTTCATCCCTGCGACTCCAGCTGCACTGAGCTGTGCTCTAAAGTCAAGTGGACAGCAAAGAAAAAAAAAAAAGGAAATTAATTTGAATTGCAAAGTATAAAGTTGCAGGGCCGTGCCTGCTCGAATCCGCACACAGGCTGGAATGAGCTCTACGAAATCCTGGCTTTTCAGCGCAGTGGGCTGGGCACAAGGGACACTTTGTGCTGTTGCCGTTTCCCGGTGCGGAATGGCCCTCCATGTCTGTCCCGTGGGCACAGCCCTCTCCTGGGACGAGGTGCTGTCGGGCTGGGGCCATCAGGGAAGAGGAGAAGCAGACACTGTCCTCCTGATGTCCAGATCTGGCCCACGAGCCTCCAATTATCCTGTTGTGAGCTACAGCGCTCAGTTCAAAGGGCGGCTAATTGTATTTTAATGGCAATTTAAATGATGCTTCTGGTCATTTCAAAAACATGCAAATCACTAATTACCAGTAGTCTACGTGGCACTGTAAGCAGGCAGAGCACTGTGGAAAGGTGAAGTAACGCTATTAATGTTCTCAATGGCCTTCAGTGCCCTCCCACGTGTCAAAAGCGTCATCTCTTGCTCCTAGGCCCCAGCTCTGCCCTGGTTGCTCACATCTGTCTTCCAGCTGCCGCAGATGTTTCTGCAGCATCCTGGAAATAGGTACAGAAGAGCAGTGATTTAAAATTACTTACATTCATGAAATTCTACAAATATTAATAAAATATACTAGTAATAAATATTAACTGAATTTCTTACAACATCTCTGCTTCAGAACATTTTACCTTAAATACCAGCTCGATTGGACTGAACCTCTGAACACAGCATGGTCAGGATGGAGAAGAGAAGGCTCCGGGGATACCTTAGAGCCCCTTCCGGTCCCTCAAGGGGCTCCAGGAAAGCTGGGGAGGGACTCTGGATCAGGGAGGGGAGCCCTAGGAGGAGGGGGAAGGGTTTGACACTGAAAGAGGGGAGATTGAGATGAGATCTGGGGAAGAACTTGTTTGGTGTGAGGGTGGTGAGAGCCTGGCCCAGGCTGCCCAGAGAAGCTGTGGCTGCCCCATCCCTGGAGGGGTTCAAGGGCAGGTTGGAGGGGGCTTGGAGCAACCTGGTCTGGTGGGGGGTGTCCCTGCCCAGGGCAGGGGGTGGGATGGGATGGACTTTAAGGTTTCTTCCAACCCAAACCATTGTGTGATTCTAAATAAGCTCACCAGAAAGTCAAATGCTAACGAGCTGGGTGGCTGTTGCTCATGGACATTATTTCTGCCCTGTCCGGACGGGAGGAGAGGTGGGCGATGGGGCTGTGGAGCACGTGGAGCCCAGCCCTGCCGGTGCCACCGCTCATGGGGACTCCAGCTACCAAGGCTGGTGAGTTGGTCCCCACCAGAAACATTAAATTCCTTTCCGAATGTTTATTTGTATTTGGTACAAGATGCCCATAGTCTGTTGAGGAATCCATTCTCCAGAAAAAATATTTAGAGTGCAAGTCACAGTTTTCCCCTTCAGAAATTCAGCCAAAACACACCGAATCTGCCAACCACTGACAACGTACTGGTGGTCAAGATGTTTATACGTAAACACTATATCAGTGAGAGCAAAGCACACATCTTGCCCGTGTAATAGATAGCTGGTAATGAAATGGAAAAATCTGTCTAAGCCCTTTTTTAAAATACCTGCTTTTATGAGAATATAGGTTAACTGTAGGACAGTGGATTTCAAATGCTAAATCCAAGCAATTAGAATTTTGAAGAGACTCTTACTGGTGTGGGAAATGAAAAGGAGGCTTGTATTCTCATTGGAAAATAAAATGCATGTAAATAAATTTGCTGATTTTTTTTTTCTGGTGAAGCTTTATGTGAGGTTAATCCCTTTACAGTCCCAGAGTGTATTAGGTTTCGCTGATCTCCCCTCGGTGTTCCGTGGGCTCGCAGGCGGGGGCCGGGAGCCGGCTCCGGCAAAGGGAGCGAGCGCGGCCACGGGCACCCAGACCCTGGGGCCAGCGATTTTGTGTCTGTACTGGCACCAGCACCTCTTTGCGGGAACAAGCCCCTCAGACTGCTTTAGAGGAGATGTGTCTTTAGGCAGAGAAGGTGGCTGGTTACTAAACAACGAGATTTTGCACGTGGGAAGGATTTTGCATACAATTTTCCAGGTGCCTTTTTTGCTTTCCAGGTCCCTGGTCCGTCTCTGGCTCGGCAGAGCTCTGAGCACCTCCATCATCGTGTTCCTCGCCTTCTTCCTGAGGCTCCGCAACGATGCTGCCTTTGGAAATGAGCGTCTTGGAAAATTCTTGCACTTCCTTACTAAGTGCTGGTTTTTTTCCCTTTTATAACATTGATGGTGTTTGAAACCGAGTAGATGCCAGGGCAAGTAATTCCTGCCTTTTCTGTTTCAGGAAACACTTGCCGTAAGGGCCAGCCTGCTCTTACAGTTCCCACTGCCTGCGCAGAGCAGCAGACCAGAGCTGATGCCAGATAAGTCCTGGTCTGGTAAGAGATTTAAGTTTAAACTTATGTATTCCCAGATTTTTCAATTAAAGATTATTCACATTTGGTTTTCATTCTTTTCAGAAAGATCTGAGATATTGGTGTCCTAGGGTTTTTTTGCCTGATTTGCACAGATTACTTTCTCACCTTCATTTCTTCTTTTAAGGATATATCATTTGACATTTACCCTGTGATTTTCTCGCCTTTGATGTCAGGCAAGGACATTAGTCAGGAAAGCATTTAAAGTTTCAAGAATGAAATATTTTTGAACAATGGCAACTCTTTTGCAAGAGATGAGAAGAGTTAAAAAAACAGCTAGCTTGTCACTTGATGACAGAAAACGTTACTTCTGAAAGTTGTACAAACATGCAGCCTGGCCTGCGTTCAATGTCTTGACTGCCATAAAACTAGAAACTTTAATTAGCATAAATTCATAGTCTAGTTCTGAAAAAGAAAAAAAAAAAAAGGTAAATATTACATAGTTCTCAGTAATTAGAGCATTTTTATTTTCCAGAAGACGTCAGTTTAATTCTCCAGGTACTCTCAGTATATAGAGCAACTTTTGATCTCCCCCTACATAATACAGCACGGGAGAGTGTCTCTTTAAATTCATTTATAAAATAATTCAGGACTGTGGGTGTCTTTGATCTGTTCCTCTCTGCTGAAGTACAGAAGAGAAGAACATGTCGCTTAGCAACCCCGCACCAGCACTGGGGGGAGGCGGGGAGGGATGGATGGTCCAGAGTCACAAAAGGGAAGGATTAATCCCCGCCAGAAAACTAAACTTCTGACAACGCTTCTCTAAAATGAAGCAAGCAAATAAACAAATAGGGGTGTTTGCAGAATTTGGTAATGTCACTTTTTTTTTTTTTTTTTCTATTTGTTTTTTTTCCTTTACCCCACTTCTGGTCTATTAATAGCAATCTTACAACCAAATCAGAAACTCAGACCCGGGATAGGCAAGGCAGGCTTAAATAGCTTCAGGACTGGGTTGCAGTCGAAAGGAATCTGAAGTTTTATTTTTAAACCAGTTAGGCATATTTTAAATTGAATTAGTGTAGTCAAGACTAATCCTAATTAATTTCATACCGCAGTTTTTGTCTGAACACTTAAAATAAATTTTGTGTGGAGTCTCATCCTGTTTTACAGTTGGACAGCTGAAGTGTCACCAGACTCATTTATTTAGGGTCACTTACCTCATTGTAAATAAAAATCTAGATTTCTCTAAATGGTTACCAGGCTGTGATTAGCTGGTAACTAGGTAACATCTTAGTGACTTTGAAAAATATATCATTTAGGAAAGTAACTTTGCAGTGAGGTAGATGAGCAGTGCTCAGCCAGCCTCTGCCATTTCTGCAGCTGGAGGATGGTTCAGCCCGGCAGAGCAGGGGTACCGTCTCCAGCCGCTCCTCCTCCCCTCCCTGACCAGTCCTTGAGCAGCCCTAATTCCCTAATTTAGCTTTCTCTTTGGCACCAGACCTCAAACATCAAACCCCACAGCCCTGTGTGGCTGAGTTATGGAAGAGAAAACTGCTGCAAAAAGCTGTGCAAGGGGAAGGATGACAGAACTAGTTGAAATGTAGCCCACTCCAGCATTTCACACAGATGAAAAATATCTCATAATTAAATAAAGGAAAATTGTTATGTCTGGTCTTATGTTAATGATTCTAAAAATTATTTAAAATCATCTTAATTTTTATGCCACTTCCATGTCCTAATCACCTATAACTTGTTACTGAACATATCACTGTACAGTTAAGGGAATCCCTAAGTGTTAATGGTTCTCATTTTTCCCAGAGCTGGGTCCTGGCAATTCTGTGCTCAATTCTGTAGTAAAATTGCAGATGATTAGAGCAAATGCCTGCCTCCATCCACAGGCTAGAACTTTATCTAAACTGGCATCTGTTGCATATTCCAGCAATTACAAGCACACTTGAAACTAGACATTATTGAACTCTGCAATAACGCTTATTTTTATCTAGTAACAGCAATGGTAAATGGTAGCCTGGACCTCACTAAGACCTAAGTTTCTTAGAATAGTGTGCCTAAGAACTTAATACAGAAGTAACAAGATATTTTTTTGTTACCCATATATAGCAAAGACCTAGAGAGTAGGATCTTGTCTCCAATGAGCTCAATGGGAATTTTACTAGTTATTGCAGGAGTGCCTGGATTTTACCCAGGATCTCTGAGAGTGTGCTTTTTGTACTGGCAAATGCTTATGTAATGTGATTCTTTGGAGAAATTTAATTAAAGAGAAATGTGCAAAGCACTTGGCATTAAGTGGTCTAAGTTTTTTAATGTACAGTATTTAGAATGAAGCCTAAATTAGAAGCAAATAATGCTAACTCAGCTGTGAGCATTTCAATAAAAATTACGTTGTGGAGAAGCTTGTGTAGACTCTGTGCATTTTTGTTTGTAACAAATATTTTCTATATGCTTTCATTTTTATGATCCAGGCAAATTTAGAGGCTTTATTTGCCAATTTGCAAGCTGAAGCAAACCCCATTGACCGGACTGCATCTTTGCTCGCAATTACACCAGGGTCAACAATTCTTTACTGTAACTTAATACTGAATAAGTGTTTTTGCTGACTGCCGAAATCGCGTGGGAGGAGGAGCCCTGCAACAGTAGAACTCTTTTACTTGCGCTTGTGTTTACGGTACCAGTTCATATACTTAGTGGTTTTTATTTTTAGGAGACAGAAATATGTAATAACCATGAGGCATGGATTATCCTGGTTGGAGATTCTTGTTGTTACAAAAAAATGTATGTGATTCCTCTAACAGAGACGGAACATCTCCGGCTTCTCAAACAGACAAGCAGGCTTTGCGCGTCTGGTATTTTTTGGGGAATATGTTTTAGACTACGCTGACTTAAAAACATGTACAATTTACATAGCTTTCTGGTTAAGGCATTCAAGTTACCAGATCAGGATGATACACGAAAAAAGCGTGCAGATAAGGCATGGTTTGCCCAAACATGTCATCACAAACTGACTTCCTAAAGGTATGTCTCAAGCTGGAGAACAAAAACACAGATGTGTGATATTTTTCCATTTCAGAGCAATCATTATAATATCACTATGATGCAGACTACCTTCACGACTGCTTAAATCCAGTACTGACAGAGGGAGAGTAATCTAAATTGCCAGAAACATAATGTTGGAGAACTCTGTTTAGCACAAAAATTCTTGAAAATATATTTGGTGGAGAACTGGGCCCAGCTGACAACATTGGGGAAAAGAAATTTTTCTTTGGCATGGGACACCGTGCTCTGACAGCTCTGTTCTTAGGGAAGAATCTCTAATCTAAAACATATCAGATTATTTCTCCCTCTTGTAATTTCCTCCTAAATGAAAATAGAATTATTCAGCTTTTTTCAAAATGCGTAGAGAAGTTTGAAGTTAATAAATCTCAGCTCTTCCTCAGTAGAGGGACAATGGCTGTCTTTTTATCTTTAAGGAAAAAGCAGGCTGGTCCAATCGCCCTCTACAGAACAGTAGATCATCACAGAAAGGGATATTTTGGTATTTGTGGCTCAGTTTCCCCAGTGATCAGCGTCAGAGAAGCTGGACATCTTTACTGCTGTGGAACTGCCACAACATGTCTGACTCCAGCACCACAGAGCTGGAAGGAAAATGGAATGAAAAATTCACTGAAACGCTTTGATGTTGCATACACGCAGAATTTGAAAGGAGCAGGAGAGTTTATTTTTAAAAGGAAATTAATGAAAGACATTATAAAGCTATGCAAAGTGATGGGTGGTATAAAGAAGGTCAGGAAATTCTTGTTGCTTTTCTCGCCGTGTAAGGAACTTGGGCACTCACAGAGGAAGATACATTATGCAAAAAGCCCCAAAAGAACCCATTCCCTGTTGGATTGGACAAAGCACCCTTGCTGCCAAGCCTGTCCCCTGCCCAGCCCTGCTGATCGCAGACTGTTGGGCAGCGTGTCCCCGACCGACCCCGCTCGCTGCTGTCTCTCCTCACAGTCACCAAACGTAGCACCCACAAGGTGTTGGGCACCGAAAATTTGTGTCTGGAAGCAAAGGGTTTTGCAGGAGAGAAAAAACCCAGTGCAGGGAGGTCCTTGTCCTCAGAAAGCCTGCTGAACTATACCCTTTTCCTTGGAAGAAGTCGTATTTACACGGGGAATTTACATGTATCAATGACTGTGGCAGAATATTGCTGAGGAAGCCCCTTGTTAATATTTTGGCAGCATGAGAGTGTTTTTCCCAATTGCAAATGTCGCTCCATCTGCCACCAAGCCATTGGTTCCAACAGTCTGTCCTTCCCCGTTCAAGGGGCACCACAGAAGCATTCTGTTTGCTGGGGGGATGTCAGGAGAGGAGAGGAGAGCGAGACGAGCGTGTGTCCTTCTGCAGCAGCATGCCCTGTTGGGGGAGAGTTTGCCGTGAGGAAACAAACCAGCTGAGGAGGCGTATCTTCTATTTACTAATGAGTGAATATTTAATTTAGTTGATTTTAACATGTAGGTAAGATTTTGATAATACCACTGCCTTGAATCTGAGTTGCATCATAGAAATATTGGTTGGAAGGGATCCCTGGATCAACTCCCACCTTCTACTCCAAGGAGGACTGTCACCAACACTGGATCAGGTCTGCTGTGATTTTACCTAGCCAAATCTTGGGTGTCCCCATCTGAGTGACCTCTTACAGTACTGCAGTGTCCTCCCAGTGAAGCAGTTCTTCCTAATGTCCAGTCTGAACCCCCCCAGGCCATTGCCCTTCACTGTACCATCTGTCACTGGCTTGGCCCCATCTTTTTTCCAACTCCACGCAGTTGCAGCCCTTGCCTCAGATCACCCCTTGGCCTCCTCTCCACCAGACTGAAAAGCTGTAGCCCCGTCCATCACCCAAAGCATGTGTGCTAGAGCTATGATGTTCCAGACCATCCCAGTAGCCCTCTGCTGCCTTCTCTTCCCATTTCTGAACATCCTCCTGACCTGGGGGGCCCAAAGCCAGACAGTATTCCTGATGTGACCTTATTTGGCTTGGAAGAGACAGGGATAATGAGTTTCCTCAATCTGCTGGCCACCCTTCTTCAAGAGTAGGCCAACGTGCAGTTTGGCCCAGTTGCAGTGAGCACACTGTTGGCTCCCATTTGACCTGACATCCACTGTAACCTCCAAGTCCTCTCCAGGGGGGCTGCTGCTCAGCCAGACAGTTCCCAGCCTGTCCTGGCACATTCCACTATCCTGCCCAAGACTTGTTAAACTTGATGGGATTTCTGCTGGCTTCAGTTCCTGAAGATCCCTCCACACAAGTTAATATTTGGCACATCAAGGACTCCACCCTAATTCAGGGTCATCTTCGGATTTGTTGTGTCTGTGCTCCATATCATGACTGGAGACGCTGAACAGTATCAGCCCTGGTGTTGGCCCTGGACTACTCTGCTTCCCTCCGGCTACCAAACATGTTGAGACACTGATGGCCAACTGTCAGTCTGGAGTCTCTCTGGGTGAGCTTTCTGGCTGGGACACAGGAACTGAAGGAAGAGCTGGTTTTCTGTTTGGTACCTTAACTGGTAACCTGTTCTTGAAGTGTTTTAGCAGATGGTAGTGGGCTACATAGTGTTCAATAGTAGTAAAGCAAAAACATTGTTTAAATTTAGTAGAATTCTGTAAATAAGCTTCTAAAAATAACATTAAACAAGAAAAGGTTCTTACCATGTAGACTTTCTACATTTTTCCATACTTAGTCTAATATTCTGGACCACACAAAAGCTCTTTTGCAATTAAAAAAACACATTGCAGCATTTGTCTTTTGTTCTGCATTGGAATCAAACCACAGTCCCACCGTTCCTGGGAGGCAGCAGGGAGAGTCCTCTGTGCCAGGACAGCTAGGGTCCCTCTGCATCACACCGGTCATCCGCGTCCCATCCCTGCTTCAGCTCGGGACCCCATCTCCCAAACCTTAGGTGCATCTCCCAAACCTCGGGTGCATCTCCCAACCGTGTGGTACTTGGGACTGGTGGTTGGGGACCTCTCTGCAGTCCCCAACGTTTTCAGTCTTTAACATCATAACAGATCCATCTCTGCAAAACACTCAGTTTTTAGCAGAACATCTCCTGTCCACAAAGATATCTTCCCAATTTGTTTTTTGAAATCTGAATTATGAGGAGGGAAAATGGTATGCGATTCCTTAAACCCAAAAGAGACATCCAGCAGAAAAAAGCAAACTCAATCGTGAAATGACTATTTCAGTGATGACTTGTAATCTGCAGTTTCATCTACTTGATAATGCCCAGCTTAGTGTCAGATCTAAAAACAGAATGAAAGGAGAAAATCATTCCTTTGATATGCATTAAATTATTCAGTTAGTAAATTAGTGAATCTTATTCTGAGTGTTATTAGCTATTAGCATGTTACACTTCTTGATGTTGCTCATGAAGAACGCATATGAAAATGAGGAAAAGAATTCCCTTTTTGAAGTTGCTGCCACTTGAGTTGTTGACATTTCTTTTAATTGGTGGCTGTCCTCTTGAATGCAGTATTCTGCTGTCTGTTTTTATGAGAGATTCTTCATTTTTAATTTGTTCTCTTATTGATTAGATTTTTTTTTTGAATGGGTAACTCAAAATAATTAGCCTTTCAAGGGAACCATACTCTCCTAAATAGTTATTAATGAGTATCATCTCCCCCATTCAGTATGCTTAGGCCTTTTTCATTAGGAGAATTTCAAGCGTAACATCTGGCCTGGTCGAACCGTGCCTGGTACCACTGAAGGCCGGAGGAATCTCACTGCAGACCTCAGGAAGAGCAAGATCAGACCCTGAGAGATGAAGAAAGATCACTGGAATTCAGTTTGTCTTAGGAAGATGTCTATCTTCTAGGAGAGCCTACAAATGTTCCTTCCACCTCCAGGTTAGGATTGAGGAGGGAATGAAATGAGTGAAGGAAAACAAGATAATTGCATTTCAACAAGGATACCATCTTCAAAGACTATCAGCTTCAGCAGCTGGGCTAATGAGCTTTAATTATACTGCCAGTTCTACAGTACTGGAAACGTACAGCTCCCTTTTATTTAAATTCAGTGTGTGTTACATAAAAATAAACCCACTAAAACCAACAATAATTCTGTGCATGCATTATTTTCCCAGTAAAGAACCAAGGAACTTCAATAAGAATGTATTTCGTTTTAGAAATTATTGCCTGTATTACCTCACAATTAAAGAGCAGTTATGCACTGCTCGTCATGCATTGCTGCAATGATTTAATCCCATTCTGGTTCCTGCTTGGCTTCTGTGAGACAGTTCTTGTCCCTTCCCTTACTTTTGTCTTTAACCTTAAAATCTGCCTTGAGCATTGCCAGCTATTCTGCTGCTGAGGCGCAGTCTTACTTTTGAACATTAGACTCTCTCCTCTCTATTTGCTCTTTCAAAACAGACTGGAACATCCTCCTCCCCCTTTCTCTGCCTCCCT
The DNA here is from genome assembly GCF_001431845.1 of Calidris pugnax. Taxonomy (NCBI): domain Eukaryota; kingdom Metazoa; phylum Chordata; class Aves; order Charadriiformes; family Scolopacidae; genus Calidris; species Calidris pugnax. Next base: position 423,435 of record NW_015090928.1, read on the forward strand.
GAAAGCTCCTCCACTCTCCCCATGCTTCCTCCACGCTCGGGCACTAAGGAGCCTCTACCACAAATGTGAATCCTCTGATCATTCCTGGACAGACTTCTACCAAAGCAGAACTTCAGCCCACGTCACTGGTGTTTCTTGATGAAGGCCTACTTATCTGTTCAAGGTCAGTATCTTAAAACAGGGGGGTTTCGAGTCTCTTCCGACCTTGTCCTGGCAGTTTATTTACTGCCAAGTTTCTATCAACAGTATGATTTCTTCTTTGTCATTCCCATCCACTGTCTCATCTTCTGCAGAGGTTACTCTATGGGCCAGCCTGTATATAAACTCAACAGTTATTTCTCTATGACAGAAACAGCATTTAAGATACGTCCTTTTCTATCTCAACTGAAAACCGAAGCTTTGAACCAGGCTCACATACACATTCCTGCTTTCTGGGCTCGACCAATGCCATTAGAATGATAAAGTAAAACAATTTTATCTATCTAATTTATGCCTCTGCATCCTTACTAGTCTCTTCAACCTCCTTTTCTTTTTCTGTTCTCTGTCATTTCAGGTCTCTCTGCTTCCCCAGTGCCCTCCTCGGTCCTCCTCCCCATCCCAGCTCTATCACTGGGAAACCACTGACTCCTCCCTCCAATGGGTAATCATTCCAACATTTCCTCTGCGGCTGAGAAGTCTTTTCATCCACAAAGCTATCCCCTAAAGCCCCATCAAAAGATGCTTGCTTTCCCGTCTTGTGCCCAGAGGCGGTGGCCGGGGCCGAGGATGGTACTCACCAGCGCTTCCTTGCAATATGTGCTAGTCATTTTTTTAGAAGACATAGCTCTACAACTACAATAGAAAAAAAAAAAAAGGTCAGAAACATCAACATCACCTTTCAGATTGAAAATCAATATGAAAAGAATGAAATAATTGAAGAAAAGCTGATCCAACACAGGTTGTAAAAGTTGGTATGAACGGCTGCCCAAAGTCAGAACTTAAAGGGAAGTTTCACTTTGCAGAAGAGCAATGTTAAAAATTAAATGTTAAATGCTCAATGTTAAAATTAAGAACAATGCTAATTTTATTTTATTGAATGCTATTAAAATACCTATTAAAAATTATAAGTGGTAGTCTAAAACACTGCAGTGCGGCTTGTAGAAGAGTGAGCACAAAGTATGGAATGGCCTTACATGGTGATATATTTCTGACATAATATAATATAAGCTATTTCAAGAATCCATTTACAAGTGAGCTGTCTGGGTAGAGCTCTGCCCTCGCTGCAGTCCGCAGGAGTTCTGCTGGTGACATCAGGGAAATGAGGTTTTCCCCTCATTTTCATCCTGTGCGAGATTAAATACTGGGTCAGGAAACCAGTATTAGTTCTACTGCCTGGGAACACCAGTGATTTTAAATACAGCCTTTGCTTAGGAGGATTACTAAATGGAATTTGGGAAGTGACTTATTAATGGAAATTATTTTTTTGTTTGTTTGTTTGTTTGTTAATTCGTCCAGATTTTCTTGTTTATTGGTAGAAGTGTCATGTTATTTTGTGCTGTGCTGTTCCTCTGCTGCAGCAGTAAGAAATACGCAGCTGAGCTCTAGGCCTCTGGATGGGAGGTGGGTTGTTTCCCTTCCCCATTCCAACGGGAAATCAACAAAAGCAAGTGTTTAATGGTACGAATGCCATTATTACACAGCTTAGGAGCTCCACAAGCACCTAAACGCTGCAAGTGCTATGATAATTTATCTTTGAACTTGTTAGTAACAATAATAAGGAGTAAGCTGCAGCAATTGCTGTGTGTTTACATGGTATTTGCCATGCGGTTGTGGTACAATTACAGGGATTATACCTGCTCTGCAGAATAAGAGTACACGGTGTACGGCGTACTTTATTTTGTGTTATTTCCCATCACTTGGTCCAGTGAAGCAGAGCACAGGAGTTTAGCACAGTATTTCACTCTGCTGTAGGTGGAAAGGAGCCACAGGTATGGACTTGCGCGTGGGTCCGCACACAGAGTGATGTCATTTAAACCATGGCCGTGGTTTCTGGCTATTCGGGGTGGCAACCTTGCTTTTTGAGCTCAAGTTATTTATATTTTGGCCTGCTGCCCTTTCAGCGATATAAATGGTCTTGAATATGCAGATTTAAAATAAGACAGGCCAAGGCTTTTGTTTTTAGTATAGCAACCTTTTCATCTCATGTGTAATATTGTAGGTCTCTGTAATAATTGCAGGTAAAAGAATAGATGGAAAGAACCTCTCTTCTTACAAAGTCTTAGAAAACCTGTGCGCCAACACATCACCATTTCTCTGCCTTAAAATGCCATTAGTACCAGAATACCAAATGTGAAACCGTATAACACAGCCACTGGGAAAAAAATACCAGCTAATGGTGAAAAGTGCAAAGAAATACACTGTCTCCGGAGATTTTGCACGATTCAGCGTAAACTATATGTAAAACTAAAATACAAAATTCTGTTATGCTCGAGATGCCCATCTAGCAGGAAGAGACAGACCTACATGCCATTTGATGCAGGAATTGCTGTGCTGCCTCTCTAAAACAGTGGTACCAGCCTGTAAACTGGCGCATGCAGTTTTACCTGTTCTGAGGAGAAAATCCTGACCTTTGGAGAGTGGAGACAGCACTGCACTGCTAGAGTAAATAACAGAAACATGGATTTATTTGCTGTTGCTGAAGATGTAAAATTTCCCTTTGGCACACAAGAAAACAATTTAAGAGCTCCATATTCTGCTCCAGGTGGAAGAAAAAGTAGTGAGCTCCTGTAAGTGGGTTGGTGTTATTGTTCAGCTTCATAATAATTTTCTTGTCTCGAGGGACTTGATTTATGAGCATAGCCTTAAAAAATTTCTAGCTGAGGAAGGCCAGCAGTGTGACATGACGGGGCACGAATCGGGCTGTATTAATTTCCAGTTGCGATGTTGGCTGCGCACAACTGTAGCACAAAAAAATGAGATGCAAATTAGCACCATATACTGGTTTGGCTGTCTCCTGGGGATTTTCCTCTCTCTGTTACAGCCAGCGCGCTCCCGATTGGTATCGGCTGCCCCAGGTCCCCTGACGTTGGGAAGGAGGTAGTGGCTCCGTGCGGGGGCTCCCACGGAGCCTGGGGCTCTCCCGTCCCCCCGGCTGGGCTGGGTTTAGCCCCCAGGGTGGCAGACAGGCCTAAACTGGATGTTCAAAAGTTGGGAACTTTGATGCTTACCTCAACAACTTATTTCTGCAGCAGACTAAACAAAGCAGACTAAATTGTCCCAGGAGTTATTTATGAGCACCAAGAGTTAAAATTTCAGTCCACCTCAGATGATACAGCTAAAGAACATTAATGTGCACTGAGTCTTTTCTGCACTGATGTATTTTTAAATAATTTCAAAAGACGCTGGTTTGAGGGCAAAATAGAACTTCCCTTCACAAAATTTGTGTTTGAAAAAAAACCTGCTAATTGGTTTATCACTTGCATTCTTCAGCACTTCTATGTGGATTTTTTTATAAATTGTTTTTCAAGGTTTTCCTATTTTCATAGAGTGGACCCTGCGTAAGGGACAAGGGAAGAGACGCCCATCCGTGTCCCAGTTACAATCACAGACATCATCTTCTGTGAATTTCATGACTTTTTCATTTCCATTTCTCCTACTTAACATCATAAAGTGCCTGGGTGACAGTTTGCAGCAACTGTTTACATGACCCAAAATAGCAGCGCAGTATTTCCACCGCATACCAACAAGAGCCAAGGCCTATATTTTATAAACAGCTTCAAAGCAAACATTTAAGGCCAACTGCAAGACTTGGATTTGAAATTCTCACTCCAGCGTGCGACGGCACTCGGTGTTCGAGTTGACTCTTACATCCTTTTCAATATTGCAGAGTCATTCTAATACATTTCTTTTTAAGAAAACACGTGGTGAAGTACCCAAATCCCTCTGAACAGTGCAATCATTCTTTGAAACTTTCCTCTGAAAAGACAGTATTTTACAGCCTGAGAAGGGCGGTTTCCTTCATCTAGATAATTGAGAAAGGGAAGCTTTCCACCGATTCCAGGAGGGTTGGGATCAGACTCTTCTGCTCGTGTTCTGATACGGTCTTATTTTTCCTTAAGATGCAACAATAACGAGGAAATTCCCATAATTATTTCTGGGAGTTAAGTACTTTTTAAATGGAGAAATTGTGCATCATTTCAGTTGTACTTTGGAAGCCGACCACTTTATATGCTGCTGAAAGCTTCATCTCACACAAGGGATGTGTTGTGAGACAGAAATTGTAGTGAATTGGGATGAGACAAAAGCTGTGGTGAGGAGCAGATCCGAGCTGTGAAGTGGGTAAAATAATGTTCTCTTTAGGATTGGAAAACTTATCTTCTAATTAGCATGAAAAATACAGTTGCATGTAAACTGCAAGCATTTCAGTGAATATGCACCCTTACGTCTTCAGTAACTTTCAATAAAATGTGCTTTCTATGTGAGTTTTCTACATTCAGAAGTGGGATTGTTCTCAGGGAGAATACTCAAAACCAGCTCTTTTGATGTTGTGTTCACAGAGACAGACACCACGTGATGCGCGTTCATACAGAACGAACGGAATTAGGACAAGCGTTGGAAAACTTCTCACAACAAATTGCTCACAAATAATTTACGACAAGAATTACTTGCGGAGTGATTACAGCACATGTTTTTGAAAAAAAATAATCAAGAAAATCAATCCGCTTGTGGACAAATAATGAAAAGAGGAAGAGGAAAAATTTCTCTAACAAATATGAAACTGCAAATTATTCAGTCAGCTCAGTTGGCAATAACCAATTTTTATGGTAGTAGGAGCTTGTGGAGTAGGAGGTAACTGTATGAAGAATGATTGATTCAGTATCTTATATTACAATTCTGGAAGGGGTTCAACATCTAATTTAAAAGCCATTTTCTTCATTTTATCCAGTAAAGAAAACAAAATGATAGTCAATGTTCGTGAGCTGTTTTGGACAGATAGAATCTATTTTGTGTCCGGACAGTCCTGTGGTCACTGAAAACAGCCAGCTCGTACGAAAGAGCAGTTATTTATTAGGAAAGATCTCTCTTGCCAGAAAAAACCCAAAACCTGCCTGAGGAAGGATATTGCCATCATAATCCTCTTTGCATCTTCCCATTAGAGAGTAAAGGATTTGCCCTTCCAGAAGAAACACATTATCGGTCTTAAACTCGGTGTGTCTTTTGGGCTCCACAGCTCAAACTGTACCTCCACCAGCCCACCTTTCAGTCCACAGTCAGACACCCATGGGTGATTTACTGTCCTCTTGGAAGAGCACAAGGCGCACTTTGGGCAGCTCTCTCCCGAGACCACCTTTGGTCTCCTCTTCCCCACGCCCCGTGAGGACAACAGTACCCTCTGGGCAAGAGACCCTGGCAGAGTCCCCTTCTGCTCAGGACAGAGGATGGCCATGGTATCTTCTCTTTGTGCCTGTGGATGCGAGTTCAGTATTCAGATCTCTTTAACTCCTTAGGTGTGGGTTCTTCATTCAATCTTTAATCCCTAATTTAATTCCTGAGCAGGCATCTACTGTCTTTCAAAGGCACAGCAGATGCGAGGGAATCCGTTTGGTCCCTGCTGCTTTGCTTCACAAAAAACTTAAAATGCTAATGCCGTAAATAAGTCATGCAGCACAGTCTTTGGGTGAATGATATCCAAGATTACTCCAGACTTTAGCCGGTGAAAGATTTTACAAGCTACTTTGAGTTAATGGAAGAATAGTTTTCATGGGTTTAAACCAGTTCCCATAAATGCTGATTGCTGTAATTCTGTTGTATGTTAGTTATACTGACCTGAGTTAGCGTCTTATAACTCGACACTAACCTTTGATGATAAATTAATTTTACTCTTTCTGGTTTTAGAGAGAAAGCTACCAGAACTGATAGATTTCCGTGTCTGCTGAAGGGAACAATGGAAAAAAGGTGTATTTCTACAAGAATTTTCAAGGCAACCTTTTCAGCAAAGGAAGGAGGTGGTGCAGAAGGTGATCTTCAGGAGCTATGTCATCAGCCTGTAAGGATACAGGGTGAGAATACCTGCAGCCAGTTGAGCTGTGCTGAAACCACCTTTCATTCCTGTTCTTTGCACCTTTCCTCCCACTCTGGAAATTCATGTTGGATTCAAGACTACTTGAAACATTTGTGGATGGATGGTAATGGTAATGCCAGTCCACTGCAGGAGAGCATCCTGGCCACTGCTCTGTGCTCTAGGAGCCCTTTCCGCATCACCCACCTGTGCCCAGGACAGGAGCTCGGGGCACACAGTCACTCATCACCTGCAAAGCACTTGTCACAGGACAGCTGATGTGTTGGTGGACCAACTTCAACAAGTTCACTACAAAAGAGCTTTAATTCCGACTATAATCTGAACATAGACATATTTCTCAGCCTACTTCAGTCTCCTTACTGCAGAGACATATGTAACTTGTTTGATCCAGGTAAAAAAACCTACCACTGTCCTTTGCCTTTACCCTTCTCATATGCAATTTTGGAAAATTTGCCTGGAAAGAAGAACAAAATTTTCAGCTGCTGCAGCCCCCTCCTCCCCCCCCCCCCCCCCCCCCCCCTTTTTTTGAGCTATGTCATCAGCCTGTAAGGATACAGGGTGAGAATACCTGCAGCCAGTTGAGCTGTGCTGAAACCACCTTTCATTCCTGTTCTTTGCACCTTTCCTCCCACTCTGGAAATTCATGTTGGATTCAAGACTACTTGAAACATTTGTGGATGGATGGTAATGGTAATGCCAGTCCACTGCAGGAGAGCATCCTGGCCACTGCTCTGTGCTCTAGGAGCCCTTTCCGCATCACCCACCTGTGCCCAGGACAGGAGCTCGGGGCACACAGTCACTCATCACCTGCAAAGCACTTGTCACAGGACAGCTGATGTGTTGGTGGACCAACTTCAACAAGTTCACTACAAAAGAGCTTTAATTCCGACTATAATCTGAACATAGACATATTTCTCAGCCTACTTCAGTCTCCTTACTGCAGAGACATATGTAACTTGTTTGATCCAGGTAAAAAAACCTACCACTGTCCTTTGCCTTTACCCTTCTCATATGCAATTTTGGAAAATTTGCCTGGAAAGAAGAACAAAATTTTCAGCTGCTGCAGCCCCCTCCTCCCCCCCCCCAGCCTACCAGCTTTTTTGCTTTTGTTTAATTTGCTACATGTGATTAACTCCACTGCGTTTCTGCCTGGCAGATTCTGTGACTAAAAATACCCTGTGAGTATATGTAGTGTGCTGCAACACTGGCAGAAACTAAATAAGACCATAGTCTTCATAATCACTGTTTTTCCAAAGAACTACTGCTCCCAGCAGACAGGCTATTTTAGGCTGTAAATGGAAATCAGAAAATGAGATTTTTCTTTCCCTGCTAGCTCTTCTCTTGGGAATTTTAGTGCTTTCCTCTGTGCGCCTACTTTGGGTGCTGGTGGCAGTTTACTGGTAATGCCAGTCTCTTGGAGGATTCATCACTGGAGCCTATTCTGAAATACACCAGTGAACATGGGAAATAATTTCCACTAATACCAACATATTGTTGTTGATATAAAATCGAGTGTTAGATCAAACGCAGATCTGGACGGCCAGATTTACTTCATCACTCAGTTGGCAGTTCACTCTAAATTCAGGTTTGCAAAGCAGATCAAGGTATTTCCTAGCTACCTGCACTTCCTGTTCTAATATTGGTAATATATTTGTATCTCTCAATGTTGCAGACTGTCTTTTACCTCCTATTTGATGATGTAAGTCCTGTCACACGTGTAGACACCCTTGATTTGTTGTCCTGTCGATACCAGTGGTCTGGCCTTGCCTCGCGTTTATAGCACGGACACTATCATCTGAATCATATGTATCATATGGATCTAATGCAAGATCTTTGCACAGTCTTTAAATCTGAGTAGTCCTCATTATCATTCTTAATACTTCATGTATTATGCATATTTTTTTTTCTGGAAAAAGCTTCGTGTAAGTAGGGATTCAAAAGATTAGGTTTTCCTACAGCAACATGCAAATCTGAGAACTTGAGAACAAATCATAATCTTTAGCATTAGCTGCACTTTTCTGATACCCCCAATGGCATTGAGAAGAACTCTTTGTACTAGGAAATACCCAAATTATTTCATAGCATGGGTAAAGTGGTGATATGAGATCTGTATCCCCCCCTATTTGATTGAATACTACTCACAAGCATCCTGTGACCTACTGAGTAGCTGGTAATTTATTTCAGTCATTGTAGTATTACTGAGAAGTACTCTCTTTCTGTCTATATATATAAAAAAACCCAACTTTTAACCTTGGAAAAACATTAATTGTGCTATTTTCTTCACCAAAGGAGGAGTCAGCTTTTTTTGGAGTGAAAGAAAGTCTCAGCCAACAAGGGTCAGCTCTGGCACTGAGAGCAGACGAAAGATTTTCAGGGAATACAAGAAAATAAACAGATGGCTTTAAATAAATGAATAGAAAACCCGCTTTGTGTTGTACCCAGACATCACATGTGATAATCCACACATCACAAATTGTTGTCATAATCATGATCTGTTATTCTCATACTCTTCCACTTTGCTTTGTCATCTACAGCATTCACGTGCTTGACTTTAAGCAGCCTGATGCTGTTCACTGGTTTGACCCTGGAAATATTAAAATTCCAAATATATTTAGAAAGTTGGAAAACTATTATCCAGAAAACTCCTTGGAGCACAATGAAAGATGCAACATGACTGAACAACCCACTCTTCCATGTACTTGGTTTAAAAGGTCCTGTGCCCCTGGGCCTCTCCTTGCACACCACCAGCTGCCCTTGTCCTTGCTCACACTGCTTCCTCCTTACCTTTTTGTGGTGGGCTCTCTTCCCTTTATTCAGGCATCTTCATCCCTTTCTAGTCCTCTTTCTGAAACAGCATGAGACTGAGACCTTCTGCCCTCATTCTTGCTCTGTGACCAACTCCACATCATCTTTTTTATCATTAATTGCACTTACCTGAACGTGTTTTACCTCTGCCCTTTACGCCTTTAATCCCACAGGTTTTTATGTAAAAATCCCACAATTTTCTATGTAATGTCCCTTATCCCAGGACTCCCTTCTTCTTCACAGAATCATAGAATGCTATGGGGTTGGAAGGGACCTCTGGAGACCATCTAGTCCAACCCCCTGCCAAAGCAGGTCCACCCAGAGCAGGTTGCACAGGAACTTGTCTAGGTGGGGTTTGAATGTCTCCAGAGACAGAGACTCCAACACCTCTCTGGGCAGCCTGACCCAGGGCTCTGCCATCCTCAAAGTGAAGAAGTCCCTCCTCATGCTTAGATTGAACTTCTTATATTGCAGTTTGTGCCCGTTACCTCTTGTCCTGTCCCTGGGCACCACTGAAAAAAGACCAGCCCCATCCTCCTGACACCCACCCTTGAAGTATTTACAGGTGTTGATCAGATCCCCCCTCAGCCTTCTCTTCTCCAGACTAAAAAGGCCCAAGTCCTTCAGCCTTTCCTCATCAGAGAGATGCTCCAGGCCCCTCATCATCTTTGTAGCCCTCTGCTGTCCCCTCTCCAGCAGTTCCTTGTCCTTCTTGAACTTGGAAACCCAGAACTGGTCCCAAGTGCTCCAGTTGGGGCCTCACCAGGACAGAGTAGAGGGGAAGGATGACCTCCTCCTTGAACCACTATAGCTCCTCAAAATTCTAGGAGCAGCAGTGAGCAGATGATACAGCTCATTAGGAAGACAGCACACAGTATAACCTGTTTAGCCACCATCAGATCTAGTGTTAATTTTGTCCAGAGACCCCTTTGCTTTTCACGTACGGAGCAGCTGGAGGCAGGGAGTGTTTTTCTTCCCTGTGCTCAGCACCTCACACCACAGCAGATGTCGTGGTTGGGGTCCCTGTACTTTCATTTTCCACGTCCTTATCTCCTCTGCTGTAGATTTACTGTCTTTGCCTTCTCTGTTTGTAGCCCTTCAGCTTCCCGTTCCTCATTTTCCCCCATGCCATTCCCCAGCAGGAGCCGGGGATGGATGGGACTGGCCCGGTCTTTGCTGCTCCATCGCTGTTGCTCAGCCCCATCCGCAGCCCCGTTATCTTGCTGATGAGACACTAAGCGAAGAGGCATGGCCACTGGCGCCTCAAAGAGAGTGCTTTAACTTAATGCTGAGAAGGTTCATTATCCTGGAGATACAGCACATGCAATAGTCACATAATGCACGTGGGTGGGTTTTTCCCCCCCCCATAAAAGGGGTCATTTAAGAGCTGAAAGCCGAAGCACACGAGTCCATAGGTAGATCAGATTGCTTCTGAAGTAACGCGATCTTTTTTCTCCAACTCTGAAAAATCCATCAGAGAAAAGAGGAGTGGGGAATAACATCCCTGCACTTGTCAACTCAGTTATAATTCCCATTGTAATAAAGGGGTAGTGGAAGAGAGAGACAGAAGAAAATAGGAAAGAATCCTCTTACTAGAAAAACCAAACAGTTTAATTGATCCAAAAGGCTTATTTTTACTGGTGAAAATTACATGAGAAAAATAAAAACCAGAATTTTAGTAAAACAGATCTACAGGAAGCTACTAAATGCAAGAATGAGAAGTTTCATTTTCATATAAACACCAAATATAAAATAGCATCTTCTGGTGGTAAAGTGCAATCGACAGGTTGGGGCTTCACAAAATCAAGCAGTGCCTTTTGTGGCATCTATCACGGTCAATACTATAAGAATATAAGATACAATATTTCATAAAAGGATTGCCAAGAGATTTTTAAGTGGAAGTGGTGCATTTTTTACAGATTCACAGAACACATTTGCCTTCAAGTTTACCGTATTCTCAGCCAATATAAAAGCACTCTGAAGTAGAGATGTTTTTCCCAAACTAAGCAGACAACAATTTGCAAAGGGAAGAGGAAATTAAATATCTTGATAGATAGCCATTCCTTCTGCTGTCTGGCTAGTCAATTTAATTTTCATTTACATTATATAGGTGTGGGGAAAGAATTCATATTCCATGAAATAAGGGTATACCTTATGTGAAACAATCTCAGCTGAGCACATATTAGAGGAGCATGACCTGTAGGAGAACACAGGCTCAGCAAACCTTCAAAACGGACACAGCAGGTTGAACACCCTAAAACTGTGTCATCCAAACCCCACTAATTGGTTGGGAACAATTAGGCTGATGTTTAGTACTTCTGTTGCATGTTCTTGTGCTGCTACTGGCTGCAACGTGGTTAGAAGCACCTGAGCTTTGAGTACCACACAGCTATCAGCCAGCAGCATCCTGAGGTACAATGAAGTCTGCTATTCCCATAAACACTGAAACTTCTCAAAATTATGCCAAAGAGAGACAATTGCACATCCATACCTGCATTTACAGCATGCTCCGGGTGTTACTTCATTGAAGATCCTGTGGGTTATTACAGAGAATAGATGTATAAAATATGTATCAGAAAAACATCTTTCCTCAGAATAGAAATCAAGATCAGTAGGAGTAAAACCTCCCAACTTAAATAGGGCTCAAATACAAATGACAAGTGTGGGCTAATCCATCTGTCAGTCTTGTTGTTCTGTTCAAACAAGGAATACTGTATTTTTGTTAATTATTCTTACTATGTATTGCCCCATACAAGGGAGGCACAAAGGAATAGATAATCCTTGTCATGGATACAGAATCATAGAATCATGAAATGGTTTGGGTTGGAAGGGAGCTTAAAGCCCCATCAGTGCCACCCCCTGCCCTGGGCAGGGACACCCCCCACCAGACCAGGTTGCTCCAAGCCCCCTCCAACCTGGCCTTGAACCCCTCCAGGGATGGGGCAGCCACAGCTTCTCTGGGCAACCTGGGCCAGGCTCTCACCACCCTCACACCAAAGAAGTTCTTCCCCAGATCACATCTCAATCTCCCCTCTTTCAGTGTCAAACCCTTCCCCCTTGTCCTAGGGCTCCCCTCCCTGATCCAGAGTCCCTCCCCATCTCTCCTGGAGCCCCTTGAGGGTCTGGAAGGGGCTCTAAGGTCTCCCCAGAGCCTTCTCTTCTCCAGGCTGAACCCCCCCAACTCTCTCAGCCTGTCCTCACAGCAGAGGGGCTCCAGCCCTCCCAGCATCTCCATGATCTCCTCTGGACCCGCTCCAACAGGTCCATATCCTTCCTGTACTGAGGACACCAAAGTTGGATGCAGTGCTCTAGGTGGGGTCTCACCAGAGCAGAGTAGAGTGTCTTCATCTCCTGCTTTCTCATCCTTCAACCGGAGGTAATTCACCACTAACCTATCGGGTTAGAAAGCTTTACCATTGGTTTAAGTAATTAACCACATTGACTTGGATATTCTGAAAGCCCCCACTAATCCACTAATCTCAGCCTTCCCAGCAGTTTGTAAAATAAAATTTAAAAAAACCAAAAAAAATAGTATAATTAATCTAACTCACCATCAGTTTTATGACCAAGCTCCTCTGCCACATTCAGCACTAGGGACCAGACCTGCTGCTACTTCATCCTGGTAGCTTTGCACTCAAGGCAATGGCATGACAGCAGTTTATTTCAGCTGAGAATTTGGCACCAGACTATTTTGGGACTGTTTGAAACTTGTCCTCCATAATTACTTTATAATCAGTGAAGAGTGGTACAATACACAATCAGGCTTTAAATATTCTGGGCTGTGTAACACCAAGGAAGGACGATGACATGGGCACTGCAGGACGTTCGCTTGGGAGTCCACAAAAATGCTACAGCTGTGGTATAATGGACAGAAATATTTTAACCAGGCCTGAAGTTGCCAGCAGGGGACCAAGGAAATCAATAAAGCAAATGGAAGAGCTGGACAGTTTATGATGTCTTATCTCCTCTATAATGCCACATGTGCTTTTATTTATTAGGAAAATAAATGTACTTTAATGAGTGAAATACTGAAGTGTGTCTTCTGTGTTGCAGAAATAAGGTGAGTATGTTATTTATTGGGATCTTCTAGGTATTTTCTATTTCTCCATGCACCGTGTCCAGTGTGTTTGATCAGAAGCAGAGGGTGCAGACCCTTGGCAGAGGTGGAGCTACATGAGCCAAGCCATGAGTGGGACAGCAGACCAGACACCCATTGAGTCTCTGAGCACTGTGGCACATATCCCAGCACCTTCCTCACCCGCAAATCACAGCTTTACACACCTTTTCTCCACTGAAAGACCATGGAGCACTGGATGCAACGTGATCTGTACAGATGGTGGGGTCCCGCTATGAGTTTGGGTAAAAAGAACCCAGGGCTGAAAGGGAGACCGGGGTTACACAGCTGAGGCCCCAGCACCTGCGTGCCACTGGGCAACAGATGTCTTGGGCAACGTGGCACGAAGGGTATCTGCTCATAGGCAGCGCCTGTAGCCTGGAGCAACAGACCAAGCTCATGCCTGTGACACGCACCAAGAAGAGTGTTAGAAGAAGTCATCAAGAGCGTCGGTTCCTGATGCCTGTTTCCATCCTGATGCAAGTTCATTTAGTGAAAGTTGCTGGTGATCTTTACAAAGTGAAGATGGCTGCTCAGGAGGACAAGGATACCAGCTCTCCACCATGTCTGCTGCCTTGACCAAGGGAGGAGCTTCCATCTGAACTTCAACTTGTGAGCAACCTCAGCAGAAATAAATTCTTTAGTGTGAGGGTGGTGAAGCACTGGAACAGGTTGCCCAGGGAAGTTGTGGCTGCCCCATCCCTGGAGGTGGTCAAGGCCAGGCTGGATGGGACTTTGAGCAACCTGATCTAGTAGGAGGTGTCCCTGTCCATGGCAGGGGGCTGGAACTGTATGATCTTTAAAGTCGCTTCCAACTCTAACCATTCTATGATTCTATGACCACCAGCCAGACCACCACGATTTTAATGCTACTTAGTAAATCTCATTTATATCCTGGTTCTGGCTGTGACCAATCTTCAGTGGTTGAGAGGATGGGAAAAAAAAACAGCAACCCAAACCCCCACAAGTTAGATAATATAACCAAGAGAAATTTTTTCTTATGCCCACACATAACCAGCAGAAACCCTAGGACTCAAACACTATAAATTTACCGGGGGGGAAAAACCAGCAATCCCGTCTCTTTTCAACTGCAGGAGCCCACCAAATCCCCGAGGGCTTACAACAAAAAGCCATTTTCTGTCTTCAGGAATTTCTACCCAGTTGCACAATCCTTCCACGAGCTCCTCAGACCACCTCGGCAATCACAGCGCACTCCAGAATTTTGCTCCTCACATTACTGTTAACTGTCTTCTCATTTCCGGTCTGCATTTATTCATGACTAATTGATACCCATTTGATCCCAGGCTAACATTAACCTTTAACTCATGCCGTTCTTCCTGCTTGATATTTACCCCTAAGGGTATTTATAAATAGTTGTCTTCTGTCATGCTTAGTTTGGTGGGGCAAAGAAAGGTCCTGATGTTTATCAGCCATGGAGGCCCTTCCTGCACAGGAATGAATGTGTCCCTTCATCAGCCCAAAATAGGTCCTTGGTTTGCAAAAATGCTTTTCTCAGTTGCACGTATTTTTTGCATGCAGTTAAAGTTATGAGGTGTTAGAGCACAAAAATGCGTAAAATGGATTGGGAATAATCCGTGTCTCCAGCACGGGAGCGAAGCGCTGCTGACAGGAGGACATTTCTGGAAACCACCTTGTTCGTAAGGTTGGCTCAGGCTTATCCGAGCGTGAGGTGTGTGCCCCCTCAGCGCCAAAGAATTAGTAATTGTCCTAATTGTCATCTCCCTCTGCAGAGCTGTGTCCACCTCTTTGCTACAAGATTATTTAAAAAAAAAAAAAAAAGCTTATCCTGGCAGAACTGAACTAGCGAAGAGCAGAGCCTTTGGGAGAGCTTCCTTCAGGTTTGGTTAAATTCTCAGTGGTGTCTGCTGACTGCAGTTTGTGCTCCCCCCTTCCCGCAGGGGCTGTCACCTCTGCTCCAGGCCCTGCTGTCCTCCTCCCACCTTCTTGCTGTTCCCTCCTCTAGGAACACCCAGCCGCCTCTCCTGGAGCTCTGGCCACGGCTGGCTGGCTGTTCCTACAAGCCCTGAGCTCTGGGCCCAGCCTCTGACCCATCCCAGAGGGTTCCCTCCTCCCCCCAGATCCAAAGCTCAGACACATTCCATGCCAGGACGATGACGGCAGTGGACCTGGGACATCTGGAAAGGCAGGAGCTCCAGCTGATGCACTAAGCACCGTAACGGTCCCCAGGGCTGGAGCTGAAGGACGTCTACCATCCATATATTTGTGTCCTCCAGTGTGTTTACTCCCCACAAATATTCTGGCAAAATAAGTTTTACAGTAAAAGCATTTTCTAAGAAAGCAACCAAAGCAATTATTCCTGCCCGTGTGTGGAGCATGAAGGAGTCATCCCAGGGCGGGTGGGAAGGCATGGCCCTCGGCCAGGCAATGACCCTTTGGTTCGCCCTGACCAGTGCCCAGACCCTGTGTTTTGCACTGATAACAAATTATGAGGGTTAAAAATGTTCCTGAAAAGCTGAAGGTCACATTTTTGAAGATAATGCCTAGTGAGTTACTTTTCTTCTAAACACGCAAAGTTGCAAAATTCAATGGAAAGAGACTCCTCCAAAAGAAATAAGTGCTCCAACTTATGGAAAACCAAATATTGAACTCTTCTAAGGAATGGCAACAAAAATATTCCAAAGCTCTTGACGTATCTTCAAAGGAATTGCCTTTCTGTGTTACAGAATTGCTTTTTAGACCACTGTGCTGAAACTAGTAGTATTAAAAAAATGTTTCTAGCCACCCTTAAAGAAAGGAAAAGGAATCCCTTTAGTCTCTGCACGACGGGGGGTTAGTACATTTAAAATGCCCAGTGCTAAACTTTGCAAACCTGACTTTAGGTAGCTGAAGTTACACTGGATCTTGCTGCCTTAATTAAATCAATTTTCAAAGCAAAAGACAGCGTTAGAAATGTCACTCCTTATAGGTAAAATATTTTCTGTTTCAGTGCTGCCGGCAGCGGTGGTCAGAGGTGACGCACCGCCTCCTCTGCGAGCAGCTCCAGCAAAGAGCGCCCGGCTGTCGCAGGCAGCGCTCGCCATCCGGGGCTGATTTATGGCCCTGGCTGCGGCCGCTTCCCGGGCGAGCGAGGAAATCGATCTCTGCTAATAAAAAAGGGAAAAGGCGGCGTTTGCAGGATGAGACGGCACTTTCTGGGCGTAAGGGGAGCTGCAGGCTCTGAAACACCGCGTGGCAAATTAAAAAAAAAATAATAAGTGGAAAGCAGGGTTATTTTTCTTAACTTTCACCTAGTTAAGCCTCTTCTGAACTGTGCTTTGTTAAGAGCTGTCAAATTAATAATTGTCAAATGCAGTGATTGAGCTGGCCCACAGTGGCTCGTAGCTATCTGCTGGAACAGTCAGGTTGCCCAGAGGAGTTGTGGCTGCCCCATCCCTGGAGGGGTTCAAGGCCACGTTGGAGGAGGCTTGGAGCAACCTGGTGTGGTGGGAGGTGTCCCTGCCCAGGGCAGGGGGTGGCAAAGGATGGGCTTTAAGGTCCCTTCCAGCCCAAACCACTCCGTTACGATTCTATGAAATGCAACCTGCCTCTGACTTAGCAGCACTGGCTTCAACTCAACAAGATGCACGTGGCTACCGTGGCTAGTCCCAGCAATGCCGGCTGTGCCACTCCAGCTGTTGGCCTTGGCCTTCAGGGAAACTTCACGATGGGGACACTATTTTCCCTCTTGGGGTCAGCGGACAGCACCGCTCCCTGGGCTACCGCAGAAGGAGCCCCCCATTGTCACTGTGAATTATTCCCCTTTAAGTGCCACCAAGATTCTGTATTTATTGGGCAGCCATCAAACACCAGCCACCACAGCGCTGCAGGTGGCTTGGCGCCCACAGGGGTCCCCTCTGCCCTGCATCCCCCTGGGTGCTGCAGGGATGTCTTGCTGGGCAGTTAGCTGGAGCTTCAGTGGAAAAAAGGTGACTCCGAAAAACAAGGTAGATCCACTACCTCTCCTGGCCTCACTCTCCTTACAGGGAACCAGCACCAGCAGCCAACAGCTCCTCATGGGGTGAGGGGGGAAAATCAAGCTCCCCTTGTACCTTGAGATGAGCTGATCAGCACCTGTGTCCTCAACCCAGCTTCACCCAGGGGCAGGAGCATCTACCCCATCCTTGCTCTGGCTTCACCGAGGGGCAGAAGCATCTCCTCATCCTCAGCCCAGCTTCACCCAGGGGCAGGGACCATCTCCCCCGTCCTCAGTCCCTTCCGTGGGAGGAAGGTGAAGGGCTGACCCCACACGGCACCACACGCCCTGGCACTGGATGCCAGCACGAGTGCATCCTCCTGGGGGAGACACCAAGGGAATGCTAAGACGCAGATAATTTGCGGTGGAAATAGGTTTTTACTTTGTTTCAATTTCTCCTTAAATTCCCCCTTGTCCGTAGCAGAGCAGGATGATTGCCGAGGGCAGAGCAGCAGCTGATCAGTAAACAGGACACCAATTGGGGACACTAAATCTTCTAAACCCTTCCCTGACAAAGGCAAATGCCAGCGCAACCGCTCCCATCTCACCCAAAACCAACTGGGCTCCTCTCAGCGCTCTCGGGGCTCGCAAATAGATCCTGTGCTTATATTCAGTTTTTAATAAAAAATGAGCTTTTCATGTCATTGTGCAACCGACCTTCTCACGGCTGAGGAGAACATTTTGTCCACCAGATGCAGCTGGTACCGCATGGTGTTTATTGCCCTCCATCCCTCCTGGGCCTCTGCGGCGGGGGAGACTGAGGAGCTTTGCAGAAATTTCCCCCCCCCACCCCCCATCATTTTGCCACCTTTTTTTTTTTTTTTGTTTAAACCACAGCAAAGCATGAACTCAGAAACTAAACATTTTGATTGGGTTTCTGCCACGACTAAAGCAGCGATAAGGAATGCAGCTCAGCTGAATCACGCTGGCTCCCAGCTTTATTTTAGTGGCTCAAAAGAGATTTTCCAGAGACCTTTTCAATTTTGCAAGGAGGTTTCTGGGCAATTAAATGATTCATGAACTTTGCCAGGTCTTAAGATATGAAACACATCCAAGGGGACGAAACAGAGTCAGGTTTGATATTTAGGAGGACTGCAGAAATCAAGACTATCTGATCCTGAGTATTATAAAAGCAAGGCCCAGGGAATAGACTGCTGCTTTCAGTTTACTTAATTAGTTTATACACTGAAACTATGAATAAAAGGGCTGTGCAGTTGCTTTGGCTTTAGTAGTAACCCCGCAACCATGACAACAGGAAAGCATTACTGAATCACCATGACAAAGAACGGGAGACAGGGCTGCTGCCACAGAAAAGCAAACTTGGGCCCATCAGAAATTCTCCCTACGTGGAAAAACGCATCCTGCCGCCCCTGCTTTACTTTAACGCTCCGGTTTTAGTGCTCTGTGAAAATTAGTAGTTTGGAAGGGGTTTTGGGCACTTCACAAGAGCTTGTGCCATTTCATTAACTGGTAGCAACAGCAACATCTCGCACAGCCAGGACATAACGCAGTTATCTCTTATAAAATAAAGAGAACTGAATATTTAGAGGCCGGCGCTGCCTGGGCTCCTGCCATCCCCAGCCCAGTCGAGCGCCCGGGGATGCTGAGGGTTCTGTCCTACATCTGATTAAAAAAGGACTATGAAAAAATTACACGTTTGCTCCTAACCCTTCCAACCAGCTTACACCCTCATAACAGACTCTGAAATGAGTTTGCAGCTGCGGGGATGAAACTTCTCCATCGTGTGCAGGTGTGTGCCCCCTCACCCCACAGAACCTGTTTTCTTCTCTCCTGCCACCCTCCAAGCAGCCTTGGCTCTCAAGATCCTGCTCCAGAGCCGGGCACGGCCCCTCGAGATGCCCCTTCCGAGCAGGGGATGGAGCGGAGGGAAGGAGCTGGGGGCTTTGCTTTTCCATCCAGAAAAAACCATCGGTGGGTGCCCCCCTCCATCGCCCGCGCAGCCGTCCCACGCTGCCCTCTCACAGGGCTCCATCGATCCTGTTGACACTCGTTTATTGTCTCACCCTGAGCTCCTCTGATACTTAGCACGGCAAAAAGTTTCACCAGAAAGGGAAAATAAAGAAAATGAACTGCCCTGCCTGAAAGAGATGTCATCAATTCATCTCCCTTGTAGAAATAGCGCTGCCAGCATGGACGAGGGGCTCAGGACAAAGGAAGCAACTGAAAAGCATCCCAGGGCTTATTAAAAAAGTGGTGGAGAGCAAAGGCTCCCCCCCGGGATGGTCCCACTTCTCGTGGGGCAGGGGGTGGGACAGCTCACCTCAGAGTCACTTCCAATTTAGCTGGTGCTGGACATGGGAAACCTGTTCAGAGCCTCAGTTCAAACCGAAATAGAGTATCTGGGTTTCGCTTTTCCAGCAACTACATTTTCCCATTGAGGAACCATAGCAGCAGGTAATTTTTGAACAATCTTACTCGTTCAAAAGTAAGATTTTATAATAATAGATGTTAGGAAACAGCAAAGAATAACAGAAGGAAAGAGCATGAATAAAAGCCTCCGAGTGCTCTACAAGACGTCTGTCCTTTTGCTTATCTTCACTGGTCAGTAAAGAGAAATATTTTTCCTTCCACGTTGCTAATTGCCACCTTTCTCACAAATCATCTCCCAGCGGTGAACATTCATCAGAAAAAAATATACAGAAATACCTTCCAGGACCCTGCTGCAAGAGCAAATGCAACAGCACCAGTAAGTTTTAGGTTGGTTGTTGCTTCACACCAGCAAGAGCAGAACCACCGGGACTGTCTCAGCAAGGTGGACGTGACAGAAGAAGGGTGTCTTCTCCCCAGCTGCCCACCACCTTCTCTCGTCCCCACTCCCCCCAGCATCCCAAGACAGTGTTGGTCATGGAAACCAAGGTTCATTCTGCCACCAATGGGCAGGCACAGCAATGCTGAGCTTCACCGACTCCAATTTATGGGGATTTTTTTTTTAAACCAATACACACTTCAATTTAAAAAGGACAACAAAATCAGGTTACCTTCCAAAGTTACCCCCCAAATGCAATATTTAAGGCTACGGACTCGTCAAAAGCCCTCACCAAATTGACCACTGCTGGCAGCCAACTGGCACATCCAACCACCTCGGCCAGCAGAGCGCTCATGTGCAATTAGCAAATATTTGAGAATTATTTTGTTATGTTTGACATTTTTAACTGACTCCCATTTCCTCGAGTATGTTAACAGCCCCTGGAATCCTTGCTAAACATCTAACAGCCTCAAATATCTTCATATGCCCCCAGCATCAAATCAGCATCTCACCAAATTTATTCCTCCTTTGCTTTCCAGAAATTCTCCTGCTCGCAGCGCTAAGGCACTGAGAAACTGAAGGCAGAAAATAAACCATTTAAATATGCTCTTAAATCTCACAGAAACTGTGCAAATCCAGAGGGGGTTTGAAACCTTTTCAATTTTTTTTCCTGCCCCCTCCAAAGTCAGTAGCTACTAAAATACTTTGCTGCTTCAAAAGCCCCTGTTGAAGGAAAGCAAGCTGCATTTTTAACGTTTGCAATTATTTCCTTTTATTGCCACAAAAATACTTTTTTGTCAAATTAAAATGTCTCTCTTTCTAAATGCACAGCTGTTCTAATATAGCAAGTGTTTTTACTTACTGCTTCAATAATAATAATAACTCCCCTGTTTCTGGGAAAAAAAGCAGAATTCTTCCCTAAACTTCAATGCTGCTTGTAATAGTCCCTGCCCAACAGAGCCCAAGACACCCCATTTTTCTCTGTCATTTCCTCCATTCCTCCCTCCCACAGCTGCCAAAGATGCCCAGCATCCCCATCGTTGCTTCTTCAGTGCAACAGCTGGGATCCAACACTAGGATGAGGCACCATGACCAAGAGGGAGGTCATCCTGCAGAAGGGCCTGGGGTCCAGCCTGGGCAGGGGCAGCTCTATCCCTTCACACACCAAGAGCTGCCCCAGTTGTTCCTCCAGCTCTCAAAGCCTCCATTTTCCTGAGCACATGCCCAAGCTCTCCCCCTTGGCACCCAGCTTTAAGTTGTGCTAGCAGAGCAGACACGTAGGGCTTTGATGGACAAAAGTAGCCCAAGAGCATGGAAATGATTTTAAGAAACTCAAGTTTGTTTCCTAAACTTTATAGTTATCATTTTAGATAAGTGCACAAACCAAAAAGGACAACTTCCCTGATCTGGTTGACCGTACACCTCCTGAGGTGGGATGAGATGCACCTCTGCCCGCACAGCGCATCCCGAATGAAGCTACGTGGCCGTGGCTGCATCCACAGCCTCCACTGCTTTTAGGATAACGCATCACAGAGGCTCTATGGAGTAGATGAGAATTTGGATCACACAGACTTAAATTCTCACCTTGCTTCGCCCAGTGCTGTGTTGGTACCAGCTCAGTGTGTCCAAGTGGACAAAAGCTATGGTCCAAATCACTCTGTCCCCTAAATACTGCAACCAAGCAACATTTTGGTACTTACTCTAAAAGGGGCATTTTACAGGTAGATTTCAGAAGGATCTGACAGATCAACCTCATCGTTCTTCTGGATTCCTTTGTCAGAGCTCAGAAGTTGTTGTCCGTATATACCTGCTTGGTCAGTTGTGGGAAAGCTCTGGTTCTCCAGCTTTTCAACCCCCAAAGCTGGGCTATCGGGGGGTCAGGAGCCCCAAAGCCAACCTGTCATGGGGTTGAGAGCCATCATTTTGTCTCAGCTAAGAGCTAGGAAAGCATCACATTCAGCACATTTATAACTAAGCTTGTACGTAGCGTTGGCGCTGCCTGTTAGTATGCTCACCAAGGCTTTCCAGACTAGCTGTTCCTCCAGATGTTGTCAAAGCCTGAGGGGTAGCTGGTAACTCAAACTGTTTTTCCTGGAGGATTAGACACTGATTAACAGATCACAGAAAATCTTGAAGCCCAGGCCCTACCCTAGGACAGCCCCAAGGATGGTTTGAATATATAAAGATACCCCATATTAATAACCCAGAAGACCTTTATTGAAAATTATCCCAAGGCTTTACATCCACTTCTTGGGGATGAAAGAAATTGGGCGACTGATCTCTAGGAGTTGGTCTACAATTTAGCTAAAGAGAAGTAGGGTTTTATCTTTGTCTTGTACAACTTTCTAAACCTCATAACTGTGCTGCCAATAGCTGGATTGCAATGAACTCTGCTTTTTTCTTAAGCATTTGCTTTATATTCAAAGTAATTTCAGAATAACCAACCAACACCAAGCAGTCCCGTTCTTATGGGCATGCTCACGGTCAAACCAAACGTGCCAGATTGCTTTCATGGTACCCAACACCCAAATTGGAGGGTGTTTTTTTTAAAGAACTGTTTTTTCCGGAGGTGGAAAAAAGGCCCATCTGAACTGCAGTGACTCACAGGTAGCACGGGAGAAGGTTTTTTCAGGACTCAGCATTAGCCAGAGACTTCCTGAGAGGCAGTAACGTTGGCAGAGGACCCTTCTGGGCTTCCTGTGAACTTGAGCCAAGCAGCAAAGGCAACAGCAGCACGAAGGCAAGCTCCGGGTGGCACTTGCAGTGACACTATCCAGGAACACCGCTATAGCTTCAGCAGGGAGTTAATCATTGTAGGATGGCAAATGTATATGAGATGTTCAGAGGAGACAGCAAGACTGCTGGAGGCTCCCAGCAGACAAATGGAGCTGGAGACGTTACCAATGCCTTGAAATATTCATGGGTGCAATGAAGAGCTGCGCCAGGTGCCCCCAGCTCAGCGCCACTCGCCCAGGCGGCAGGGACAGGACAGCCAGAGATATCCCATCCCATCACCGCAGGGCAGAAATCAACCTGCATGGCAAACAAAGGAGGCTGAAAACTATTTGCTCCCAACAGCCCAAGGGGCTGCATCACAGGAAGGCCAGGGGCTTGCTGGCAGGTAGACAGGGTTGTCCGCCCACGGGTCGCGTCCCTGGTCCCCACCGTGCGCTGTTGAGCTCAATGCAGGTATGGACTGGAACCAGCACGTCCAGCCTCCGTGGGAGAAAACGTGTCAGCACCTCGATGGAAGCAGGGATGCAGCATCACATTTCAGAGCAAAGCTACAGCCCACATCTTTGTAGTCTTCCTTGTCACTCCTACGTGCTGTGTTCAACCTTGTAATGGTCACGCTCACCTGCTTGGGCTTTTGATTTCGGCCAGCAGAAAGTATTTCTGATTAAACTCCATACCACAATGTTAGCTTGGCGTCACAGCAAGAGGAGAACATTTCTTACTGCTCTGCAAGGAGAAGAGAAACTGGAGGCAGCAGGTATGGAGGAAAAGCACCAAAGCCCAGACTTGTCTCCACAGAGGATCCTAGTTCACACCGGAGGAGCTCAAGGACTCTTAGCACCTCCTAGGGCTTTTAGTTCAAACTGCAGTGCGAGCAGAAATTACACGGACTACACCCCAAAATGCAGCAGCCTTTTGGAGAAGAGATTATCTAAAGCTAGGCAGACTTGGCAGCGGTCTTGAGCAAGCACCGTCCAGGGTTTGCCACAATTTCCACTCCTGATCTTTAATCCTGATACTAATCCTTATATTTAATCTGCATATTAATAGATTATTTTCAAACTACTTATCTGGAGACAGAGGGCCATTGGCTTCCTGCAGCCACAGCTGGGGCCAGGGAGGAGCACAAGGGTCTGCAGGAGGAGTGAAGGGGGCCAGGCATCAGAAAAACTGATGGAGGCTGCCCACGCTGAAGAAGACCCGGACCCCTGGAGACCCAGCATGGGATTTCCCTGGAGAAAGCAGCCTTTTTAACTTTTAGGGAATAAAAATCCAAGTGAGGGCACAGCCTTCTGCTGCCGTGATGACTGGAATGGCCACTCACCCCTGGAGAAGCACGACAGGGATGCGACACCCTTGTCTCCCGTACCCACCACCTCACCCCGGCAACGGGTGCAGGACCAGAGGGCGAGGGAGGTGCATTCAAAGCCAGGGGGAAGGAAGATGACAGCAACCACAACAGAAAACAAAAGGCGTGGAGCTCGGTTGGACCCCACATCTCCCACCCATTAAAACGGGAAACAGATCTGGTCCCTCCTACAAGCGGAAAAGGCCAAGGCAAGCAACACCTTAGCAACAGCCTTTGCCACTTCTCCGGCCCCTGCTCTCATGAGGGAGACCAGTCCCTTTTCCTGAGACAGAGATAGAACATAAAGTTAATACAAATATAAATATTTTGGCCCTGGGGCTTCAAAACTCTGAATTTACAAAGTGTCTGAGTGGTTCTTTGCTTCATGGCTCTTGAGCTCCAGCAATATATCTAAATCCACCTGCGCTCTCATCGCCCTCACTGACGGGCAAGAGAAGCTGGGGTGGAAAGGAAATAGGTAACAACAGCATCAAAATAAGATTTATTATTTAGAACTGAGATTTGGAAGAGACAGACATGGCAGATAACAAAGAAACAATACGCCAGGCTCCAGCTGCAAGAAAGGATGGTACTGAAAGGCTTATGGGCAAATAGAAATTCCTATTTTTCTGGTATCAAAAACAAGAGCGAAAAGGTGAGAACATCACGGTCTGGAATTGTCCAAGGGGGAAGCAACTGAAGTCCTTGGGTGCACAGCACAGCAGCAGAGGGTCGGAAGAGTTTGGGGCCCAAACATAATGGCAAGAGCAGCACTTTCCCACTCCTTAGGAACAGTGCTAAACCCCATCTTTCTAAAAAAAAAAAAAGATGTGTAGTCCTTTTTAATAAATGATTACTCATGAGATTATTGCTACAAACTAACTTTGTACATCTCCTCAACCCAGGAGACAGCAGAAACCCATCGTCAGTGAATCAAGAAAAAGAAATCTCCCACTACATAATTTTAGCTTGTTGAAGGCACTTTGAAGTCTTTTAAAAATTGCTCCAATTACTGACTCGTCTGTAGAAGGATTTTAGTCTTACATTTAAAATTAGACGTGACTCGAGAACTGTATTTAACTCTGGCAAGAAAATGCGGCTGGTCTATAAGAAAAAGAAAGAGGTAAAAAGGGAAGTGACAAGTACAAACTTACTCTCCGGTGAAGTCTCTGTAGTTTCTTTGCTTGATATAAGCAGATTTAAAATAGAGTATTATCTTTACAAAAGAACTGTGAGAAATTTAAATGGAATTGGAACTATCTTCCCTGTACTAGAATTTGAATATGCGTGCCTAGCTAACCTTTTGGAAAATTATGTAAATGACAATTAGCTGTGTGAAACAAAAAGTATTTGAAGGAGCGCCGCCTCCTCCTCCTCCCTCTTCTCCAGCCGCTGCTCATGGGAACCTGGCTCACAACAGAAGGGAACAATTTGGAACAAAATCCTTTTCCCCCAAAATAATTCTCCTTTATTTTTTTTTTTTTTGCATAACATTTTTGTATTTCCAACTATAAATAAAAAAAATGATTAGAAAGAAGTTACAAAATTGCGTCGAATGGACCAGAACAGCACAGAATTTCTCACACACGATAAATCACTTCCCATCTTCCTCTTCCTCCTCCTTAGCCGCGGCGGGGCCTCGCGCTTGGCACCGTAGCTGAGGGGGCCACGTGTCAGTCGCTGACGATCTCATTTTCAGAATCTAAAAAAAAAAAAATCCATATATGGATTTCACATATAGGAAAACCCAAACAAAACCCAAAAGGGGCACATGAGCACGTGGAAGGTGCTTCTGCCGGCGCGTGCCAGCCGCTGGGTGCCATTCGGGTACCACAGGGAAAGAGAAACCCAAATCCTCCATTCAGACATCACCCGCCTCGCACCCAGAGCTTAGAAGCCCAAACAAACTGATGTTGGTGGCAGAACCCAAGCATCTTGGGGAGTCACTCCCGAGTCCCCACTCCCGTGGGGGAAGAGCTAATCTCCCAGGAGGCAGCGACAGAGAAAGCCAGCAGAGGCCCCGTGATTCTCTTGGTTTATGGGACTCCAGCCCAGTAAAGGGGGGGGAGGAAAGGGGGCAGCACCAACAGAGG
The DNA here is from genome assembly GCF_001431845.1 of Calidris pugnax. NCBI lineage: Eukaryota > Metazoa > Chordata > Aves > Charadriiformes > Scolopacidae > Calidris > Calidris pugnax. Next base: position 449,350 of record NW_015090928.1, read on the forward strand.
CTGCTGCAGGGATGGGGGCTGCTGGGACAAGCTGTGGGCTACGGCTCTCCTGTGCCCGCAGCTCAGCAGCACAGCCCAGGCCCACCCGCCCTGTCCGACAGGAACGGAGCCAAGCCCAGGACCCTCCTCCTGCCCAGGACGCAGGGATGCCATTCTCCATGCCAGCAGAAGACAAGGCAGGGGTGGGATCCATCAGCTTCCCCCACCCTTTGCAGACCATGGGCAAGACGGCCAGCCGGACGCCGCAGGGCACAGAGCTGCCGAGGGCTTGAGATGCCATCACCAGAGTAACACATGGAGAGCACAGCACGAGGCCGAAGCAGCAGCAGCACAGGGTGCCACCAGGCGTCCCCCCACCCCGCGGTACGTGCCCCGCTGGTGCCCATGGGCTGGGCGGGCAACACGCTCCCACCGACATGCACCAAAGCCCTGCAGCACGGAAGCGTGCACACTGCGGCTGGACCTGCAAGCACCCACACTGGGTTCCACAGAGCACACGGTTTGCTACGTGCTTTCAGAAAAAATGCTGTCAGTCTTTAAAAACAGCAAGGAAGACAAGGGACATCGCGGAGAAGCGCACTGTGCAAACAGACATCTGTTTTTGGCTTAGCTCCTGGTGGGTCTCCACATGCTAGGCTTTGCTTTTATTAAATGAGGTCCCAATTTTCTCCCTCCTGTATTTTTTTGCTCCTCCTCATAGGAGGAATCACTTCTAAAGGATGTACAACCATGACTTGATCACAAATTCCTTCCTGAGCTTCTGCTCAATATCAGCTCTGCAGATCCAAGTGAATCCACCACCATTCTCAACATCTGCTCGCTAGTGATAACCAGCATTTGGCACAGAAGCTCATCCAGGAAGACAAAACAAGACAAAATTAATGATCTCCAGGTCATGGGGAAAAGCCTTAAGCCCGCAATGGGCCTGACCCCCAGTTACACCACCCATCAGCCATCAAGCCAAAGCCAGAGCAAGCTCTCCCAGCACCTGCTCTTCATACAAACCCTCAGAGATGCTTAGCCCACATCCTGTGGACAACCTCTTGACTTCTGATTCTGAAGTCCACCTGAACTTCCAACCAAAGACCGAAAGGTTAACAGCACTAAAGAGATGAGTGAGCTCAACTACATTCAACATTTTCTCTGTGCTGGGCAGAACTACGGGAAAAAGGCAGCGATTGCACATCTTGTAGCTGCCGACTCACAGTGAGGATGGTACCAGATACAGTTTATCTACCCTGATAAACAAAAACTGAACACTGAGGAAGTTTTTACCTTATTTGCAAAGTAATAAAGTAATTAAGAAAACAACAACACACAAGTAAATACTTTTTTTATTTCTTGGAGTATTTTATGTCAGATCTAAAGAACACCTGCTTGAGAAGGACTGGTAGCTAGTTATTTCTTCTTAAACTTCCTAGTTTTTTACAAGGTGTCAAAGCTCTGAATAGCTCAGAAAAAACTATGACAGACACAAAGAAGTCCCCAGAAGACCAGCTCAAGAGGCTCTCACTGTGCCCAATCTGTCCCTTGACTCTCCTCAAGAGCTGCACTCAGTGGTGCCTCAAGAATGTAAGGCAAAGTATGGGAATCTGCTCCTTTCCAAGGGAAAAAATATAAATCCTAACTTTTCCTTCTCCCCTGTTGATGTGCAAACACACCACCACACTACATGCACGCTGTGAATCCATCCAGTGGCACTACAGCAGAAGAAATTAATCCAAGCTTCCTTTGCTTAACAGAATTTGAAAACCCAAAAATTCATCACAAGAATTTCACTGTTATAACAGATACTTTATCAAAATTGTAGGTTCTCTTCTATGCATCATCAAGCAAAATTTAATGCTTAATGAGGCTTTGCACATCAGGCTGAAAGCTCGATTTCCACAGCCTCTAAACTGCTCATGTGAAAGTCACTTCAAGGGAGAAGCTTTGCAGTCAAATATAGATCCAAGTGTACATAGCAACAAACCTGATAGTACGCTACAGCTATGGCTCTGAAAAAAAAAAGCAGAAAGGACCAAATAATTGACAGAAGTTGCTGCCTCCTGCTATAAGCCTGAGTTTCAGATGAATCAGTTACAAGTAATCTACTGACACGTCAGCATCATAGTACATCCAAATCCCTCTGAGCAACAAATTCTTTCATAATGCAGAATTTGTAACCTGACAGCTCCTAAGATCCATTTCATTATGTTGCACTTCTGGAGCTTATCTGCATTAATAAAAGAACCAGCATGGTCAGGGCTGGAACGTCACCTTCCTGCTGCATCTGCAGGGATGGCTCCACACACAGACCCACCTGAAAAAGCAAATGTCACTCCAGCCAAAAGTCACCAACATGTGCAAGTCACAACACAATTCCCATCTGATCAACGGTTCACTTCAGGTGTGTATAGACAGGAAAACAATTGTATTTACCAGGTTTCTTCAGAAGAAACACCACAAGGCTCAGCACACCAGAGAGCTTGCCCAAATACTCAACTGAAGCTCAGCCCAAGCATCAGCCAACCACAGCCCAACAGCACAAACCAAAGAAATGCTTCTCAGGGATTCAATCAATAAACAATTGCAAGAAATTCCACGTGATTATGGTTTTGCTCTTTCATAAATTCAGTCCCAGAACAAGATATTCATCTGTCTGTGACAGCAAGGAGCGCATGAATTCCCTGCTCGTCTCTGCAGAGCCCCTGCCTGTACTCAGCAACCTCTTCAGCACTGCCATCCTTCTCCACAAACATCAGCAGATGTCTTCAGGGACAGACAAGGGCAGAGGAACAACCAGAGAATGCAAGGAAAGCTTACTGAAGTATTAAACACAATCATTTGTGCCTTCTGGCTCCAAGCCAACAGTTTCACCAGCATCTATGGAACACTTAAGTGGGGCTTGCTGGCAGCAAGGCAGAAAACTAGGTAGGCTTTTGCCATGTTAGCTAACATCTGAGACATTAATCTTACTCAAAAAGACTTGCTTAATTTAAGGGGATCACAGGGAAGGCAATGGTGAGGTCAAATAATTTCAGAAGGGAGACTTCTGACTACAACTCTCCCGAGCCAACTTCCCAAGAATGAAGGAGGACAGATGTTTTTCCTACTCAAACACGCACTAACTGAACAACACTAACACGGACCCACCAAGTGCTAAGTCCACAGGGCTCATTTGGAAAAATTCTGTATGTTTTTGGAATTGAAAATAGTGCACTGGGACAAAAAAAAAAGTGCTTGAAGGGAAAGAGCAACTATGATTTCCTTCCACAAACACCAAATGGCAAAACCTGCAACTTGATTAAGAAGTTCATTTCAGAAATACTGCCACTGGTCATGACAGTGCTCTATTCCCAAACACAAAAATCTCTGTAGGAGCAAAGAGATTGCCACATGTGGCCCATGCAATCGTTCATCTCGTCTTTGATACCAGCCAATGTCAAGTATTTCAGAGAAAAGTAGTTATACAGGAGACAGCAAAAAAGGAACACTTTGAAGATAGGTGTAAAATAACAGTTAACTAATATTTCCTCTTTAAAGTTCTGGAATAGAGATCAGAGTTACACAAGCAAAAAAACTGCATGGGACAATTTTACATCCTTCTTTCGAATTAAGTCCATGTCAGGGGGGTTGAATGGGGATTTGCAGAAGAGCCTTAAAACGTCCCAACGTTTCTCCCTACCATCTCTGCTCCCCGCATCGCATCCCTGCAGCAGACAAGCAGCTCTCCTCCCCGGCCAGCCCCGCTCCAAGCAAGCCAGGAACGCAGGGGGAAAGCAGGATGTGATTACACATTTAGATACTCCATCATGATGTACGGCAATCGGAAAGCCAAATTAACGGCATATGGGTAAACTTAATTTGGCATTTCCGAATTACTGGGTGCATGACTTGGTAGTTTAAAACATTCTTTCAGTATTTGTATTAAGTTTCTATAGCTTCTAAAAGATTGAAAATTGGAGGATCTGTGAACCCCCGCATCAAACCCTCGCGTTTAAAGTGGAGGATGTGTACTGATTTCACACACGTGCGCTGGGGGAGAGGGCAGAGCTATGGGACCCGGCTGCTGGCCTGCAACTGGCCAGGGGGGGAATTCTGCCCCGAGGGTTTGCACCCTGTTCACTGCACATCAGAGCCATATTCAGAGTCAGGAACAAAATTAATTCAGTTCTGGGAACTGCAGAGGAACGCCTCTTTGGGTGCAGACCCCACCTCTGAAGGTGCAGACCCTTCGGTTGCCCTCACTCTTTTGCTCAAGTTCATCTCATGGCATTTGCTTAATTGCCACTGAGGGTCAGAGCACCCTTTGACAGGATGGAGGGTAAGAAAATGTAGCTTGAAGTTAATAGTCAGAAGAACTGCAGCCAAGATGGTGATCAGAAAATTAAAATCCTGAATACTGAAATGCAAACATCAATCTTGAGCCTTTAGCTGGCCCCAGCTCCAGCTCAAGAAGCGGGAGTTAGGGACAGATTCGGAAGCTGCAGTTCAGCCCCACTGGGAGAGGCTGTCCACCCTGCCTGGGACAGGAGACATCCCACCCGTCACACAGCGCAGCCCCCGTCCTGGGACCCGGGACATCCCACCCCTCCCAGGAGAGGGGACATCCCACTCGTCACACAGGCACAGGCTTTCCAAGGCAGGCAGCGCAGACAGCAAAGCCACACGGCTCGGATGCAAAGCAAGACAGAAGCAGAAGTTTCAAACCTCTTCCTGCACCTCCTTCCCTAATTTCTCCTGCAGCAACGACAGCCACCGCCAAGAGGCAGCTTGCACTGAGGCCACATCTCCTCTCTCCACTTTCTCACGTTTAAATGATGCCAGGATGAAGTTAAAAGGGCTTCCCTAGGAGAGAGGGAGCCCACGTGCCTCTGCCATCACCTACCAAGCTCTAGCGTCCTCATGTGTACCCTCAGCAGTACTGAAGGCACCATCTGCTTACGGGAACCTGGGGAACCTGCCAGCCCACCCGGCTGTGGCAGCACCACACCAGAAATGCGGTGGTGGGCAGGGGACTTAGAGCAATGTAACCTGTGAGGTGGCACTATGGGACTTGTGGAGCACCGTGGCACTTGTACAGCTGCCAGGAGGTGGGGACGTGCGAGCTACAGGCAGAACCTGAGAAACCGCTGGAGGCATCACATCTGCCCCTTCTACCTAAGTCAAGGGGTAAAGGTCTGGAAAACAAATGCAGAGTTACCCAGGAACTGGAGTTACCTGGGAATGGACACAATTCTATGTTTTTAGAAAAAAACCTGTGTTTTTCACACAATTTTCAAGCACAAAATGTTTATTTTTCTTCTTTTTAATCTATACAATTTCCTGTGGGTTTTAGTGCCACTGACTTTGTCAGTATACAAGGGATGGACTATACAACAGGCAATAGCGACATAAACTGTAAGATTCAGTGCAAGCTGAAGGAAAACTGGTGTGAGAACATATTTTCCATGTTTGCTCATGAAGCATACAGACATGAATCTAAAAAACCCAAACAAATTAAAGATACATGTTACAGAGAACAGAAATCTCTTACTACAGTAAGTATTTTGCCCAGGCAGAAGACTCTGCATAATTGTCTATAAAATTCAATTCTAACTGAATTGATGGAATAATATATTCAAAGGGTACAAACAAAATAATTTAGACAGATATAATGCTGAAAGTACAATAGAACTATACAATTCACAGCTTGGCAGCACAAGACATCTCTGCCCTTCAACAGACAGTATAAATATCATCGCAGTAGAGATGCAGAGCAATGTGCCTCCAGGTGTGACCACGTGCTCGGGGACCTGCCCCCCGGGATGCCCTCCCTCAGCGCCTTCGGGGGGAAGGAGACTTACCATCAGCACGTCAGTTTTAGCGGTTGTCTTGTGCCTTTAAACTGAGAGGTGCAGGTTGGAGACTCTACGCACAGTAAAATGGGCAAAAAGCAACTTTCAAACAGGAGAGAGGTGTCCATGCCACCTAGAGTGCAAACTCAATTAAAGCTAAAAATAAAAAAATAAAAAAATAATTTTTCAAACAAAAGGTGGTGAGACTCCAGAACTGAAGTATCAGATACGAAAAAGAATAGCTTCACATTTTTATTCCATTTTAGCGTGAATACTGCTAGCACGTCAGTGGCAAAACACCATTTTTAAGCTTGGCGGGCGAACCGAAGCCGGAATACAGGCAGGAGCTGTACTTACAAGTGACCCGGAGACGCCTTCTCCTACAATCAAGGTTTCAGTTAGATTTTTTTCATTTATGAAACATGCATGAATTTGTAATTTAACTAAATTGAAAAAGCCCAGTAGGGGAAAGAAAATGTAATCCAATTTGCTGCTGATCCAGAAGAGAACAGCATTTGCCTGCCTGTTAGAGAAATGAGTTGCCATCTACAACAACTTAACCCAAGAGAGGGGGAGAGAATGAATTGCACTGCCCGAAGCTATTGCCTCTCCATATATACAACTCACTCGGACCACTCTGTAAATGCTCCTATTTTAAAATGTGCATTACACTACTCCTTGTACATACACAAACAATTTTTTCACCAGCATCTCAAACAAACCTCACCTCACTATTATTGATTTTTTTAAAAGCTCCAGAAGCAAAAATTCAACCCGTGAAATTAAAATAAAAGCATTTACAGCAGAATGAAACTGATGACTGTAAACCTTCAATATCTTTGCAAATAATAATAATAATAATAATAAAAAAAAAAAAACCATCTTCAACTCGCAAGCAGATTGTAAATAAAATACACCTTTCAAATAATTTTACATCTCTTTCCAGCTGGAACTGAAAAGCTGAAATTCAAGGCACTGTACTCCTGCAGGGTTAGTACAATTTTCCAGTCACCGATTCAAGTACATTGACTTTAAGGACCGCGAGTGTGAAACACCGGAACACAACGGAATAAAGTGTCTTCAGCACTACAGAGAAGCAGAAACTGCCCGAGGGACGGGCCCTCCCGGCGAGGCGCTCACAGTGACGGCGGGGCGGGCACGGCGGGGCCCTCCCTCCTCCCGCACGGCCCCCCCGCGGGACCCCCCACCCCCGGCTACGCCAGCCGCAGGTGGGGGCGCGGGGGCTCGGCGGGGGGCGGCCGCAGCCCCCCCGGGTACATCCGCAGGCAGGGGCTGCCCAGCGGCGAGAAGCGGGACGGGCCGGGAGCGCCGGGCTGTGCCGCCGGCCACGGGAGGCCGTAGGCGGGCGCGGGGAGAACTCCTCCGAAGGGACAGAGCGGCATCAGGTGAGGAGCCACCGCCACAGAGCGCGGCCCGGGCACGGGCAGGGGGACGGGCAGGGGGGGCGGCGCTCCCGCAGCGAACGCGGCCGGCACGGGGCCGGACACCGGCAGCACGCGCTCCTTCCCCAGTCCCCTTCTCACCGCGTTAACCTACGGAAAGAAAAATACAGAAAGGGTCGCTATTAAGGGCGGCGGTGCCGGTGTGCCGCGACACGCGTGTCCGTGCCGGGACTGCGGCCGCGCTGCTCCCCCAGCAGCATCCCTGCCCCGCAGCATCCCTGCCCCGCAGCCACCGCCGGGCCCCGCAGCCACCGCCGGGCCCCGCAGCCACCGCCGGGCCCCGCACGCACAGGGATGCACCGTGTCCGCTGAGACTAAGGGGTGGGCTTTCCTTTCTTCCCCCCTTTCTTCGTTTGTTTTGTTTCTTAACAAAAAAAATTGGAGATGGATAGGGAAGGGTGACACAGGGAGGAGGGGCAAACTGTCTGAATATGATCTTCCTATTTAAGGAGGCAGGAAGCAGCGCTGAACAGGTGAGAGCTGAATGCCAAAAAAAAAGCTATGAAAAAGTTCAAATGTTCAAAGTAACCCAAGTACTTTTTACACTTGGTCTTGTGCATAACAGTAAATATATTAAACTAAATGCAGAATTAAACCAACTCGTTAAAAAAAACAAAAAACAAACAAGTCTTGACAAAAAGTCCCAAAACAAATCTTGAAAAAAAAAAAACAAAACCAACCCAAATCTTGCAAAAAAAACCCCAAACCCCAAATGAAAAAAACCAACCCTGCAACCAAAACCAAACGTCCACATTTGTGAAAATGGGTAATTCTTACAGCCTTCCTCAAAACAGGTTTTAAAACTTGTAGTGCGCATTTCTGCAGAGCGCTCTTTGTGCCGGATTGCTCGGCCTCGCTCAGCCAAGGGCACTGCAGACGGGGAAGGGGTTTCCCACCGCGGTTCGACACCAGCGGGGGTGGGATCAGGGCAGGTAACCCAGCGAGGACACGGCCAGGTAACCCAGTGAGGACACGGCCAGGTAACCCAGCGAGGACACGGCGGGAGCTGCTCCAGCCTCGGGCGCTGCTGGAACCGATTCCAGCTATTTTTCTGAAATTCTATTAAGATCCACTTCAATTATTCAGGTTTTGCACACGAAGGGCAGAGACAGAGCTCTCCTTCCTAAAAACCAGGATGCCAGAGCTTCCCAAATGATATGCTCCGTTGTGTGCGATGCCAGGGAAACAATGGTTACCCAAACGCTGCCCGCTCTCGCTGCCGACGGGGTTTGCAGCCTCTCGTTACGTTTTTAATTTCACAGAATTTACAACTACCTGCTGGGGATCCCGACAAGCCAGCATCTCTTCACAGCATAACAAATCACGGGCATTAAGTCCAGGAATCTCCCGTTAATTTGGTATTTCACATTACATCGATAAAATTGGTATGAAGGTGAAATTTCAGCAGAAAAAAAATGAATATATGTATAAGACTGTGTGCAATACTTTCTCTGGGCTTCTGATTTTAGTATCTCTTCTCCATTAAAAGTAAAAATGGTAATGTCACTCTGGGGTTGGGGGCATTAATCTGTGCTCCAAAGCCAATTTTACAAAAATACAGAAATATCTGACATCCTTCTTCACTTCACTGTCCCCAGTTCTAATCTGAATCTGATGGTGAACATTGAACTGAGAGAAATAGCTGCTTCGGTATCATGAACTTAACATCACTAATGTATAAAAATCCACCAAAATTTACTGCAGAAACCAAAGTACGATCAACAGAGGAACTGAGGACATATTTTTAAGACCTGAAGGCTTCTTTAACCTATTATTAATTCCATGTTTTAATATCCTGAAAATGATGGTTTCCACCATTCACTACAACTGTGAGCGGATGAGGCCTATAAACATACCTAACAGAATCACAGAATCCCACGGGGTTGGAAGGGACCTCTGGAGACCATCCAGTCCAACCCCCTGCCAGAGCAGGGCCACCCAGAGCAGGTCCCACAGGAACGTGTCCAGGTGGGGTTTGAATGTCTCCAGAGATGGAGACTCCACCACCTCTCTGGGCAGCCTCTGCCAGGGCTCTGCCATCCTCACACGAAAGAAGTTCCTCCTCATGTTGAGGTGGAACTTCTTATGTACAAGTTTGTGCCCGTTACCTATTGTCCTGTCACTGGGCACCACTGAAAAAAGACCGGCCCCATCCTCCTGACACCCACCCTTTAAGCGTGGGTGTCTTCTTTTCTCTAGACTAAAAAGACCCAAGTCCCTCAGCCTTTCTTCATAAGAGAGATGCTCCAGGCCCTTTTTGTAGCCCTCTGCTGTTCCCTCTCCAGCAGTTCCCTGTCCTTCTGGAACTGAGGGGCCCAGAACTGGTCCCAGTGCTCCAGATGGGGCCTCACCAGGGCAGAGCAGAGGGGCAGGATGAACTTCCTCAACTGCTGGTCACACTCTTCCTGATGCTCCCTAGGATGCCATTGCCATTGGCCTTCTTGGCCACAAGGGCCCATTGCTGGCTCATGGCCATCCTGTTGTCCACCAGGACTCCCAGGTCTTTCTCCTCAGAGCTGCTCTCCAG
>NW_015090928.1:459496-558397 GCF_001431845.1 Calidris pugnax
GTTTGTTTTGTTTCTTAACAAAAAAAATTGGAGATGGATAGGGAAGGGTGACACAGGGAGGAGGGGCAAACTGTCTGAATATGATCTTCCTATTTAAGGAGGCAGGAAGCAGCGCTGAACAGGTGAGAGCTGAATGCCAAAAAAAAAGCTATGAAAAAGTTCAAATGTTCAAAGTAACCCAAGTACTTTTTACACTTGGTCTTGTGCATAACAGTAAATATATTAAACTAAATGCAGAATTAAACCAACTCGTTAAAAAAAACAAAAAACAAACAAGTCTTGACAAAAAGTCCCAAAACAAATCTTGAAAAAAAAAAAACAAAACCAACCCAAATCTTGCAAAAAAAACCCCAAACCCCAAATGAAAAAAACCAACCCTGCAACCAAAACCAAACGTCCACATTTGTGAAAATGGGTAATTCTTACAGCCTTCCTCAAAACAGGTTTTAAAACTTGTAGTGCGCATTTCTGCAGAGCGCTCTTTGTGCCGGATTGCTCGGCCTCGCTCAGCCAAGGGCACTGCAGACGGGGAAGGGGTTTCCCACCGCGGTTCGACACCAGCGGGGGTGGGATCAGGGCAGGTAACCCAGTGAGGACACGGCGGGAGCTGCTCCAGCCTCGGGCGCTGCTGGAACCGATTCCAGCTATTTTTCTGAAATTCTATTAAGATCCACTTCAATTATTCAGGTTTTGCACACGAAGGGCAGAGACAGAGCTCTCCTTCCTAAAAACCAGGATGCCAGAGCTTCCCAAATGATATGCTCCGTTGTGTGCGATGCCAGGGAAACAATGGTTACCCAAACGCTGCCCGCTCTCGCTGCCGACGGGGTTTGCAGCCTCTCGTTACGTTTTTAATTTCACAGAATTTACAACTACCTGCTGGGGATCCCGACAAGCCAGCATCTCTTCACAGCATAACAAATCACGGGCATTAAGTCCAGGAATCTCCCGTTAATTTGGTATTTCACATTACATCGATAAAATTGGTATGAAGGTGAAATTTCAGCAGAAAAAAAATGAATATATGTATAAGACTGTGTGCAATACTTTCTCTGGGCTTCTGATTTTAGTATCTCTTCTCCATTAAAAGTAAAAATGGTAATGTCACTCTGGGGTTGGGGGCATTAATCTGTGCTCCAAAGCCAATTTTACAAAAATACAGAAATATCTGACATCCTTCTTCACTTCACTGTCCCCAGTTCTAATCTGAATCTGATGGTGAACATTGAACTGAGAGAAATAGCTGCTTCGGTATCATGAACTTAACATCACTAATGTATAAAAATCCACCAAAATTTACTGCAGAAACCAAAGTACGATCAACAGAGGAACTGAGGACATATTTTTAAGACCTGAAGGCTTCTTTAACCTATTATTAATTCCATGTTTTAATATCCTGAAAATGATGGTTTCCACCATTCACTACAACTGTGAGCGGATGAGGCCTATAAACATACCTAACAGAATCACAGAATCCCACGGGGTTGGAAGGGACCTCTGGAGACCATCCAGTCCAACCCCCTGCCAGAGCAGGGCCACCCAGAGCAGGTCCCACAGGAACGTGTCCAGGTGGGGTTTGAATGTCTCCAGAGATGGAGACTCCACCACCTCTCTGGGCAGCCTCTGCCAGGGCTCTGCCATCCTCACACGAAAGAAGTTCCTCCTCATGTTGAGGTGGAACTTCTTATGTACAAGTTTGTGCCCGTTACCTATTGTCCTGTCACTGGGCACCACTGAAAAAAGACCGGCCCCATCCTCCTGACACCCACCCTTTAAGCGTGGGTGTCTTCTTTTCTCTAGACTAAAAAGACCCAAGTCCCTCAGCCTTTCTTCATAAGAGAGATGCTCCAGGCCCTTTTTGTAGCCCTCTGCTGTTCCCTCTCCAGCAGTTCCCTGTCCTTCTGGAACTGAGGGGCCCAGAACTGGTCCCAGTGCTCCAGATGGGGCCTCACCAGGGCAGAGCAGAGGGGCAGGATGAACTTCCTCAACTGCTGGTCACACTCTTCCTGATGCTCCCCAGGATGCCATTGCCATTGGCCTTCTTGGCCACAAGGGCCCATTGCTGGCTCATGGCCATCCTGTTGTCCACCAGGACTCCCAGGTCTTTCTCCTCAGAGCTGCTCTCCAGGAGGTCAGCCCCAACCTGTCCTGGTGCAGGGGGTTATTCCTCCCCAGGTGCAGCACCCTACATTTGCCCTTGTTGAATTTCATCAAGTTCCTCTGATCAAAATATGTAATTTCTTACACAAGCAAAAGGTTATACAGTAGCACTGAAAACATAAGGTGGCATTTTAGCATGTGGCCCTATTTAAAAATTCTAACTTGAAAAAGCTTATTTTCAGTTCTTTTTAAGATTCTGAAGAATCCACCTCTACCTGATCTTCTTCGTTCCCCGCTAAATTCCTCAGTAACAGAGCAGCTGTATGTAAGGCTGCACGTGTGCAACCAGGAATGAAACCACATCATGCTCCAAACCCAAACGTTACACCTAATTATTAAAACCTGTTAATGTTGTGACAAAAGCAGGTTAACAATTAAGGTTGCTTCCTCTACCTTCGTCACATGATTCAAGGAAGGAGAACACACACTTTAAGAGGCAACAAGACATCTAGCTCTTTCGCTTTCTCCTGGATGGAAGTATCTCAGTCAAAGCCATTTTTTATCCATCTATTTTTAACGAGCTATTACAAGCTAACACCGACAGAGGCTGAAACAACCCATTTCTTCCTGCATATAGGGGCCAACTGAAATATCAAAACCCAACACGCAGCAGAAGAGCCCTCAAAACAGCACAAGGAGCTATGGATTTCCCAGCTCTCAGGGAGCCATGAGGCTACAAGTCACTTTGTTCACAAAATCCGAAGGGAAGCAGATGGTCACTCAGGTGGTGATGGACGAGGCATATACCTACACTAGGGTCAAAGTCACAGCTATAAATAGAACCAGCCCGGCAGTTCAATCAATCAGGCTGGTATTTTAATTGAGGTAGACCAAAGGAAGCCCCTGAGATGTATGGCACAGCCAGAAGCCTTGTCACCCATAAGGCTATTTCACTCCTGAGCACAAGCCCTACGCTTGCTGGGGGGGTTGAAGCTCCCCAGTGAAGCTGCAAGCCCGTAAGCTCTCCTGTCCTCATGAGCTGGCCAAATTCAGGGCTGAAAGGACACGTTTGTTATCGGCAAGTCCCTGCTTGCCCAGGTGACCTCTCCTCTTAGCTATTACTTTGTCATTTTTGCCAGTTTGTTCAAAAGGTGACAGTTCTGGCACAAACCGTCAATTCCAAAACATGCATCATCTCCAGCACACTGTACCCTAGTAGTGACCAGCCTTCAGCTTCCAGCACATCTTCTGGGCTTTGAGGGTCTACCCAGAGTCTGAAGATAGGGGTGCAAATTGTTTCTTCTGTACTGAAGTTGTCTTGGGAACTGCAAACTAATGGTACTGATTCCCATCTCCAGCTGAAGCAACCAATTTTCAGAGATCACTGAAAAAACCAAAGCTCTTTATAACCATTGCCTTCAGTCACACAGGACAAGCATTTGGGGATTATTTAAAATACTGCAGGAGTCTGAAGCAGAAGTGGTCTTTTCCCTTCCTAATTCAACTTTAGACAATGCAAGTCCTATGTTGTATGGGAAGGATATGAAATTCCCCCCTTCCTCTTTCCCTCTACATCTCAATTAGACTCCTTTATAGGAGCAATATACTTGGTGAACAAACACCTACAGCCAATCTCAGCCAGCTGCATCCGTCCCTCCGCTCTCGCCACCTTCTCTCCTGCACTCACCAAGCTCTCCCTGCCCTAATAAACCTCTGCCCCAAGGGCTGGTACAAGTCCCTGCGGGGTAAGAGCCACCTCTCACTCCTGCTTCCCCAAATGCCTGCCTCTTGCTGCCTGTCTTTCCCTTGCTGCCATTTATTCCCGTTCCCCCAAATAATCATACATACTCATTATCAAACATGAATAATATATACACAAAGAAGAACATAAACAAAAACATACATAAAAATGAAACAAAGCCCCCTGGACCAAGGCTATGTGAAAAAAAAAATCTGTTCTTTGGACTTCTTTTTTAATTCTCTGCCTTGTCATCATGCCTTACCAAGCAAGATCTAAAGTGCCACTTTAGCAATATTCAAAGCTACAGTACCATGAAAGTGTATAGCTAATAGTTGTGCTGGACTTAACTATAAACACTATAAATACTTATGTTTTTACATTGGAAGAGATGAAACCAGGCCATTCCGCTGTGAAAGCTGACCACAACGATCACAACCCATTCTAAAAATGCAGGGTTTAGATCATTTTTCTTCCAGCTACATTTTGATGGCTACGTTATTAGCATTACTGTGTTACTTCTGTATGGTCCAACTACCACTGAAATAAAACCATCTGAATCACAGGACAGGGTTAGAGCTGGCTGCCAACACAAGCAGGGCAAGGACGCTAATACATCTTTTTTTATCACCCTTTTCCAGTTTGCTGAAAACCCGAAGTTATTAGGTGCTACTGAAGATTTGTGTTTGGGCTCTTCCAGGTTCCTGGAAAGCTATTCTGACATTCAGACCGAGAAAGCGATGTTGAATAGCGTCGAACACAGAGTCATCCTATTTTTTATTATTCTTCCAATCCAATGGAGATGGATGACACAGTAAGAGGTGTTAATAGTCCTTGTGCTCCCTTTTTGTGTCTGTGACTATCTGCAGAAAGCCTGCTTCCTGGGCAGCCAGCTCGTTAAAATCAAGATGTACCAAATGCAAACAGATGTGCAGCTATTACTGACAGTGCCTAAGCCCCAGCACACGTCACTGATTGACACAAACCTGCAGAAACAACCTTATCATGGACGTGGAATGTGTGCAATAGTTTTTTCTTTAAAACTCACAGAGCTATGTAAGAGCATGAAGAATAGAAAACATATTTTTGGTAAGCCCTTTTATTCCCAGGCATCTTCAAAATATACCTTTAACTACACAATATTCAGCACTCTTTACACTCAAGGCAGCTCACGTTTCTAGGCATATTCCTTGACCAGTGGTAACCACAATTGCCTGTAAAAAAGGATTATTTCATCATGTCTTCAACACGGGTGAGCACAAGAGAAATCACTATTAGGCAGTTTGACATCAGTTCTTCTTAGTATATCCTATTACACGTGCATTCCCACGTTTAAATAAAACATTTGAAAAGGAACATTTTAGCACTCCTGTGACACAACTGGACGCCTGAATGTTCCCCCCCAAACTTCTAATATGCACCAACCAGGATCTGCAGCCAAACCTCTGGGTAACTTCTACAGAAACAAAGCAGAATTAAAAGTCTTCCTTTGCATCCCAATTATGGTATTGCTTTCTACACTTCTGATGATAAAGACAAAGAAAAAAAAACCCACTAACTCTTATTAAACACACCACCAATTTGGCATCTGAGTTGATCTCCAACCTTAAAGAGTAGCTTTCGCTTAGTTAAAAAAGAGGCACCAATGATATGTTGTATTCACACACAGCAAACTCATGATAAAAGGTAACTCAGAAAGCCAGTCCTCTGTTTCCAGGGTGAAAGAGAAGACTTGGAATGGGCCACAACTACCCTGCATATTAATAACAGCGGGTGGACAATAAGAGAAAATAATACATTAAAAAAATAAATAACATAACTCTCCCCCTAACCAATTAAGGATTTTCCTTTGGCCTAAGAGATTAGAAAAAAAACCAGAACACAGAGTAGAGGGGAGGCATTTGCTTTGATGCCTTCTTTGTCACACCTTGTATAACAGAAGCCCTACACTTTCACCCCAGGAGGATGTTCATCACCTACGTGGCCTCTACGTGTCACGTATAAAAGCTGTGTGGTGCCAATTCCAAGGGACCTATAACCAACAGAGCACCATGGGACAACTCATATCACTCCCACTCCTTTTTAAAAACTCTTCAAGGAGACATCTTTCTGCTCAATAGCCCCCACAGAAAATTTAGAAGTGAAGGTATGAAAACTGCCTCCCTCCTGCCCCTCATTTCCCATCATCACATGGGACCAACACAAGCTTCTCCTAAAACAAAACAGCCAGTTTGAAGATACAAGACAACCTG
This sequence comes from Calidris pugnax, assembly GCF_001431845.1. Lineage (NCBI taxonomy): Eukaryota > Metazoa > Chordata > Aves > Charadriiformes > Scolopacidae > Calidris > Calidris pugnax. Next base: position 465,587 of record NW_015090928.1, read on the forward strand.
CCCTAACAGTTTCCTGCTAGCTTGTTCCAGTCAGAAAAAAAAAGACGGGGTAAGAATCACTACATTTACAATTTATCTAGTTTTTATTTCCAACATAAAACCTTATTGTAATTTATAACTTTCTCTGATGGGCTGGAAATCTGTTTAGTGCTCCTTATTCTTTTCTTGCAAAGGCATTTTTGTATTTGATGAAAAAGACGACAAAAAGATGGTGTTAACAGATGGACTGAAGAAGCACAGCCTGAGCTTTATATGATCCCTGTTATGCTATTTTTTCCACCCTTATTGTGATTTCCTGAGTTCTTTTTGTCTTTTCAATACCATTTTAAAAGGTGGGTCCAACGGTGATTCAGCACAGGTATAACATCCCCCCACATAACTCATCGCTCCAAGAATTGATGTTATGGGTCCTATCACACTCTTTCCTTCCTCCTCTTTGGGCTATTTTTCTCCCAACATCACAAAGCCCTCTCCTCCCTTCACTGCAGGTTCCCCTATAGGGTGAATTTCAAAAGGTACAATCAGCAGAATGATGCCCAACTCCCAAAACAGCCCTTGTGCTGTTGTAAAAGTGTTTTAAATCATATCCACTGCCCTGTTTTCTGTCGTCCAGCATGCAGTGCCACCTTCATGGCCTCATGGCCAAATACACCCCAACAATAACCATTTGCCACCTACCTTTGCATGTCTTCTGCAACCTGCACTACAAAGACTCTATGGAGAAAACCACATGGGACTCGCAAGGTCGCCAACTGACTGCCACTCTTCTAAGCAACAAGGAATGACATGAAATGAGAGCAGGGAACCCCAAGCTCTCTGAGCTCTTGGTAAATTATCTCTAAAGACTTCAATTGTCCTGGCTAATTCCCTGGAACAACTGCCACAAGACATAAACCCTCTAAAAATCAGTGTATTAAGACAGGGACATTCCTGTTTCTCTTGCAATGATATTCTGATATCTTCACAAGCTTTGAAACTGAGACACCAAGACTGTAAAAGGTAGAATTAACCCTAAATCGATATTAACACATGATTTAAATAGGCAAAATAACCACTATCTTTTCAAGAGTTTGAAGTGGGCAGAACATCCCCACAGAATACTTCAAACTGCTGCAGGAGTCTCAGGGAAAAGACATCAACCTCCAAACAGTGCATCAAAAGAGAGTAGGAAGCAACTTAACAGAAAAAAAAATTGGTGTCTTTACCATCACTTTCTAGAAATCTTCAGCTTTTTGTTTACTGGCACCTCCTTGACTCATTTTGTGAGAACTAATAGGGTTCTTAAGCAGATGTTGCTGTTACTCCAGAATGGGTTTATACTGGTTAAACCATCACTACGCAGAAGGGTGATTTCACTAAATTTCACTGAATTTTTAGAGTTGGAAGGGACCATAGAGATCATCTAGTCCAACTCCCCTGCTGAAGCAGAATTGCCTAGAGCTTGTCAGAGCATGTTACTCAGGACTGCATCCAGGCGGGTCTTGAAGATCTCCAAAGAAGGAGACTCCATGACCTCCCTGGGCAGCCTGTTCCAGGGCTCTGCCACCCTCACCGTGAAGAAGTTTTTCCTCATATTTGAGTGGAAGCTCTTATGTTCCAACTTGTGCCCATTGCACAAGTATTTGTTCATCTAAGGCAATTAAGGACTGACATAAAATTGCTTAACACATTTGCACAGATTTTTTTCCCCTGTGAAGTCTGGGACCCTACTAACCCTGAGACCAGCAAGTACCAAAGCAGACGGGTCAGCACCGTTCCTGCCTGGGCAGGTCTCACCTCCCAAACAACTGCAGAGCTGCCACTGCTGCACGCACGTTTCTCTTCCTGTCAACATTCCAAAAAGTCTTTTAGAATGGTTTACTAACCAGACTCAGTTATCTCGTTTTTAAGAGACTACAAAGCAGTCCTCGCTGGTTTTGTTTTCACTATTTCTTTGCTTTTAAAACTAATTTTTTTTCTCTACCTTGGCTCAATTTCCAGTCTTCCAAAAAAACGAAACCAGCAAAAATTATTAGTCTAAGAAGCATCCTACCATGAGGAGAAGGAAGAGTGTCTGGAAACCCAGAGCTGGGCGGGACAGAATGATAATCTGGGATTCTGGATACATCTTCATTCATTTTTGTACCTGCCTTCATAGTGTCACTCAGCCATGAAAACAAGCACTGAATGCAGACACAAATGCCCACCGCAATGTTTTTTTCCTGCTATGGAAAATAAGTGGGGATGAACAGGGGCACTTCCAATTTCAAGTTTGTTGTAGTTTACTTTCACAGTACTGCTGAAGGTGGTATTTTCATCAAGCAGAGAGCCTCAAAGATGCTCAGTACAAGAACGGTCAGAAACCCATCCAGCTGTCCCCTAATCTCAGTGCAGTACCTGCTAAAGGCTCTCTACCACCACACCACCAGCCCAGCCTCTGTTCTGCCTAAGGAAGATTAATATTAAACGTCAAAAAGAAGAAAAATTAGGAATAGTTAAAACTTCAGTTGAGCAACATATGGTTAATGGTATGAGTATTGCTGTATATTGCTGTTAATAAGCAATTTGCAATTTAAAAATATATATTTTATATATATACATATATTGCAGCCCATATATCCCTCAAGATTGTTTCAAAAGACAATTTAAAAAAAAATCTGGTTTAGTACTTAATGAAAGGAGATGGACATTTATAGGAAGCATCTATCTGAAGTAATTTTAGTCTATGTTGTCCTTCAAATCTGAGTTCTGCAAAGACACATAGCAAAAGGTACGTTCTTCAAGGAGTGCCACTTACTCCACATGTCTCATTCTGGGTTTGCATGGGATTAGCCTTTGGCTCCATGTCTTGCCTTTTTTGGTTCTGCTTCAGTTGGTTTAAAGAAGGTTTTGTCTGTGCAGCTCCAACAGTTTTGCTTGTCCACTGGTCAACCAGCTTGTGAAGATCGTCTGTGAACGTTCCCTTCTTGTTGTTACTGTTGTTGGCCTGAACCTGCAGGGTCGATTGCGGGAGGGGCTCAGGACACGTTACGAGACTGTTTGTGGAGGATCCTGGAAAATCACACACAAAGAAAGTTGACGATGGCATCTCTGTGTCACCACTTTGCTGCTCACACAGTTTCTCATCTACTGCAATTTAAACAGCGGCTTTTTTGACTTTTAATCCCCCCACCTACCCAACCCCCCCCCAATTTCTACAGAACACCTTTGCTTAAAGAAATGGTCCAAGTGCAATGTGTTCATATTTTCTATCACATTATGTTACCTCAGCCACTAGCTGTTGTGCCTACAACTTCTCTCTCGGTGAAATTAACGACTTGGAGAGAAGAAACGAAGGCAGTCCCAGGAGCACTGACATCCTAAAGCTTACAAAGTCTCTTCAGAGGAGACTACCACGAGAGAGTGGGAGGCAGGACTTGCTAAAATTGCATGCATTTAAAAAATGAATTTACTATTTATTTTACTTGCATAAGTTTACTGTCCTCCTGGAAAATCATAATTATTACATAGGTTACAAGTAGGGCTGGCCTCAAAGGCTCCAGGAACCTACAATCTCTCTCCGTGATGTTAGGACCATTTACTCTGCCATCTACATATCTTTTTTGGGAAAATATCCCTTCAGGACCATGAATGTACAGAAGAAAGAGGAGAGAGGAGGACATAGTGGGTGTGTGAGTTTTTGAGACAAAGATATAGGTACAGAACTTTTGGTATAGATAAAAGCAGACAGAAGGAGTATTGAAAGAGATTTAATTTTATGTGTTCACTCATTTCTAGAAGAACTAGGGAAAAAAAAAGACCTGTCCTTCTTATGTGCTGGTAACTAAAGGTCTGACACAGCAAGATCAGCAGCGAACAGCAACTGAAGGTGCCTGAATTTGACCTAAGCAGAAAATACAAATTAACTTTTCAGCTAACGTATTTGATATAGCTAAAGATTTGAATTAAAGACCATCTCTCCAAGCAAAAGTTCATAGAACTGTTCTAAAATTATTATATAAGCAAACATGAACATTCTGTCTTCTTTTTTCTGTTAATCAGTTACCAGTCAATGAAACAGAGTAAACTATTTAGTCCTATGGTTATATAAAATACTTTAATAACCTTTAAATGATCATGCATTCAACCTGCAACATAACTAAGTGAATACTGCTCATTTCCTTTTCCTTTGCTTGGGGGAAAGGGACCAGTGAGAAAAATAAGTATTTTGACAGGAAAGCTCTTCAATTAGTGTTTAATATTTCATGCAGCCCAACAGGAGCGAGATCGTTTTAAGCTATAAATTCCTCCAGCAGAGAACTGCAGTCATATAAAGGTGTGTATTTCAGAAAGACAAACACTGAATCCAGTTTTCTCGCCGCATGCGTGCACAGTCTCACACACAAAGAATACCACAACTCTCTTGCAGCATGCGTGGTTCCCAAGACATCACAGCACATGCATTATAATGAAAGTATCACAATTTATACAGTCTAATTTCATATCAGTATAAGTGCATCAGCTCTATTCATTAAACAACTAGCTTTTAGTAAAAAATAATAATAAAAAAAAAGCAAAAAACATCCCATGCCATGAAGGAAATACTGAGAAACAAAAATGGGATAGTTACTACTACTGTGATCTTTGCCTAGACATAGTCGTTTCAAGGTGGACCCTACAAGGTAAAACAATACAAGACATACAGAATTAGGTAAGACTAAACACAACAAATCTGACGGACAAGCTTCTGTACTTTTAAGCAATCAAAAAGTAGTTATTATGCAAGAAAGGACAGACAAAGTCAGCAGTTCAGGTGAGTAAAGGAAGTCTAAATAACTGGACAGCTCAAACCTTTCTTAATGTGCAGCCATTCAGAAGCTTTGGAAAGTACAATCGCATGCCAAAAGCAAGGTCTCGTGACTTAAAGATGCATTTGGTTGGGTTTTTTGGGGGTTTGGGTTTTTTTCCTTTTTTTTTTTTTTTTTTTTTTTCCTGAATTGCCTTGGCTTCCTAATAGGAGGTTTTGATTTCTACTCTATTTATGCAGGAAATGATGTCAATTCAGTTTGTGATAGGAGGCCAAAAATGCTTTCAGGAACAAGTCAAGCTAGTCTGGCTGCAGAGACAAGCTGTAAAACAACCCTAAAAGTCCTGTTTTACAAGTCCAAAAAGATACATTGTTCTGCAGGTCTGAGGCCAATTGTTTCCAAATACTTTATTAGTAGGATTTGTGTCTAAATGTGAGACTCTGAACTTAAATTTAAAGTAACTGTGAATGAGTTTCCCTTATGCCTTGTCCAAGTGCAGAAAAATAAGGCAGCAGAGTAGCTGAGTTTTCATTTAACCAAACTATGTGGTTTTTGCATTATTATCTCATTACATCCTTCATCATGATTTCACACATTCTGTTGGACAGATAGAGAGCCAGAAGTGTACCGAGAACCCTACTTGACTGTCAGATCTTGCCAGACATATGCACCATTTCTATTTGAGTGTCAAATTTCCTGAAAGGTATTTTGGACTTGGTAAGAAGAGTACCATTATGGGATGGGAGGAGATGAATATCTGACATGGGGCATGGCAAGTTTATTGTGAAGAAGCACTTGAAAACATAAGCAAAATCAGAGTGTGGGGTAAAAAGCAAGATACGGGATGTATGTGCTTTTCCTCTACAGCAAACTGGTGTCGATATTTTATGTTACTGTGTCAGAAATGCAGCTTTAAACTCAGAGATTCCCAGTCCAGATCTGAATGAGTCCTCAAAGGAGAAAGGAGAGATGTCACTCAGAGACTGAGGAAGAGAAAGTGAAGAAAAGAGGGAGAAGAAATGTTTGTGTTTTGATATGGGTGGCATGAGGAGGAAGAGGAGGATTGCTCAGAAAGATTTTCTTATATTTTCATGTAGTTTAATGAGCTTTCTATTCCAGGAAAATCCAAAGGACATGACTACAGTAATGTCTTATGCAAGCATGACTGAGTTTAGTTTCTCATCTCAAAGCCTAGATAACAAAATTCACAACGCAACATTCACAACGCAACAATCTGTGTTGTATTTTTAATATTTTCCCTCTCTTTTCCCTCAGATATACCTTACCTTGCCTATCTCAAAGTTAGCTAGCAACTCCCATTATGGAAATGTCAGTGACAGTAATACTAGAATGCTATTTTCTTAACTATGCTGCATGTAGCAATGGTAATATTTGGCACAATATGTATGCAAATGAAAAGCAATTGCCTGCGAAAAATAAAAGCAGGCAGCTGACTATAGTACGTGCTCAAATGCATGTCAAAAAGTTTAATCACCAACCCCTCGGCTTCCTGAAAACCCAGTCACAAGTTTGTCTGCACCTCGGCTGCCAAATCAAACCTGGGGCCCCCGTACATGTGGGGAAGTGACAGAGAACAGAGATACTGGACAGATTCACAAAACACCCATGGGAGCAGAGCCAAAGTTCAGGAAAATATTACAGGAGAGTCAATCACCAAAACCAGAGCTGTTTCTTCCAAACTCTGTCACTCAGCACGTTGCTTGGGAGATGAGAAACATTATCAAAGGGGTGATATTGCCTGAAGCAGGGACTGACAATCGTTGGCTACAATTGGTTTTAAATTCGAATTCAATTAAAAATTCAGTTGGTAAACCTAATTTACCAGATTAATTGCATTACTTCTAAAATCAAGGTGTTTAATAGCTGTAAAGTTAAGGAGATGAATCATAATTAAATCTTAGATTTAATCTAAGCCTGCAAAGGTTCAGCAGAGTGTTTTACCTCCAATTGTAGATTTCTTATCTGAGAAATTAAGTAGCTATTATATCATGCAGGACAGAAAAAATCCACTGTCCCATATTTGCACTCTAACAGCTGCCAAAAAGCTTGAAAGCTAAAATAAAATTGAAATGGCAATAAATTATTTGACCATTTCCATAATCACATATGCACATACAATATATTAATTACTACAGACCTGACAAAAATTGCTTTACACAAGATTACAAGCCTAAGCCAAATGGAGCTTTGAAAATTCCACTTAAAATCAGCACAAACTCTTCCCTAAGATGTCCTGGCAATTTAACCCAGGGAAGGAATTCAGGCTAAGATTATGCTGAAGCTCAAAAAAAAATACTTTAGTCCATGAAAAGTGCAAAGGAAAATTGTTGGACACAGGGAACAGACCAAAAAGCTGTTCTGGGAGAACACTGTGAAAGTGTTCAAATTTGTAACCAGGGGAAGATATTTGGTAAAACTACCTTTAATGCATCTGAACATTTGTTTTTAAAAGTGTGCTGCTAATTTGTGTGCTAATAGAACAGGCCTCGCACTGGAGTATCCAAGCTCCCCAAAGGGCTCAATCGAATGTAGCGATTCAGAGCATTTCTGAAAATCACAGAATCATCATGGAATGGTTTGGGTTGGAAGGGACCTTAAAGCCCATCGAGTGCCACCCCCTGCCCTGGGCAGGGACACCTCCCACCAGACCAGGTTGCTCCAAGCCCCCTCCAACCTGGCCTTGAACCCCTCCAGGGATGGGGCAGCCACAGCTTCTCGGGGCAACCTGGGCCAGGCTCTCATCACCCTCACACCAAACAAGTTCTCCCAGAGATATCTCAGTCTCCCCTCTTTCAGTGTCAAACCCTTTCCCCTTGTCCTATGGCTCCCCTCCCTGATCCAGAGTCCCTCCCCAGCTTTCCTGGAGCCCCTTGAGGGACTGGAAGGGGCTCTAAGGTCTCCTTGGACCCCCCAACTCTCTCAGCCTGTCCTCACAGCAGAGGGGCTCCACCCCTCTGAAGGCTGCAAATCCAGCACAACTTTTCCCAACAGCTCTCAAACAACAACAACAAAATATCCCAGGGACACCTTGACCTGGGGAACAGCACCAGGACCCCAAATTGCCCATGTGGGACTGGCCCATCATAGCCTCGCACTCGCTCTCCTTGCTCAAGCACGCAGCAAAGATGCCAAACATGGTTAGCACCTAGTCCAAACGGTTGGCTTTGCCTCCAGGCTGGGTCAATGGATGTGCCTGCCAGAGCGGAAGGAGCACAAGCCAGACGGCATATCCATCATCATCATCATCATCATCATCATCTAGCACTATTTTTCCTCAGGTCCATGGTCACGGCTGCTCTAGATACTGGCTTGATGGAAGCTGTCCTTCCACAAGCAGTCCCAGCCCCAGTTGCCCCTGGGGAACCATAGGGCTGCAGGCAGCTCCATCTTCATCCCATCACACACATGCTACCAACCTGTTGGATTCACTGCAAAAATAAGCTAAAATAAGCTAAAATAAGCTCGTAACCCATCAAAACCTACCAGTCCTTCAGCTGGGGAAAAAAGCCTAGCAACTGAAGTGATGGAGGGTATTGGTAACTATGCTGCGCTCTCCGAGCAGCGGTGACTTCAGATGGATGTGTCAGGGTTAAGTGCCTGAAACTCAGTCCATCTCCTGGTATGACTCAGAACCGGGGGAGTGCAAACCTCCTCCCCGAATGCTGCGCCCAGAAGAATCCAAGAAGAGAGCATATGGGCTGAGAACAGAAAGCAATTAGTCGTGCCAAGTTATTTAAGCATCGGGAAACTTCATGATTTGAAGGATTTACATATTCCCTCGGTTTCATTCACAATATCCATGCACCCAAACATTTTTAATATGCTGGTTTTTAATTGCCATATCCCAGTCTTTTTTGCGTCCTACTGAATAGTAATTCTGTGAAAGATTAATGAAACGACTTCTGGGAATTACATGTGCAGAAGAAGAAACTACTATGTCCCTTATAATACCAAATGGGAAAATTTGTGAATCGAGAATTCCCCTCAGGGTCTCAGAAAAAAAAAATCTCTGAATGCAAAATTGTCTCATGACTTCAATAGTAATTAAAAACTTGCATGATAATAAATGCAGAATGCTGAGCAGGAAACGTCAGTTTTCAACAACCTGGGTGCTTGGACTTTTAGGGACTTAAAAAAAAAATCAAGATTATTTTTAAAAATATGGTTTATTCATAAAATTATGAGTGTATTTGAGTGGTCTTGTGCCTTTGATCTGTACCACTTGGATAATGATGAGCAATGTACAACTCCAATGGGAGATCTGATATTAATGCAAATGAACATTTCGTTAACCAAACATTTTCTCAAGAACATTATTAGCCTTTCTAATATTATATGTAAGTGGCCTATAGTACCTGTTCAGCACAACATATCTTTATTGTACAAGCAAAATCTGTTTGCCTAAAGAGCAGCGTGTATGATTGGGTAAAAAGGTCTTAATTTTTTAATTAAATAGCTTGATATCATTTGGTTGAATTGCCAATTACTTTAGAAGTCATACAAATAGAGTACAAATAGCAGGTGCACAATTATTTGAAACAAAACATACTGGATCCTAGCAATCCATTTCAAAGTATCATCTAAAAATCTGATATTGCTTTTTACTTATTTATGATTTGATGAACTGCTAATTGACTTCATCTCTGAGGTCACATAAGGTCATAAGAAAATAAACTGAGTAAAGTGCTTCAGCCAGATCAGTTTACACAAAAAAAGTTGATGGTACTCTCCCTCGGAGTAACCAGATCTTCTTGCTGCTTCCGAGTATATACAAAATTGCTCACTTAAAGTAATTAAAGTGAATGCACAGGGAAAAGCCCACCTAGAAAACAGATTTTTGAAAGAACCAGCTGGAGCACTATTGTCTCAGCATTTCCACATGCAAAGAGCGGGGAAAAAAAATTAAAGAAAATAGAGTGGATATAAACAGTACTGTATATTGTGTTAATACAGCCCTTGTATGGAAGTTATACCCTCCAGTGACCTTCTAGTATTGTATCAGCTTGCTACATGCATGTCTTCATAGTCCAAACATGTGTGAAAGAGACCATTCGTCTACAGAAGGATGGATTTCTTTTTGTTGTCGCTGGAACTGGGACAGCAGACATGTATATTTGCCACATTGCAAATAAAATTACTTCAACATAAATCACATAAAGTACAAAAGCTTTGATAAGTCCAGGGTAAAATTTACCATAAGGCTATATAATAAATGATGAGATCTTCCACACATGCTTTTGGTGCCCAGGCACGAGCCAAAAGCAGTGCAAAAAAAGCTTTCATATGAAAAATTAATATAAATAAGGTGTGTTGTTCATGATGATTATTTAAAACAAAGATAAAAAGAAAGAAAAGATGGTTCAGAAAAAGGGGCATCCTGCCAAACATATTAGAGATATAAAATATGGAATTGGAAAAAGGGGGTAAAAGAAAGATGGACTGTGATAAAATACAAAAGAACAAATACAAACAGATGGACAAAGACACAGGTCCACTGAGGAATCTGGTACGAGGTTTGCTACTAGATTTATAGGTCACTCTCTCAGACGTTTGGTGGAAAACCGTCCAGCCTGCAAATGAATATAAAGGGAAGAAAACAAAGACACTTATAAAGTACAAGTAGCTGTGATCAGATGTCCTATACCATCAGTCAAATCAGCTTTGTTAGTTAAACATCCACATCTCCATTTTAACTTTGCCAAAGAGGAGTAAGTTAATTGACCATACACAAAGGATGCAATAACAGCAGAAGAGAACAGATAGATATTTTGTAGATTAGTTTGGCAGGATGTGCAATGAGAGGAAGGTATTTTAATCATCATTATAACTTCCAATATGCATGGCAACAAGATCAGTCAAAGCCTAGAGGTGTGCAATACACAGAAGTACCAGAGGTGGGGACTGGGGAACACAGCCAATCCACGGTCATTTAGCTGGGACTCCAAAATCATGCACAAAGTTCACCCCTTAGATAAAGGAAACAAAACTTGGTTCTCTGGGTTTGGATTGGATTTTTTGTTGGTTTTTTTTTTTTTATTTCCTTTTCTTTTCTTTTTTTTCCCCCCGTCACTCAAGATGGTTTGGCAGTTTAGAATGAGGAACTCTGGGTCTACCAGTATCAAGGGGCTAAAACCCAGCCCAAAACGAACGAAAGGAAAGTGTCTCCTATCCTCCTATACCTTTTTTGTTTTCTTTTTCCTCAGAAATCTGTAAGGCAGACTCCAGACAAAGTGTCAGTATAAAGCCACTGCTGGCAAAAATAAAAGGTATTTCTTTCCTAAAAATTAGCATGCCTTCTTGAGTGCTTACTCTTAACACTTGCTAAGGTACTTTACTTTTGTTCTTCTGACAATACTGCAACGATCTATTTAAAAGGTAAGCCAGCAGTCTGGATTGCCAAAGGTTCCTGCTCCTATATCACTAGAAGTGAAATCCACTCCTAAAAAAGTTCAAGCCTAAGGGAAGCATGTGCTGGAAGACATGCCGAACAGCCGGTATGAAAAAAATCACCTTGGCCAGAGCTTGCGTTGGCTTCTCCTCCTTCAGGGCCTAAGCCGGAGCAGATGTCAGAGGACAAGGAGGCTTTGACAGAGCACGGCTGCTGCGTCTGAACAGCCTTCCCGAAGGTACCCAGGGCAGGGGAGGTTACTGCTGCTGCTGCTTCGGGAGATCCAGGCTGAGCTTTAGATGTCTCTTTGTGGGGTGAGTCTTTAGAGTCTGAAAGATTACCTGAAAGAGCAAACAAGCAAAACACATGCAAAGGCAAATCCAGTTTCTTCAAGAAGCTTAGGGAGAAGGTTTGGTTTTTACTCTTTTCTGCGTTTTTCAGAAAGGCTGGAGCCAGGACCTCACAAGGAGCACTGCTGAAATTAAGTCAGAGCCGCAGAAGGGCCTAAGTAGGAGGGTGAACACACGGGTCGACTGAGCAGAACATGCAGATTTGCTCCCAAACATGAAAGTTAAAGTAAGCAAATGGAGAGAAATAAAAAGTTACTGCAAAGACATAAGGAACTTATTATTTATAGCTATCTGTATATAGATATGTATGCGTCTATATATAAGTATCTGTGTCTGTATTTCTATCTACATGCAGGTAAAGAGGCTTTACCACAAGAATACATTTGGAATCATTTGTTACACGGATTTATCAGCAAAACCATCTAACAGTGGAAATGACAATTACACCAGTAACCGCACTAGAAACTGCCTGTCCTTTATCCCCAGGAAAGGACCTAGGAAGGCCAAAAAATGAGTAACCTACATAGTCAAGGACGAGAAGACTCAGGCACGAATACAGATTCTCAAAGATAATGTGAACTGTACACAGTGTCTTAAAAACTGGAAAACAATGCAGAAGAAATGCATGAAGGAAGGCATGCACCCAAGGAGCAGTCTGAGCAGATTTCTGTTCTCTAACTGAAGGTGACAGGGAAAAAAAAAGGGGGCGGGGGGGGGGCATTTTATGCAGAAATAAGCTTAAATTCCTTGGATGAGGGTAACACACTGATATGAGAGCCAAGATCCACGGGTGGAGACAGATGTGGGTTTTGTGAATAGACAGAGCAAGAAATGGCTAGAGAGAACCCAAGAATAAACTGGAAAATGAATGGACTGGCGATAACAGACATTCAGAACATCTCATCACAAGGAAAGGAAGTAAAACCTCTGCACATCAGCCAAGCAGCAAATACAGAGGTAAAAAGCACTGAGCATTGCTTAAGGTCCCGAAGGCAAGAATACCGAGATGCAAGATGGATTACAGAACATCTTGCCTCTAAATATCTTTTCCTATCTCGGTTGAAATCCTTAATTAAAAGCAAAATCCTCTCAAACACTGTATCTATAATTAAGATTGATGCAAAGAAATTTGAAGTGGACCTATGACGCAGTGACCTTGAAAACAGGATCTACTAGATTCGAAATACAGGGTTAATGCTGGAAGTGCTGCTATTCCTCTAAACAACAGCATGAACTATAAGTTGAAGAAAAATTACTAATATTCTTTTCTGTATTTTGCTGAAGAAATAGGTACTGGGGTATATCAACATTTCCCAGTTGAATTATATCTTTATTCTTTCCAAAGAGATAATGACTAAAGACTGTATGAAAAATCTCAAACTACTTCAGATGGTCAAAGCATCCATCACAGTTTTATAACTGTTTTTACCTCCCATCCTTTGGGGGAGCAAATGCAAACCAATCTTATTTATATGGTACCTTGTAGGAAAAAATAAACAACAGCAAAAAGATACAGCACATAATCAATAGAGGATAACAGCACCAAAGAAGTGAATACAAACGTCAATAAATTGCATTTGGAGGAAGGATGAGAAAATGTAACCAGGCTGTGTTCCAAATGGAAGTGGAATATCGTTTCTCTGCCAAGCATTGTAACCAACGCAGAGAAGGGACGTATGGTTCAGCACTGGGCAGCTGCAATAAGCCTGTCCCAAAGGAAACCCCACTTCAAAACCAGTTCACAGTATGCAAACTTGAGCTACAGTATTGAAAACAATAAAAATTGAGTGCCTCTCCTGCAGTCCATGCAATTACACATCAGAACCACAAATGACACAAACCACAGGCGTACGGAATGCAACCGAGAGTACCTACTTGCGCCTGACGTTCCACTCCTGAGCTGCTGGACCAAAGGGTTTAATAGTTTTCCACCTTTCAATTTATTTTTGCTGGTTCTTCGGCGACGGCCACTTGGTGGGGCTGAGTGAAGGAACCCCAGGTTGGGAGGAAGGGGCTTCCCTAACCGAATATACAGTGCCTCTATCTCATTCTTCTGCTGAGTCTGAAGTTCAGCAATTTCTTTCATATGCCTAAACATAAAAAATAAAGAACTCTGCTAGCAATGTATCTGATAAAGCACATCATCTTGATGGTATAATTAGTTATAAAAAAAGAAACAAAACAGTCTTTGGTTATAAAATAATCAACTGTTCATCCAGAAGCATGTGAAGTTATAACTATCTACCCGGCAAATGTGGTGACTGACTTCTCAAATATTCACTTATAATATTCAACAGAATTCAACATCCTCTGTAAAAACAACTGATTTTGACATGAAATCTGACAGGAACTCCAATCTATTTCAGAATTTCTCTCTTCAAAATTTATTTTCCAAAGAGTTAAGTCCCAAGGCACGTACATTAGTTTGAAGGAGTTCAACATGAAGAAAAGCAAAACTGCTTCCCATGAGAACACCATTAGCACATGAATCATTACCTTATTTATAATGCAGATTTCATGATGCCGTAAAGTCGGTTTAAAGTATTACTGATATAAAAAGATGCATCATCTGTATTCAGTAAAACCATTATACCTTGAGATAAAATTTAACATTTGGTTAAACTAGCATCTAATACTATTTTTTACCCATCACCTGCCAGGAAAGAAAGAAAATATTCAAATTTAACGAAGCTAGCTCTCAGGATTGGCAGCACGATGGACTCCTGCCAGGCCCACCCAGCCAAGACTGGACCCATGACTTTGTGAGCGACCCGATGGGAGGCAGAGCCAGGGTCTCACCTGCCTAACGGATACCTGGTTATCTACCACAGAGTGAGTCTGGGAACAGCGGTGGGGCTGCAGAGCTGACAGTCTCAATCACCCCTGCAGAGAAGGGCACCAAAAGAACACTGCAGCAGCTGTCTACGCAGGCATCCAGATTACTTTTTATGCTGCCTTCAGTGCATCCACATGGGAAATCCTACCACATACACCACAAGAGCTCTTGTTTGCTACCATATCAACATAAGCTTTTCCACGAGGGAACTAGTCATCGCAGTAGAAATGCATTGGGGTTAAAAAGGTTATTATTGAATTATTCTTCTAAATGGAACTGACAAATAAAGTGATGTATAAAAGGATGCAGTATGACATTTGGGGGAAGGTCCTAGCAACGCCTAATTTGCCCAGAACCAGTTAACTCGTTACAGCTATGAAAACCACACACTGGCTCATCCTAAGCTGCCTTGGTATCTTAACGCAAGCTTCCCTAGCGTTGTCTGCAAACCTGACATACTTTTCTCTCAGGTTCTGCAATTCTTTCTTCATATCTGCATCTTCAAATTCCGAGTCATTGTCGCTGCTCATGTACGACGACTGCGAGTGGAAAGACGTTATGTTGATGGTGGGAATCTTTGTTCCTTGCCCATTAGGTGAGTCGAGGCCTGGTGAGCTCACTTTGCCAGATCTTTGCAGAAAAGCAGCTGCTTTTTTAATTAAGTCAGTGGCTGCGCTACTGCTTGGTGGGGAGAGCTGGGCAGCAGCCACCGGCTGCCGATGGAAAGGCTCATCGGCGGAATCGCTCGAGCCCTGGTCACAGAGGACGTCGACAGAAGAGGCCGTCTGCACCCGTCGCACCGCTGTCTTCAGGTCAGGGCTGGAAGGGAGCTCATCCAAATAGACGTCTGGGGGTGCTGAGAACCTTAAGCAGTGTGGCGCTGTTAAAGTTAATTCATCTTGCGTGCTGATTACTGAAAACCTGCCAATAGTTTTGGCTGGTGTACCGCTATCATGAGTTCCAGCCTGTTTTCCATAGGAACCAGAGTCTAGAGAGTCATCCCTTTGAAGGTTATTTATCACCCCATCTGCTGTAGATATCTGTGTTATATTATCTGTGTGTGCAGACGAAGCCATAGTCTTTGCCTTCTCACTCCTTTTAGAAGTTTCCATCTGTTTAGTTATGCCTGATGATGTAGGTGCAACCTGGAGAAAATAATGGAGATTAATTTGGGAAGTAGCTGTAACAGTCCAGTATAAAACTGCCCCTGGTTTGTGGTTACCTGAAGGAGGCCTTTTGCTGCAGCAGCAGGAGCTGAAGTGATGCTTGCAGCTGAACCTGTTTTACAAGTTGGAAAAAAATAAATATTCATTTCTGGAATGCTTTAGTACAATAAAAGCCAATGTGTTTATTGCAATAAACTGAAGTGTGATAAAGTGTAGCACTAAAGAATAATTTAAATATCCAATCTCTGTAATACAGGATCTATAATGCAGGAGGCAGTATCAATGACAATATAAAGGATCTGCAGGTAGGCACTCTCTTCAATCTATTGATTCAGGGAATAATAGCAGCAGTGTGGAATTTCATTAGTCAGTTGAAAATTTTGAAGGAGAAAAAAGAATGAAATCTGCATGGTGTATTGGGCCTGCATTACTAGGGTGTTCTTGATGGCTCAAAAAAGTAACTGCCTCGGCTACCCCTGCACACAAAAAGCTGCAGCTGGCCATAGGCAGACTGCTATTTCGCACCAAGTCATTCCACAGACACTGACACCAACAACTATAAGTGCCTGAAATTAAGTTCAACGCACATTGCTGAAAGTGGAAATTATAAGCTCAAAAGATGGCCGCTCAGACCACAGAAGCATGCAAGAAGCAAGACACTAGTGGCAGTAATCAAGACATGATTATTTGACAACCTGGACACTGGTTTTGAAGTTAAACAAATAAACGCAAGCTTTTCAGAAAGCTGCTTTCTTATGGCACACTGCACAGAGTGAACATAAGGCAAAAATCTGTCACTTCACAGTTCTGAAATGGGGAAGTACAGCACTCCTTGGTGGTATCTAAGATACATTAATTTTATTACACAGTGCTACGTTCCACTTGCACCCTCTCCTCTTTGTCTGTGGTGAGATAGATGAATGCAGGCTGCCCACAGCTTTCCCCTCTCCCACTGACCTAAGAGCAGTGGAAGATCCATGTCTACCAGCACAAGAATAGTCTACACTGTTGCACAAACCCGGTAGCCAGCTTTGCCAAGACAATCTCAAAAAAAAATAATATATAGTATAAGTCTTCTTCAACCCCACCCATTACAGTAGGAGCAGTTTTGGGTTCCTCGGCCCTTAAAACTTCCCATGACTTGCAAGACAGGTAAATGGAGTGTGATAAATACCCCGTTTCTTACTGTGGGTCCTACTATGTAGTTATGGAAAGTGCTGCTGTATCTACAAGTACCTAAAGAGAAGTACTCTTCACTAGTTCTCCGTGGGACTTCCTTGAAAATCTTACAGGATTCCCCTCTGAGAGGCTACCCTCCATCATATTATTTTTGTCAACACACTTTACGAAGCCTGGGAAATCCGAGGGACTTTGTTTGGACTTTTTAAGGGCACTGGAAATGTATTACTGGGAACATAACCTTCCATGCGAACACCCCATACCTACACCACAGCCACCTATTACATATTTATGGTTTCAAATAAATCTGCCTCTGATGCAGTTTCTTTCTAGGAACCTTGGCAGAAATGAGACATTTAATATTAGTTATATTACAAATAGGATCAGAAATGCCCGTGCCGGGCAGTGCCCTGCAGTTAACCCCAATGGTGAGTGGCCAGGGGACACCGGAGCAGAGGACCACGCACAAGGACAGCTGCATCACTGCGTTCATCACCAACAGGAGCATTACCTTTTCTGCCCACTGACCCACCTCTTGCTTCTGAGGAATGAGCCCCGATGGCGGTGACCTCCGACTTTTCAAATGTTCGATAGAAAGAAAAAAGAAAAAGAATTTCAGTCTCGCGCACAGAGCAGAAAGGCAATGCATCCTCCCTCCTTCTCTGCCCGCACACTACTGTGGAATACTAAGCTATTTTATACTGCCTGTGGAGGTGCTCTTCTTGCTTTTCTTTCAACTCCATTTTTTTTCCCCTCCTTTGGAATTAAAAAAGCAGTGGCAATGGTACAGAGGAAACTGCAGCCTAAGTTACTAAAAACAGGATGAGAAGCATTTACATACTGTAATTTCTATGGTGTTTTTTACTATATTTACATTTATTTTATTTATTATATATTTATTTATTTATATTTATTATCTATATTTATTATAGGACAAATTCAAATTACTGGTGAGACACAACACCTTTCATAGAATTTTCTCTGCTGCAGGAAGTAATCTATCATTTTAAACAATATGCTCTAAAGAGTTACTCATGTGCAGCCGTCTTTCCTGTAACATCTTTCAAGCAGTTGATAGAGTTCATCCAGCTGACACTACACGGGACAGCCTCATCCTTGCCAGGGTGATGTAATTAACTCCAGAAATGCTACTTTTCAAGTCAGATAGACACTGATCTTCTAGCAGAAAGTGCTGCAAATCTGTTGAATTTTGTAAACATGATTTGATCTGAAAGAAGGCAGCACAGGTGCAGAACTGAGATGCAAATCATGACCCAGGCCACCTGCTCCAGCTTTCCCTAGATGCTTCCCAGTGAAGTCTTTCTCTGCCAAGTTCAGGGGAAGACAAAAGACATCATTACTGGAAGCAGAGCAGGCTTGTACCTATGGAGTGACTTCCTTTGGCTGCTGCACTTGAACAAAGCAAAGGCTCCCCAAGTGCTTATTTTATTCATACTGACTTGGAAGGCAGGCATTATAATCACTGCCATCAATTTAAATATATTAAAAAAAAAAATTCCTATTGAAGTATGATCGTATTCATCAGAACTTGAATGACTTGTTTTTTACCCTTGTGTTTTACACTTAAACTACCAAAAAAAAAAAAAAATCACATTTCTGCCTGCTTTGGAAACAAGACACAAGGAGGAGGAGAATGAGTTAAGATATTATACCATTTTTAAACCCAAGGGAAAAAAAATGGAATGTCACTAATTTGTGTAAGGCAAGTCAGAATGAATCTGACAAAGTGAAAATCTAAGAGAACAAGTGAAAATTTAAGCGAACTTTCACACTGGAAAGCAGTCAACGGCCAAAAGGTAATACATCCAAGAGGAGAAACTTAAAAAAGCTCAGAGAAGCGGGAAGATCTGTGCGTGTCCTCCCGCAGGCTCTGCGCTCCGCTCGGGGGTGCGGGGGGCAGGGCGGGACTCACCCGCGCTGGGGGGGGGCACGTCTCGGAGGGAAGGGGCAGCACCGAGGGGGGCTCGGCAGCAGCTTTCACCTCCTGGCCGGTGTCCGCAGCGCTGTGGCCGGGCTCTCTCGCGTCCAGCGCCAGCACGGGAGCTTGGTCTTCAGGAAAAGGCGGCAAGTTCAATTCACTGTCGCCCTGTTCTAAGGGGACGGAGGTGTCCGGGGTCCCTGCTGATGCAGAAGAAGTCGGAACGTACTCCTGGTACAGCAAATTGCGCAATTTCTCATCAAGGCTTTTGATCGTGTTGTCGACGAAGTCCACCCGGGGCGGCCCCTCTCCGTCGGACTCGGCGGTGCCGGGCTGCAGCAGGCCCATGCCCAGGCCGGGGCAGGCCGATGGCTGCCCCTGGGACAGCAGGGCCTGCGGCTGGGAGGCAGCGACCCCCGCCTGCGTGGGGCTCTGGAGCTGAGAGCCTGCCAGAGCCAGCGGGTCGGCGGCGGGGAAGGCCTGGCTCAGGAAGGAGTGCTGCAGCAGGCCAGGCGGGCCGGCCTCGGGCAGGTGGGGGACCTGGGCCACAGGCTGCCGCTCCAAAACAACGGCGTCCGGGAGCACGGGGAGAGGGCAGAGCTCCGCTGGGACGGACTGGTGTGGCCCCACACTGCAACACGCTATTTCCACGTCAGGGACACACGTGCCCTCCTCGGCCGGCGGCTGGTGGTGCGGAGGAGCGGGGGAAGCCTCGGGTGGCTCCTCCAGCATGGCGGCACGGGGGGCAGGAGTGGCCGGCGGGGCGGGCATCGTCACCTTCCGTGGGGAATACTGAGCCCTGTTAGCGGCCGCTGGCTCCAGGGTACTTGGAGCCGATGGCGGGAGTGCCGGCACTGGAAACTCGGCCTGGCTGGGTAAGCCAGCGGCAGGTGCGGCGGCAGGAACTTGAGCCAAAGAGGGAGAGGCTCCGATGGGGCTGTCACACAACCCTGCTTGGAGCGGGGGCTGCTGGCCAGCTAAGAGACCGGGGGGATCCGTCACCGCAGAGCTCACTTGCTGATCGTCTGACTGCTCTGGGTCTAGAAAGAGCACAAACATCAGGTCAATCTTTAATGAACTGTACAGAATGACAGAAAGTCACTGAAAGACCTCCTGGCTAGCTTCAGTGATAGCCACATCTAGCTGTAACCCACTAGTGCTTCCAGTTGGAAAATCACTGTTATACAAGTCAAATTACAACCTAAAATTGCAGATTATAAAAAAAAAAAATCGCTGAAAAACCACTGCTTATTAGAACAGCAGTTCTGTGGAGTACTATGTCCAGTTCTGGGCTCCCCAGTTCAAGGACAGGGAACTGCTGGAGACAGTCCAGCAGGGCCCCAGAGAAGACTGAGAGAGGATCTCATCAGTGCTTATAATATCTAAAGGCTGGGTGGCAAGAGGATGGTGTCAGGCTCTGCTCAGCGGTGCCCAGCAACAGGACAAGAGGCAACAGGCAGAAACTGGAACACCGGAAGCTGAGAGCCCGCCAGAGCCAGCGGGTCGGCGGCGGGGAAGGCCTGGCTCAGGAAGGAGTGCTGCAGCAGGCCAGGCGGGCCGGCCTCGGGCAGGTGGGGGACCTGGGCCACAGGCTGCCGCTCCAAAACAACGGCGTCCGGGAGCACGGGGAGAGGGCAGAGCTCCGCTGGGACGGACTGGTGTGGCCCCACACTGCAACACGCTATTTCCACGTCAGGGACACACGTGCCCTCCTCGGCCGGCGGCTGGTGGTGCGGAGGAGCG
The DNA here is from genome assembly GCF_001431845.1 of Calidris pugnax. Classification (NCBI taxonomy): domain Eukaryota; kingdom Metazoa; phylum Chordata; class Aves; order Charadriiformes; family Scolopacidae; genus Calidris; species Calidris pugnax. The sequence goes on from NW_015090928.1 coordinate 485,975, forward strand.
GGGGAAGCCTCGGGTGGCTCCTCCAGCATGGCGGCACGGGGGGCAGGAGTGGCCGGCGGGGCGGGCATCGTCACCTTCCGGGGGGGATACTGAGCCCTGTTAGCGGCCGCTGGCTCCAGGGTACTTGGAGCCGATGGCGGGAGTGCCGGCACTGGAAACTCGGCCTGGCTGGGTAAGCCAGCGGCAGGTGCGGCGGCAGGAACTTGAGCCAAAGAGGGAGAGGCTCCGATGGGGCTGTCACACAACCCTGCTTGGAGCGGGGGCTGCTGGCCAGCTAAGAGACCGGGGGGATCCGTCACCGCAGAGCTCACTTGCTGATCGTCTGACTGCTCTGGGTCTAGAAAGAGCACAAACATCAGGTCAATCTTTAATGAACTGTACAGAATGACAGAAAGTCACTGAAAGACCTCCTGGCTAGCTTCAGTGATAGCCACATCTAGCTGTAACCCACTAGTGCTTCCAGTTGGAAAATCACTGTTATACAAGTCAAATTACAACCTAAAATTGCAGATTATAAAAAAAAAAAAATCGCTGAAAAACCACTGCTTATTAGAACAGCAGTTCTGTGGAGTACTATGTCCAGTTCTGGGCTCCCCAGTATCAGAAGAACAAGGAACTGCTGGAGAGGGTACAGCAGAGGGCTAGAAAGACATTGAGGGGCCTGGAGCATCTCTCTGCTGAGGAAAGGCTGAAGGACCTGGGGCTGTTCAGCCTGGAGAAGAGCAGACTGAGAAGGCGTCTCATCAACACTGATCAATAGCTAAAGGGCAAGACAATGGGTCCAGACTCTTCTCAGTGGTGCCAAAGGGCACAAACTGGAACATGGGAAATTCCATCTGAACATGTGGGAAAATCGTCTTTCCTGTGAGGGTGGTAGAGCCCTGGAAGAGGCTGCCCAGAGAGGGTGTGGAATCTCCTTCTCTGGAGACAGTCAAACCCTGCCTGGACGCGCTCCTGTTCAACCTGCTCTGGGTGACCCTGTTTTGGCACGGGGTTGGACGAGATGATCTCCAGAGGTCCCTCCCAACCCCTGACATTCTGGGATTCTGTGACAGCAGTCACTACAACTTCAGTTACCTTATAGCTGAAGGCAGAGTTAAAATACTGAGACTTCCCTGAAACTCAAATAAACTTTCCTAATTTGGTTCAATACTAGGAACACACTTAAAATTCATCATTTTCTTCCTCAGACTAAATGAAGTGAAACAGTCCCAATTAAAACAGGTGAGAACAGAAGAGAGATGATACAGCAGCTTCAGAGAAGAAAACATTTTCTATAACATTTGTAAATACCTGGCCCTTCAGACTGCTGTGTACTCTGAGGTACCGGTGGAGAAAATTCTGGTGCATCAGTAGTAGGGTTTTCCACAACAGGACATATAATAAACCACCTTTTTCCAGTATGCAAAACTAGACATGAAAAGAAAAGAAGAAAGTAAACACAATAGTTTCCACTGATTCCAGATCATGTGTCAAAACCTCGTCTCAATTTCCATATTTAGAAAGAATATCAGAACTTCTACAATAGTAGCCAAGATTAAATCAATGGTTCCTAACTTGATTCTCATCCCTTCTGGAAGGGAGGCAGCGATGCCTCCTGATTCTGCCAAAAAAATTAAGCTATTTGAAAATTTATTTTCAAGCATTCATACTTTTAGAAGGGTAATAGTTACATACATGAAAATGTTATTAAGTACTGTGAACAGTCTTCTCACAATGAAAAATTTGTTAATTTTGTAAAGTTTATGCAGCTTAACTTTTCCACGTTGGAAGTTTTCTAGCTAGTATTTCCTTCCACATCTCATCTCAAAGCATGGCATATGTAAATGGCAAACCAGAACCATACACACTTTGTAACTTTCATTAGAAGACAAATGTTATGTTAAAAAAGGTGTACTGAGAAAATTCCATGACATTTACAGGCAAAAGATAAACCAGATGTTTTGAGCAGAAAGCCTAGTTTGGAGGATTCCCAGTTTCTGCACTTGTCAAAGAAGTTCTAAATTATCCTTCTTCCCCTTTCAGCATGGAGCAAATACACATGCAGCAACAAGAATTTTGGAAGTGATGCTTCCTTCAGCAGAGGTTTCATTTTCCCCCAGCAGCAGGCATTACAGAGGGAATCAAGGGCCAGTTCCTTCCCCATTCTGTTTGTCTGTAAAAAACCGTACAAAACGACTGTGTTCAGAAGGCCAAGATCCCCTCTGCAATACCAAAGTAGCTGGAAACGTCTGGGTTAGAAATTTCAATTAAATTACCAATGCAAACATAATCTTTTATCTTTCTCTTGCAAATGTAGTTACTGTTGTGAAAAGGGTATGTTCATCTGTAGCTTCCTGACTTGTCCACCACTGATGACCAGCATGTGGAATTCAGGGCTTTCCTAAGTGTCCCCAGATGTTAGGCTCATCGTGTTATCCCTGCCATCTTCCAGGCTGCCAACAGCAGGGACCACCGTTGCACTCATACTTCTAGATTTATCTCCAAGCACCAGTGACTGGCAGATTTCCTCCTGAATCTACCAAACTTCCACAGAAACTCATCACTGCCTTAAAGCTTGAGATCGATTTTGTATTCAAAGGCACATTTACCATTTTGTTGATACACGGGTGTCTTCATCTGAGACTGCCGCTTCTCCTGTTAAAAAAACAAAACCAAAGCAATTGAAGAACTAGCTGTCTCGTATCGACGCAAGAGGAGCATCATTCGAAGGAGCACTCATGTTGTAAGCCTTAATGGGGTAAAAGCATTGTTTTTCTATCTAGAAAACATTTTATTTTTTTTACCATGTGATGTTAAACTAGCATACAGCGACCGGTTGTTAAGAAAAAGGAATCAAACTAGAAATCTTTATTTAAAATTTCTTACCTCATTCATTTCCAGTCTATCAGTATCTTGCTGAGGACTCGTTCCCTGATCAGAACTTCGTTCTCCTTCCGTATCTTCACTGAGCATATCTTCTGCTTTATCAATAATATCTTTCATTTGTTCAATAAATGTCTCTTTTTCACTCTGCAATATGAATTCATTCTCTACCTATGAGACCACATCAAAATAAAGAGGAAAACAGTGATGTTTTGATTAATGCCCAATTCCACAGCTATCAGTAAGCACGGTAAACAAGCACAGGTGAGAATATGTTGGCTGAAGCAACTTGGTGCTTTCAGAGCCTGCAGGCAGCCACCTCACCGAGTCTTACCATGTAAGTAGCAATTTCCTCTGGCGCATCCCCATCCAAATCAAACTTAAAAGTCACCATTTTGTGATTGTGTGTTTCCAGCTGGCACTCCACCATCTTATCCCCCGTGTTACAAACCTGCAGGCAAACGTTAACAACAGTTACTTCTGGCAAAGCCAAAGGAATCCTACAGTTACCCCCAAAGAGGTTGTACTTGCATTTAATATGGTCAGTTTGGGTCTGCTGGACTTCTCCTGGCGTGAACGAGCACGGGTAGACTTCTTATGTTTCTTCGAAGACTTTCCTTCTTGTTTTCCACTTCCTATTGCTCCTTCAAAGCTGTCACTCATCTCCTTACCCGAAGCAACATCTGGACTCATGTAGCTTTGTAAGAGAAAGGAAGAAACCCCCCCCAAAAAAACCATTGTCAGACACACTGAAGCTATACATAGGTAAGATACACAACAACAGGGACTGCAATAATTAAATAAATAAATGCACATCTGCACTCTTTTGGCCCAAACTAAGCCAGCTACTGAAAGATGCTCGGTAAGGGAAGGGAACTGCTCCAGGTCAGCTCACACTCCAGCTACCACACCTACTGAGACTATATGAACATTTCTGCCAATACCATGGGGAAAGTCCCAGCACTCTTAATGTATCCCTTCAACCTTACCACCCCCCTCTGAATTGCACAAGTTCCTATTTTTCTAAGGTCCAGTTTTCACAACTCCTGCCTGTCTGCACTCACAGCAGGAAGGTCTAAATGGGGTCAGTTTGTGCTTGTTGGAGAGGAAGGAAAAGAGGGAGAAGTCGGTACAGCATCCCGTAAGACACTGCCTCTCCTCTCTCGGCAGTTCTCGAGGATCAGAAAGTTTTATGCCACAATATCCCAGATGACCAGCTGGCAACAGCATATTATTTTTAGCAGCCAAAACAGTAGCTGCTAACAACCTTGTTGTAATATGACATGTACAGAAAACGTCGACATGCAAGCTATTTGCAGGAAATTTCCAGGGGTTCATAAAAACCATGTCAGGAAGGAACCTTGTAAGGCCATCTGGCTTATTTATTACCCCAAGGTATGATCAGCTCTGCCTAAACCAGTCCTCACAGAGGTTTGTGTAAACTAATCTTGCAAAGCTCCCATGAGATTTCATAACCTTCCTGGACAATTTATTCCTGTGTTCATTTAGCCGTACAGGCACAAAACAATTCAAGTCCAACCTCTGGATCCCTTTCTTAAATTTAAGGCTTTTACTTTTTGTTCTGCACTAGTTGTGCAGAACAGCTTATTCCTACTCCCTTTGCAGCTGCTTTCTATGTGTAACTCCCCTGTTAGGAAAGTGAAGGCTTTTTGCGCCTCGGATATATTCTAGATTATATCTTTGCTGCAACTGTCAGCCTTCTGCTTCACGTGCCATTATCCTCCACTCTACCAAAGCAGAGCTCAGCTCCGGTGCCCGGTCACCGATGCACCTGGAATCGGGAGATGTCCCCCTGCGACTCTCAGACATGGGCTGAGACAGGCTCCCCTGCTGCTGCAGTCACCACAGCCAGATTTTCAAACACAATGCTGGAACAGGCAAATTAGAATTCAAAAGATGACTGAAAATTTGACATGCCTTTCTACAACAGACTAGATAAAATGCCTTAATTTTGTCTACTTTATTTATGGACAGAAATAACCTATGGTCACAAAAAATTAGATCTCACTTTCCATGTAGTTATTTAAAAGCAGCAAATTCTTGGGAAAAAAGGTTTCACTTCAAGGTTGTGGGGTTGCACTGAGTTGCATCAGGCTGATGTTTTTGGTGGGGTAGCATGAAAATAGTAAGAGAAAAGTGTCTTCAAAGTTCATAAACTTAACTAATCTTATTCAGGAAAACAGAAAAGAGTCACTAAAATCCTAACTCCAAAGCCTTATAATCATTGAGGATGAAGCTGGTGCTGGGTCCTGCAATAGGCAAGGCTTACGAACACACGCTGTTGGGATCTACCTTATCCAGACCAAACACTCAAAAACCTGGCTTATTGCTGGTGCAGAAGCAGGAGCTGTGGCCGGGGAGCAGCAGATGCCTGCGGAGGGGAGTCCTGCCCAAAGCCCAGCAGAGAACCCTCCTCTCCTCGCTTCTTCCTCACTGCTTCCCTTCCTGCTTCCCAGTACAGAAAGAGGCAGCTGAGGGCTGGCAGAAACTGAAATTTGCTTTTGGTTCTGAGGAGGGCTGAGCTGGCTCGGGGAACTTCCATCGTTACTTCCATCATTAGCATTATTGGGCTTGATTGCAGCCTCGTGTCCTGCAAACCCACAAAAAGGGCTTGGGCTGTGTGTTCCAGCACTTGTGACCATAGCTTTGGGTGGTTCAATACACAGCTCCCACCAGTACACCATTCCCGTAACATACCTGAGGAATGACCATTACAGAAGGTGATACAGGCACACCCGGTTCATTCCCAAAAACGGAATACACTATTTACCCAATTATACCAGCACAGCATGTTTTTACACAGATTCAACAGCATCAAAACTAAGGTCTGTACCACTTATCTTAACAAGAAGAGAAGTTACATGCTGAAATGAAAACTGTTGTACATACAACAAAGCACCACCCAAACTAAAGAATTAAGAGTTGGAGCCAAGACAGGCACACGGGACACAGAGCATCTCAGCTTTCTCCCTAGATGTGCACCTTTCCGTCTTCTCCTGGTCGGTTCCCGCTGTTCTTCTCTCTCCCCAAGCAAGAGCCAGGCACTTGGCCCAGCCTTGTAAAGAGAGAGGAAAAACAGCCTCCAGAAACAAAACATTTCTTATGCCAAAGAGATTATAATGATACCTTTCACAGCTCTGTGACAGAGATTGAAGTTTTTCCTGTATTGCCTGCTCCTAAAATGTAAGAAAAAGTCATTTAAGTAAAGGCATTGAAATGACAGATGAAAAACACCTTTAAGAAAGGTTTTGCTCTTGAGACACCAGTAAATCCTAAAACTGTTTAACCAATTCTTGGAACTCGGAAAAAAATAAATGTCCCATTTCACCCTCCCAAAATTACTTCTGTCCGAAGCATCAGTATCTGTGCACAATGGCTAAGACAGAGCCACGGATCTGCTGGTTCCCCTCTGGTGTCTCTGAAGCAGAGGAGATGGTGAAAGAAACAGTTCTCACCACAATGGGAGAACCTGACTGCAGGACAAGTCTGCGTCAGTACATACCTAATTTTATTTTTTGAATGGATATAACATACAAGCTAATTTGCTTCATTGCTTTGTACAGTTTCCTGAAATACGTTAAGTATTTTCACTCTATTTGGCTTATTAGGAAAATTTCAGAGCAACTTATAAATAGGAGATGAAAATTCATAATTTAAAAACACCACCCTCACACCATGACCCCTTGCTCGCTACACAAAAGAGATTTTCCCCAAAAGCTTCTCTCTTCACCAGTTGCAATGCTAGGACAGACATCGACAGCGTGACTTTCGCATGGGGTACACCCATTTCACAGAATTTGTGATGACGATGCCCCTGGCCCTGCAGTAACGAACTTACCATGTATGTACACAGACACACACACCTGTGCATGTATATAACTGTGCATGTATACACACACCCCAAATATATGCATAAATATATATAATTTCATATATATTTATATATATTTACAAGCACATGTCTATAAAATCCTTCTATAGACACACAGCTGGAGACAAGCCCTTTGACCACCATCACAACATCTTCTTACACCAAAGCAGCCAGTGGACTGGAGTTAGGAGCTTATCGGTTAACCAGTCAACCCCACTCGCTGCTGACACTGCCACACGTATGCCATGCCAAGCTCGACTGCAGTTTCCATAAAACTGCAAAATTAATGAACAGTGAGAACACAGACATAATGTATCCACGTTTCAGTAACGCACTGGATCAAGTGCCTTACAAAATCTCGTTTGCCTGATTGGTTTGGAAGTGAGTCTGCCACACATTGAAACAAAAAATAAGAGATAAAAACGTTGTGGCAGAGTAGCAACAAAAAGCAGTGTTTTGAATATACAGAGACATGAAACTCCTCTTACACCCCAGAAAACCTTAGCAATATATGTCATAAAATCAGCATGGGGAGCACATCGATCAGTTGGACCAACCCTTGATATTGGATTGATTTCTTAAATTGAAAGAAAGGAGGGAGTTAAATTCCAGATGAAACACGGAACACAGTTAACAGAACAGCGGCTAAACGCTCCTAGGGCTGTGATAAAGTGACGAGACAGACACGTACCTCAGTGGGCACAGATTTATCAAGTGACAGAGGACAACTTGTATCCTCCACATCTCTGCACAATAACAATGAGGTTCATTCCTGTCCCCAGAATCTCTAATGGGATAGACCCTGCACTGAAGGCTGTGGTTCTGGCATGAGCTGCACATACAGAAAAAAAGGCAGTTGGAGAAGAAATGCCTCGAGTAAAGGATATGCCCAATGCAGCCAGGCTTTACTGGAGCACCCTGCAAGTGACGGGTTCTACCATTTCTCCTGTATCTAACCTATAGGATACAGCAATTCACCAGGAAACATCCAGGAATATTTATTTAACCAGAATTAGACTGCCACTAGAAGGACAGGCAAAATGGGGAACTAGAATGTAGTTTAGTGTTGGCAGCATCCTCACTGAACACCTTCTGGAGCAGGAGTTCAGCTGTCCCTCTAATGAGAGTCCCAGGCTGCGCTGGGAGCTGAGGCACGTGGCAAGTGCATGGAAACGTGGGGAAAGCCAAAAGAGATTTAGTTTGAAAAGATGGACACTGTTACTTTGGGAGGAAAGGTAGCTGAGAACAGAGAGCCTCAAGAGGAACAATTCTGAAAGCAGAACGGCTGAGGGACATTTCCATTCATAAGTGGAGACCAAATTAGACTTCTCTACTGAAATCTGGTATAAATGCCAAAACCTTTGTTTTGCTTTGTTTATGGATATCTATTAAAGACTTGAAGAGAAGGAAACGTTCTGTGACATTCTGTCAAGACTGATGGCTGAACAATTCTGGGAGTGGAAAGAAAAGTCAAAATAGCAGACAGGAGGAGCTGACAGTTCTATAAAGAAAACCAATAAAATGCATCTTGCTTATATGACCACTGAGAATTGGGAACAGCTACGAATATCTGAGGAAACAAAAATCCCAGAACTAGATAAGAATTTAGGCAACGCAGGAGGATACAATGCTAAATGAAATGGGAAGAAGACTCAAGCTGAGGAGCATGAAGAGGTTTAACACAGTGAAGAATCTGATTATGGAGCAGTTTTTTAAGGCAAATGATGGTTGGTTGCACAAGTGCTTGAGACAGTTAAAACAAGACTGGACAAAACATGGATGGAACTCTACAGAACAGCTTCTTGCTGACCCACGGCACTTAAAGTAATCCCTAGCTCTGTGTTCGTGCTCAGCTATGAACAAAGAGAAACATCGTCCTGCTGCCTCATTGCTTCAAGGAGACATTTCACAAGGCACAACGTGCAGTTCCCAGCTTCATTTGAAATAGCCAATTATTTGCTGACCCAGAGTTGCAAGTATCTAGGACAAGCAGCTCTGTACGGTGAGGGGGGATAATCTCCCTTGTGAAATAAGCCCATTATTTCACAAAGGAGTAAGTAAGAAGGTTAAGGGTGAAGCTGGTGAGTTACTTCAGAGGAAACGGCTCTACCTCTTGAGATGTCTCCACGACTGCCTGGAGAGCTGAGGAGGGGGCTGGGAGCTGCTGACCCAGCGGCTGGGAAAGATCGGGCTGGAGCTGCAGCAGAGCAGAAGGCTGAAGAGGCAGACAGTGGTCTATGGGGACAGGAGGACTAGCCGTGGCAAGGCTGCCATGGACCTGGGCAACGCCTTCAGGGGCGCCGCGGGCAGGCAACAGCTCCGGCTGCAGCTGCAGAGGCGGCGACAGGACTATCGGAGGTTGTTGCACAGGCAGCACGGGCACCTGGGCTCCAGCTTCCAGAGGGTACTGAGGGTGGCCAGGCACCTGCTGCAACACAACACACAGCTATTAAAACAGGTCGCTGCCCGGAGCGTGGGCGACGCACGTGGCAAGGTCTAGAGCCACCAGAGTCCCCGGAGAAAGGACTGTGACTCCACATTTGTGTGGTGTCTCCTGGGAAGGGGGACTCCTGAAGAGTTCAAACTTTGAAACGACCAAATAAAAACCTAAGGATTCCTCCCATATAATTACGACAACGTCTGTATTGCTCAGGTGCTATTTAACTCGTAACAACAAAGCCATATTTCACTAAAAAATTAAAATCTCTGGTTATGAATTCTTTGTGCTGAATAGTTTGCTCTGCCTTCAATGAGCCCACCACAATGTCCACGCAAAATAAAATACACTCATAATCTAAATGAGGATTTTTTTAAAAAATCTGCTATAGACCCGCCTGGATGGAGTCCTGAGTAACATGCTCTGACAAGCTCTGGGTGGTCCTGCTTTAGCAGGGGAGTTGGACTAGATGAACTCTATGGTCCCTTCCAACTCTAAACATTCAGTGAAATTCAGTGATGTAGAACCAGTAGCTGATATAGACCACACAATTAACTCTTTTTCACTGACTATATACCTGTGGTTCACAGAACACATGGTTCTCCATTCAGTTTAAACATTCAAAACACAAGTTAACTCTTGACATGCCAAGCACCAAGGCCCCAATTCTGCGAAGGCTCCCTGGTGCTACGCACACGGAGCAAGTCTCATTTATCTCAGTGGATTTCTTCAGTGCATTAAAATAACTTGTGTGCGTAAGCGCCTGGTGGGAACTGGACCGATGTGATTCTGTGCCAGCTACCTTAGAGACCACGCTGTTATTCTGCATAACAGCTCTTTTGAGTTGTACATTTAAGAACAGAACATTCTCCTTTTAGGTACATCATGTATTTTTCCAAGGGGACTGCATTTGCAGGGTGAGGAAAAAGGATAAAAAGGAAAAAGTGGAAGAAAAAAGGCTTTTTAGTACTTGGTAGACCTCTGCCTAATTTTTACTTTTTTAAAGTATCATGACCTAGAGATTTAGAATATTTAGAGAATATATTAAGAAAAATATCAAGACTCAGATGAGAACTAGGCCACACAACTTCATTTCTGCACACTCTCTGCAGATTCTAAATATGAGCTGAAATTATTATTTCAAGTTTTAACGTGGATAAAAGTAAAGATGCAATGTGCTTCGCAACACAAGTTACATGACTGCCTAAGTGAGGCTCTTAGAATAGCAACTGGGGTGCACATTGCAAAAGAACGGTGAAATTAACTTTTTTAAAAATCTTATAGAACTAGAGTAACTCACAAAATATTCTAACGTATAATTTACCTGGGCAAAACTAAACTCAGAGGTGCTAAACATCAACTCCCAAAACAGCACTGCTTTGGAAAGCCTTTATTAACAGAAATAATCTCCATCGAAAGTACTTGAAAACACAAAACAATGTATTTTTTAATATCCCTCTGCACTTGCCCATTTCATTTGTAATAGCTACTTTTTATCCTAAAAACACTTCTATGCTAGTCTTCCACACATTTGACAGCTAATGACTGCGTCAGGACAGGTGGGGAATATCAGTGCCCCGGTTTTGGTGTTTGCTGCGTGTCACGGGCCGGATTCAAGTCCCCCTAAAGCCACCAGAAACACTCTGGCTAATGAGCTCAGTGGTAATTGTCTCAGGCTCCGTGTTGCCTACGTTTTCACAAATGGTATTTCTGTACCAAATATACGGCTGGCAGGAGAAATTTCAAAATGATGTACTACTTTGGAGATGCCATGATATGGCAGGTTGCAATGGGATGTTATGAATTTTAATCAGCGCGTTATGGGAAAGTGATGTAGCAGAACACAGATTTTCAAGACCACTCTTATTAACAGATTTAGTGCTCTCTCCTGCTCGGGCCAGACTGCATTTCGTGTTGTCATATCACAGATGTGGCAATAGAAGTATTTACAGACTCTGTCAGCAAGTCCTGAACCACTTCTCTTGTAAACAGTGTTAATATTAGAAGCTCCATTTTTCCTCGTATCTTTGATACGAGGAAAGGGTCTGCGGCTAGAATTCGTTCTCGTCTGAGAGACCTCTTCCATGCGGTTTTCTGGAGTCGTTATCAAACAGCCATTTCCCTTTGCTGTTTTAAATCAATTCTACACCAAAACAGTCCATCGCTCCTGCCAGCTCACCCGTATTTCACCAGGAGCACCCAACAGGCTGGGGTGAAGGCACCTGCCAGGCTTCCGGCTGCTGTTCCCCCACCACAGGAGAACGACAGCTCGTGCTTCTCTCACGTTTGAGATGGGAGAAGGAAGAGGGAGCACAAAAAGTGCTCTTGTCTGCTCCTTAGATCGGTCCCTACATCCTCGATATTCACCTCTCCCTGGGTTAAGACCTCCCCTGCTGTGCCGGACTGCACAGCTCTAGCCACCACCTCCAGGACCAAGGTGGAGAAGTTACCAAAGCATCTTAAGAGCAAGGGAAAACAAACCACCTCCCCACTGCCTGCTGGCAGCGGAGCAAGCCCCGGGAGCGCCCTGCGGCCCCGGCTTGCCATGGCCCCCCCGCCAGTGGATTACCTGGTGGCCAGCCCCGGGCGCAGACAGAGCCTGGTCTGCAGGATGGACAACGCTCGGCTGAAGCGACTGAGGAGGTGGAGGCGGCTGCGGCTGGGATGCTGCCGGCGTGCCCTGCGCGTGGTGGGGAGAGGGCGCTTCGCTCTGGAGGAGCTGCTGGAAGGTGGTGGGGTACATCGGCTGCGGGGGGAGCGGGGGCACCCCGGGGTGCGGCGGCAGGGCTGGCACCCCCGGCGGAGCCACGGCAAGCAAGGGGATGGTGGCAGCCGGCATATTTGGCACTATCGTTTGGCAGGGCAAGACCAGAGAAGCCACGGTGGTGTGAGGAAGGTTGACCGCCTGCATGGGGAGGGCAGGGGAGTTGGGGGCCATGGGCAGAGCGGGGTTCATGGGGAGGCTGGGCAAAATCACGGCCGGAGCAAAGTACTGAGAAGGAGCGGGGATGGGGGGCACGTTTGCGGCAGGTATATCAGAGAGGTTTGGAGGAAGGCTGTCAAGTCCTGCCAGAGGAGTAATTGCAGGAATGACAGGAAACTGAGGAATCTGAAAAAAATATAATATCACATAAATTGCAAGTGCTTTCACTGACGGTACAAAGTAGTTTCATTTGCCATACAAGTACGTAAAAATCATCTGTGCCACGATGATAATTATGTCTGTTTGTTAATCACTTCCATTCATTTCCTGAGGTTTATAAACAGTAATAAAAACGATTTATGCGTAAATCATTAGCAAAAGAGAAAAAAAAAATATGATTTGGGGGGAATGTTTTTATACCTTAGGAGCTTAAAGCTATTTCTAACACTAGCTTGAAGCCTTCAAGCAACATACTAAATTAAAAGCTGCTTTCATTTTAACGGAAATGAAAAGGAATCGGACCAGACAAAATGCAAAATTCTCTCATGCAAAATTCAGTAAGACAATTTAAAACCCTTGTCTTTACGCAGGCTGGCTGCAACCCAGGCAGCAGGGAAGATCCCACAAAAGGGTTTTTACAATCAAAACCTCCCAGTGATGTAGCTCCCAGACTGGCGTCACGGGAGCAGCTTCTTCCCCTTGGCACAAGCTGTGTCACCTGAGGGTGGCTGTCACTAGCAAACACACTCACGGCACCAACAAACCCTCCCAGGCTCAGGAGGGAAACAGAAATGGGGCTGAGAGCTGGGGAGGGGGCAGGTGGGTGGCAGGGAAAGTAGTGAAATCAGGAGCTCAGAAACAAGAAAAAAAAAAAAAAAAAAAAAAAAAAAAAGGGCAACTTCTCATGCTCTGAAGCCTGGAATGGGGAAGAGAGTATGCCAGAGGGGAAGGTGCAAAAAAATAAAATAAAAAAAAAAATTGCAGTTATTGCAATTTTGTAAGTGCCATTAACTGGATTCTCTAGGCATGACGCAGGATTACTCACAAAGGAGATTTTTGCTTCACCAAACAAAAACAAATAGCAAAGAAAAACACCGGAATTAGGAAAAAATCTATATTCTTATGGACTAATTAAATTGGCATGCATTCAAAATAGCCACACAAAAACCCACAAATCATGTTAAATATTAGCCAGAAAGCTTTACTCAAATGGATGTATTCACACACGTGTCTTTTTTTCAAGGGTGTTACCTGGGAAGGGGCGACGGGCGGCATCTGTGGCACGGTGGAGATCTGGAGGGGTTTCAGCGGGGTGCTGCTGGCGGCCACCTGTGAGGTCTGGGGCTGGTAGGGGGGCAGGAGGTGGGCTGCAGGCTGGATGGGGCACACGGGCTGGCTGGCAAGCACCTGCTGCAGGGAGGCCTGCTGTGATATGGGTGGCTGCTAGGAGAGAAAAGAGGAATAAAGAAGAGCTATAGGCTGTATATTACGATTTCTGCTTGGGCACAGCTCCAAGGATGGAGTAAATTCGGCAGAAAGCAAGGAAAAAACGTGGTGGAGCAGGGCTGCCTCAGCCTGTACATGCTCTTTCTGCCACCATTGAGAGCCAGGTGGCTGGTGCCTCTCCTCTGAGTGATGCACCACTGCCAGGTCACCTTCAGTTAAAGCAGGTTAAGTTGGAGCTGCATGAAACTCCATGTGGATATTCCTAACCAAATACATCAGTCAGGGAAAATAAGCACATCCACGGGTTTGGTTTAACTTTACTGGCTTTAGGTAACGGGTTTTTTCATTAAACCCATGCACCTGTGAGTTGAAGACTTACTGTATATACGCTTTTTTAGGTTCTTGCTTGACACACAAACTGGTAGTTTACAAAACTCATGTTGTTTTCTATGTAAAGAAATTTCTTCTAAGTAACAAGTGACAGGACAAAAGGAAATGGTCTCAAGTCGCACCAGGGGCGGTTTAGGATGGATATTAGGGAAAATTTCTTCACCAAAAGGGTCATCAAGCCTTGGAAGAGGCTGCCCCGGGCAGTGGTGGAGTCGCCATCCTTGGAGGGATTTGAAGGACAGGTAGACGCGGTGCTGAGGGACATGGGGTAGTGGTGGACTGGGCAGTGTTGGGTTCATGGTTGGACTCGATGATCTTAAAGGTCCCTTCCAACTTAGACAGTTCTATGATTCTATATAGAAGCAGTTCACTGGGCACAGCCACCCGTCGCTCTCTCCAGTTCAAGCTGCACAGTCTGAACAGCCCTGTCACTGGGAGAGGGGACAGTTTATAGCAGAGAAGGGCGCTCCGAATTCAAACACTGTACAAGAGCCTATGTTTGAAACACATTTAAATGCGAGATACATTACCCGAAAAGACAAGTTCTAACTGTCTTGGAAAGGTTATTTGTAATGACTCAGACTCTAAATCCCAGAGAAGGTTCTAGTTGGCCCTGTAAAATCCCCACCTACTAACTTCAAAGATTCCTACTATGCAGATTATACCCAGCTAATCTTGGCATTCAACAGCTGACTACATAATGTAGCAGGCACTGAAAGATACAACACTTATTATCTGAGACATGAATAAAACACAATAATTACAGTAACAGCTGGATCCCAGTTATATTTCTGAGGTGCTGTAGTAACCACGTGGCAGCCAAAATAGCAGTTTTTACCCTTCCAGGGAAAGCCGTGCTCCACTGGCCTGCTGGATGTCACACAGCAGAACAGAAATAAGCAGCTGCATTAAAGATGAAAATAAACAGTAACAACTTCCATATTTTCCATGCTACTAGTATCTCCTTCTTTGGTTCCTCTAATTAATGCTGAAATTGCTTTTAAAAAAATCTGTTTCAGAAGCATAGGACGGAGACACCACGTTGGTTCTGGACTGACCTACTTGGGACCACAGGATTGACCGGGGTGATGGGTACAAGTTTCTCCTGGGGAGATTCTAATTGGAAACGAGAAAATAATTTCACAACGAGAAGAATCAGCCATTGCAATAATCTTCCCAGGGAAGCGGACTCCCCATCATTGGACACTTCTAAAATTCAGCTGGAGGGGGTACTGGGCTGCCTTCTCTAGACCGTACATTTGCCAAGGTGGGACCAGATGATCCTCGAGGTCCCTTCTAACCTGTGGTTGTGTGATTCTACAGTTGCTTCACCCACGCTCTGCAGCACAAAGAACCTAACACCGTACCCAGCCGTCAAAAGGTAACTTTAAAATAAAGAGCCAAGTGTTATAATCTTTCATCTTCACTACTTCCACTGTAATCACTATCATAACATTTTGCTCTGCGCTTTTTTAGTGGCAGGATTCTTCAACCAGTTGTTAGGTACTAATACAATAAAACGGTAGAAGATGGATCAAGGAAGCAAGATCCACCCTTAAATAGCTAAAATTCAGCCACGGCCGGTAAGATTCCAATACAAGGATCAGCGAACAAAAGAGCATTTGGCCACCGGTATCGAGCGTGAGGGGCTGAAGGCACAGAGTGCCACGAGCAGAGCAGGACATGCTGGAGACAGCATGGAGTAACTGCACAGCACCAGCTCAGCTCCTGTCGTGTTTATTACAATCATGAATGGTTTGGGTGGGAAGGGACCTTAAAGACCATCTATTCCCACCCCCTGCCCTGGGCAGGGACACCTCCCACCAGACCAGGTTGCTCCAAGCCCCCTCCAACCTGGCCTTGAACCCCTCCAGGGATGGGGCAGCCACAGCTTCTCTGGGCAACCTGGGCCAGGCTCTCACCACCCTCACACCAAACAAGTTCTCCCAGAGATCTCACCTACATCTCCCCTCTTGCAGCATCAAACCCTTCCCCCTCCTCCTAGGGCTCCCCTCCCTCATCCAGAGTTCCCCTCCCAGCTTTCCTGGAGCCCCTTGACTGGAAGAGGCTCTAATGTCTCCCCGGAGCCTTCTCTTCTCCAGGCTGAACCCCCCAACTCTCTCAGCCCGTCCCCACAGCAGAGGGGCTCCAACACCTCATGACAGCATGAGTCCTGTCTGAGTATTCATCTTGTCACACTAAAAAAAACCAAACAATTATGTGGCTCTGTACTGCAGCTCCTGGCACTCCAGGTTTTGGGAAAGCAGCGGCATTTACCCAGTTAAAATCCCAGACTGAAGGGACCAGCAGGAGCTGGGCTGGCACTGGGGATGAGACAGAGCAAACCGGCTGGGACAGAGCCCCACTGAGGTTGTGGGGGGACCCCACTCAAGCCCCCCCTCATCCCACAGCATGAGCTCTGCAACACGGGAAACTCCTGCCAGACCTGACCCGGCCTCGGGAGCGGGACACTCACATGGTGCTGGGCTGGAGCTAATAAACCCAAAAAGCACCCAAAGCCAGCTCAGGTATCTGGGCACAGGGTTAATCCTCAGCTCAGACAGACTGCCCACAAGGCATGGAGGATTGAGCACAGGACACGGGCTGCCACCCACCCTCGGCTCCAGAGGACACTGCCTGAAAAGCAGAAGTGTGCTCCTGGAACAAAGGAGCTTCCTAAAGCCTCCACTACAAATTCAGCTTGTGTTTTACAAAATGCTTGTTAGTTGGATGAAGCACAGGGAGGGGAAAATATCCAAATGAATTATGCCAACTTTGCCTCATTATAACCTTAACACTATAAATGCACAGATACCCAAATTGGAAAATAAAACAAACCCAAGATGCAGCATTAATCCCATGTGTCTGAGCCATCAGTGCATATTCACACAAAATCAGTGCATTTCATTCTGTCAGGCAGATGAATTTTTCTCTCCCATTCTGCTGTTGACCTGCCCTCCTGTTCATTTACAAAAGACTGCAGCTCTCCACTGCTCACAGCATCACACCAGGGGACTCTAGGAGCAGCAGACCTACTTCTGGTTTTGAGGGACACAGATGCTCTGGGAAGTTCTGCGCAGACACTTCATCATTTTACCTATTTCTCTAATAATAATACTGTAAAAAGTCAGGTTTTCTGTTGCAAGATTAGAAAACAAAGACAGTCTAGTTATTAAATCCTTTTACTATCAGGGATAGAATTATTTCAAGAGACAGCAATGCTGTGAGGAAAGGGCGTGTGAAAGAAATTGAGCAAATTGGGCAAATATCCTATTCCAAACCAGCATTTACTCATGAGGGAAAATAAACAACAGATTTTGAACTGTCAGTATAAAGCACCAGAGGCCACTAAAGAGATCTGTACAACTGGTGAGGTCCTAAACTTGTGTAAGTGTAAAATTTTTGGCTGAGAGAACCATCAGAATATCCCTGCCCATTAAAAAAAAAACCCGTGACGTGACAGAACTTCACATATGCGTATGTTTTTCAAGGAGACCAAATTACACTGTTCTTACACTGATGCTTTCAGAAGAATAGGGCATGTTAAAAAAATAAAAAGGAATCCTAAGTTGGTGGTTAAAAAGGTTTGGAGAGGTTTGATATATGCCAGTCACAAAGTATACAGACACTCCCCAGCCCCGTCAATGCTTTCTTTCTATCAAAAGAAGCCCAGCTTTTGGCAGAATCACAGAAATGAGCCCCGAATTACCCTGCTGGACACGTCTGGGGTCATTGCTCCCCAGCTCATGGCACCTCTGCGCAAGGAGGCCACTGCAGCTGCTCCAGAGGTGCTTTGTAAATAAGGAACACAGGTTTTGGGGGGAATTTGGTAATTCCAAACACACAGAGAATTACTATTTGGAGACAATTCAGAGAGAGACAGACTCTTCTCTTGGAAGAGAAAGCTCTGGCTGGATGCTGATACTGAACTGTAGTTAACACACAAACTGTACAACTCAAACAGCCGCAGCGCTGAGGATGCAAAGACAAGTGACACCAGCCAACGGAGTCTCCTTCCAACCTTCTAGATAGGAGGTGCCAAATAACAATGCAAAATTAATAAAAAAACTTTTGGATGTCTAAGGACCAAGACAGGACACTGAAATCAGTGCAAAGCTGCTGCTGTTGAGGCACAACAGAAGCCTTAACCTCCACCAAGGCGTTCCAAGGTACCACACAACAATTGCCCTCAGCCCCTCACTCTTCCCCCTCTTAAGCCCAAAGCCCTTCGCCCCATCCCTAAGTCTCCCAAGTGCCAATTCCACAGTTTCAAACCCCAAAAGCTCTCTCACCTGCTGGCCAGCCAGCACCGGCTGCGGCTGCCCCAGCTGCAGGGAGGCGACAGTGGTGGGCTGGACCACGGGGAAGGGCATGGCTGGCTCCTGGTAGTGCTGGGGCCGCGGGGGCACCACGGCGGGCGCGGGCGGCACGGCGGGGAGCCCAGCCTGCGGGAGGGAGGGAGAGAGAGAGCATGGCGTTAGAGAAGGGCAACCCACACCTCCAGGGTCCCAGCCACTGCAAGGGAATAGTCTACTGGGTACCCGGTTCAACACAACAGGGAAAAAAAAATATGGAAAGTTACTTTAAATATGTAGAAAACAGTCGGCAAATTCCAAATGACACAAACAAATTGCACTGCATTTCCTTCTGAAGCCCAGTAAAACCACTGGAAGCACACACACACACTGAGAATGCACCAACCGCAACAACAAGCCATTAACTGGGTGAGAAATGAATTTATCTTCATGAAGACTTTTGATGAAGATTCACGAAGATCTTCTTCATGAAGAATTTTATTAAGAAACTTCATCTTCCAAAAAAGCAGGTAATTTACTTGAAATGGATGCCAAGAAAAAGGGAAATGAGAAAGAAATTAAAAACACAGTGGAAGTGAAAAAAAAAATCAAAATAAATTCAGATAAGGTCTGTAAGAAGAGCAATTCTCTAAAACTTCAGCTCAAACAAAGTAGCTAAATTAAACAGTACATCAGACTGAGGTTCATAAGCCTAAAAAAAAAAAAACCCAACCAACTACAGCTCAGATTATGTGCTTGTCATTTTGGTAAATAATCTCCCAGATAAACACAGTGATTTTTTTTTTATTTTTTTTTTTTATTTCTGGGAAAATGGAAGGTTTTGAGTCAAGGCTTTTGTTTCCTGTACTTGTTGGAACTTGTTACCTAAGTTATCTCAGGAAGAAAAAAAAATATAGAAACCCCACCAGAAAATAAAAGGTTATGAGAAATACTTTGCTCATGAATAAAGGTTTTTATCTTGCCAAATCCTCAGTCATGAAAGTAGTAATGCATTTAGGGTAAAATTACTGAAACCTATCAACAGAAAGAATGAGTGTGCTGCACAGCTCTATTTAATAAAGGATTTTCTGCTCAAGATGTGCCTTTTGAGTGCTATATTCGGAGCTGTTAAGGTAGTGCTTCAGGTGAACGGGCAGCGAGGAAGGACGCATCCCGGGAGAGGAGCCCATAGGGAAGGGAGTTCCCACAGCGGGGGGAGCTGGCTACAGATGCCAAGGATGAATTGTTTCTCCTTCAGGTAAATGGAGACGTGTTTGGATGCATTCACGAAAAACAGTTTGTCATTTTTTGCAGGCATTTTGGAAAAAGAAAAGATAAAAGCAGGAGACACGATGCACTTCCCAAGCACGTAGGGTAAATCTGGATCAAACAGGAAAAAAACATCAGCTCTGGACTTTATTTTTTTCTTCTCTTAAATCAAATAGGACGAAACCACAACAACAAAAATTAACCTACCACATCATTACTACCATTTGCAGTGGGCAGGCTGTCTCCCCTGCTGGGAGAGGCTGCAGTCACCGGCCTGCTCTCTGCTCCTGGAGTTTTGCCTTTACACCAGGGCTGGGACTCCCCAGGCTTCGCCGCCACAGCAGCAGTCAGAAGGCAGAACGTTTTCTGCAACTTTTGCAGATCTCATGGGAGAAGAACTGGTCTTTTTGGCTAATTACGTGTTGCAAAGATGCATGTAACAGAGGCAGGTCTAAACTGCTGCCCCAGGGCCCACTGACTGGCGGGAGAGCCTGAGCCGTGGAGCCTGGCTATCTGGAGAGTGAGCACTTTCACCAGGCATCCAGAACATCTGACACGTTTTCATCTTGGCCAGACTGAAGCCAGCAGCCTAGGAACATCTGAGGAGGCTGCTGAGGAACCGTGTACAGATCCCCAGTGCCACCAAAGGTGACGCACCTGCTGCCTTTTCTCTAGCCTGCAGATCTTCATTTTCTTCTCCAGGTTCTTGGGGAAGGAGTTTGGAGCCATGTTTGGGGTCAAGGCCATGGTGTGGTCCCTGTGGCTGCAAAAAGCAGGGCGAGCACTAGCCCTGCCCTCTGCGTGTAAGGGGCGCAGGCTGGAACAGGGTCCTGCCACAGCTTCTGAAGGAGACAACACACTCATGTGGTGCCTCTCACTGGAAGCACCTGAAGATTTATATTAACTCACATGTGCTCACTCTTGCGCTGGTAGTTCCATGAATTGCTTTTGGTCACAGTCACAACAGCATGAAAACGGGAGCAAGTCTGCCTGGGCTACCAGTGCCTGATTTTGGACCCCCAGAAACGTCGCCAACTCTGTGCAAGATTAAATCCAAGCCCAGAACCAGAAAGGCAGTGACTGGATGCATGATCTTTGCCACAACTGGAAAAAATATCAGACCCAAGAGGCTCCTGAACAAATGAAGGAACAGTAACATGTGGCTATAGCCACAGTGAACAAAACCAAACAGAACTGTTCTCAAATGCGTGCATGAGTTTGAAACTAATAACTGCAAAGCTACCAATGCAGTTTAGTGGCAGTGGATTGATAAGGAGTTTTTTTACTGTAAGTCTGACAGCTGCCAGCAAAGCATCTCATTAGGAGAGCCACCAAGCTGGTGAGGGGTCTGGAGAACAAGTCATATGAGAAGAGGCTGAGGGAACTGAGCACGTTTAGTCTGGAGAAGAGGAGGCTGAGGGGAGACCTCATTGCCCTCTACAGCTCCCTGAAAGGAGGGTGTAGAGAGGTGGGGGTTGGCCTCTTCTCCCAAGGGAATAATGACAGGACCAGAGGAAATGGTCTGAAGTTGCAGCAGGGGAGGTTGAGATTACATATTAGGAAGAATTACTTTACTGAGAGGGTGGTCAGGCACTGGAACAGCCTGCCCAGGGAGGTGGTGGAGTCACCATCCCTGGAGGGATTTAAGAAACGTGTAGACTGGCACTTCAGGGCATGCTCTAGTGCCCAAGATTGTCGGGTTGGGTGTTTTGTTTTGTGTTTTGTATTGTGTGTTGGTTTTTTGGTTGGTGTTTTTTTTTTTTTTTTTTGTATGGCTGGACTCGATGACCTCAAAGGTCCATTCCAACCACGAAGATTCTGTGATCTCTTCACAACAGCAAATACAGCCAGACACCATCTACTGAGCGCACGTTTCAGACCAACCAGAGATGTATTACTAAGCACATCACCGTCAACACAGCTGAGCGAGGAATACACGAATCCTGGGATCCACACCTACAGCAAACGACTATAAACGAGCCCTGAGGTAGGATCTAGGGCACGAAAAGCTTTAGACTTACTCCGGAGGGCTGCTGGTAGTGCCCCAGCTGCTGAAGGCCGTGGGGCACAGCCTGGCTCTCGCTCAGAGGGGGGCTGTACACCCGCTGGAGAGCAGGAGGCACCGGGTCCGGCAGAGACGAGTAGATGACGCTTTGCTGGCTGCTTTGGGAGTCTGAATAAACAGTGGAGCCCTGGCCACTGTCAAATGTGCTGTCGGCTGAAAGAACAATGTTTTTTATTAAAAGCTCAACACCTCCAAACATTCAAGTAATGATTTTAGAGCAAGGTCAACACTGGTTTACGTAATTAGCATTTTTACTACTCTAGCCCTTTCCATTATATAAATAATTTATACAACACTAATGCTATATTCTCCAAAAGGCACATACTGCTGCTCTTAAGCCAAACCCCATCCCCATGGATTTCTGTGCATGACGATATTTCAGGCACATTGATATTTCCTTTAAAGGGCATGAGGTTGACATTAAGAACTGCAGACGTTTATAGATTTTGTAGGATGAAAGGAAAGGAAAGGAAACCCCAATTGTAACATTCATAGCAGATCATGGAGCCTTTTAGAGTTAGATCTCCCAGGGATGCCCAACTTTAACACCTTTTTTTATTAGTAGCACTGAAAATTACAAAATTCTCTATATTGTATGTTTTATTAGTTTGGCAAACCATACCCTATTTGAGAAGGCAGCAATACCTTGAGATGAGGAGCGGATAACAAAATAATTAGCAGGTTTGCAGCTATTTAGGAGTACCCCTCAGGGCTCTGTCGGAGTTTCTCATGCAGTGAGTCTGTTCAGCTAAACTGCAGAACTGCGCAGCTGCGGGGACTGGGCAAGCACTGCATCTTTTCTCACACAGAAATAAATCTTAACTGTACCATTGGGTATTACAGATTTTGAAATGTCTTTTCACGTATTTTGAAGTCTGTAAAGTACATGTACCCAGTTCCTCCTGAGCATAAGCTACTGTTTTCTTCATAAGAGAAATAAAATGAGACAATCAAAACTGTAGCTGTAAGTACTCAAAAGACAAAGAGCTTGTAACAGAGATTTAAAAGTCAAAACTGAAAGAAAACTGTACCACGGTAACAAAAAAATGGCTTAAGTTACAGCTAAGTTTAAATGTTATTTCTTTTTCCGACACTTTCTATCTTCCCTTTTTTCCATATTCCAAATAAGGTTTTGATTATTTGGCTATTAAAAAAACAAGTTAATTTACATTTTAACATTTGACCTTAGATTATGAATTGGTAGGGGTAATTTACAGGGGTTTTGGACCTAACATCACTAAGAAAATGTTCAAAGACATCTGACAGTGAATTGTCAACTAATACCAAGCATTGGTTAAAATTCGAGGAGGAGTAGGAAATAAACTGCGGGGTTTATATTTAGCATAAAATTCTGCCAACTCATGTCCAACAGAACCATGGGAAGCACAAGGAGCCTCATTGTACTACTGGAAACAAAAAGAGCCATAATTACAGTGTTCCTCAAAGGAATTAGATAGCATGAATTAAGTATATGATCCAAAAAAATGAAATGAGATCCATTTAGCTTCTGAAAAAAGGCTTTGTAAATACTGCAGTATTCTGAGAGTTATGCAAATATGGCCATTTCTCATATCTTTCAATGTTTTATTTTCTTGTAGAGGCGTGCTTGGCTATTTTAGTATTCAAAGCAGACCTCTGTATAGCAATTTATACAATACCTGAATTAAAGCAGCAGCTGTCTCTTTGCTAAAGATAATGTATCTTTAACTTAAACATGCTTGCATAAAAGTCCAGAACAGTAAAACAGAACCATTATGATAATAGTTTGGTAGCAAAATACGTACATCAGATTTTATCAGGAAAACTAACTAGAAAAAAAAAGAACTCTCATAAAGTTTCAAATCTTCCAAGCTAAAAATACCTGGCAATATTTCTTTCAAGACATTTAAAAGTATAAATAAATTAAGATTTCAATACCAGGGCTTGACTTGGTAACAAAGGGTGATTTTAGGGGACAGAGGACAGCTTACTTTAGGGAAATAAAAGCACTACTTCCTCATGCCTTGGTGTTGGCTGGAGATGGGTCTAGTGACTCAGAAATAAGATGCAGAAACAACAAGCTCTGCAAGCAAAGCCGGGCAGTTTCTTATTCAGAGACAGACCAAAATCAGTGCTGGGAATTAAAACAGGAGATGTAGATCCATCTCTCTAGAAACAGCACAGCCATCACCTCTGAACCAGCCCCAGCTGAACATGAAGAGTGGGCAGATCATCAGCTTGTAGCTACCAGGGCCTGGATGAGGAGAGCAACTACCTACTCTGACCTGCCGTAACGGGGATGAACCACCCCCTTGCTTTGAGGGCACGAGCTCAGGACAAAACAGAGCCTGGAGGAACAGAGAGCACTCGCATCGTCACCAAAGGACCCAGTGATAATGACAGCGTCAACCCACAGGGTCTGCTGCTCCCAACACGTGTGACCAAACCACAGCTGATATTCCCCACAAAACAGAGAAATCTTGAATTACATCATGGAAAATCTGAGACTGATTTTTTTTTTTTTTCTTACTGTAGACTTTGCACAGCTTCACAAAAAAGTTCACACAAGCCATCAAGATTGACTCACAAAACACGAGAAACCACAGCGCTTTGGCTTCAGCAAGGTCTACTTTTGAATAAACCTCCCCACATGCCAACATCATTTGAAAAAGCCACCAGTCGCTCTGACCAGTTTGGTGCCAATTCAACCTCTGCAGGCTCTGAAATGGAGTTTCACATGAACTTAATGTTGATCCCACTATCTGGCACAGAAAACATGTATTTTTTTTGTCTAGCAGCAGGTCTCCGTGTGTTTCTATCTACAAACATTTTATGTTTTTTGCATTTACTGCTACTGAAGGAGCTATCTCTACATAAAATAGTTTTTCTTGAAAGTTTATTTCTTTCAAAGTTTGCACATCTCTCTGAGATGCTTGCGTTTGTTGAGCTACTGTGCACACAGCAGCTCAGACTGTGGTTGACTCTTACCCTGGGGTATTGACCACACTCGTGCACGCAAACCCCGGCAGAGACTTACACGCGACAGAAGTGACGCTGGTGGGCAGGTTTTGCTGGAAGGGGTGCTGGTCTGCCTCGGGCTCCTCCGACTCGGACAGGACATGGTGACCGGTGTGGGAAAGGTAGGTGACCTGGACCTGCTGCGCATGCGGCGTCTTCAACTTCTCCAGACACTCGGAGTCCCGACGTTCCTCGGACTGCATCCTAGGCCATATTCTCTCTCTTCTCCACAGTATCAATGCTACTCTGTCACGTATTGACTTTGCAACTATCTTGAGATCATTTTCATGAAAAAATCCAGAGTCAATCTACAGAGGAGGCACAAACTTAGTGAGACCATAGGTGTGTGGATGGACACGCACACGTGTGCACACACAGATTACTCTAATCTCTTCCTGACAGAGAAAACATCTGTCTGAAATAACATGTATATCACATCTATTCCTCACAAGAACAGGAACTCAAGAGCTTGATAGGGTTTTTTTTGAATAAGACTTCTATCCCTAACGCATTTTAAAACAACAATAGGCAATTTCTAAGACCTGAATTGGGTCAATTTATTTACCAGTTACCATCCATCAAGAAGCAGAGATCAAGTCTAACTATAGATAGGTTCCCAGGGTTTGGGTTTTGTTTTTGTTTTTTTTTGAAAGACCAACCGAATATTCAAAAGAGGAAAAAAACACCTTTGAAAAATGCTCTTTGAATAATGCCACTGGAGTAAAATACACTACCAGTCAGAATTTATTGCCTTAACCTTTCCAGTATACACTTGGTACCACAGCAAGTCATGAAGGGATGGTAACAGAATTTTGTCTCAAATTAACTTCTCTTAAATGGTAAAGTCAGTCAGTATTGATTGACTTCCATAAAGAAAAAGCCTATCATTGAGTCATATGCAGACTGTTCACATTTTACTGCAAAGGGGACCAGGCTCTTTCAGAATTCAACTGCTCAACAGATAAATGGAAATTCATCTTTGTGCTGTTTATTTGCATAATCTCCTACAGCATAGGGTATGAATTTTAGTTTAATAATGACTTACCAGAGATTCGTCTGCTCTCCCTACATTCTTAACATGCATATCCTACAGATTTGGAGGCACTTACATACATGGAGGAAATCTAGAGGTTTTCCTTCTTTGCTCTTGACCAAACACGAGACAATTTTACAGCTTAGATTTTTCACTGTTTAAAGCAAATAGGTGCAAAGCAGCTTAAAACACAGCTGCAGATGGATATAGGTATTTTCCACTGCCTGTGCCCTCAGACCTTACTGACATTCCTGATCCAGCAAATCCTATTGACGGGAGGGAGTTACTTGAGAGAACCTTGTGTGGTATCAACTAACGTGCCCAGTAGGTTCTTTGTGACAAAGCTTAATAGGAAGGCAACGAAAAGCTGCCACATTAGCAACCTTTTAAAAACCAATTCTTATTCCTACATGTCTATATACAGAATGGTTAGAGTTTAATGAAGACATGCTATTTTACAGTACCCTCTGGTTGTGAAATGTAACCTGGGTTACGTTTCAGGTTCCTTTTGCCCACATAGTTTGGACAGGCTGGAACACTGACTACTGAAAACCCATCAATAATGATAAATAATTCCCTATACTCAGACGGTCTCCTGCATTCTTCTCTTCCACAGCACATAAAGTAACACAAATTAATGAAAGCAGATAGCTTTGGTATTCCACAATTTATATGGGCTACAAAAGGCATTTAGGAATGAACGTCCTCCTTTGCCCCCCTCAATAGCCTCATTCCATGCACACTCACTTAGATAACCGTTAATATTATCTTTAAAAGCCAGTGTTTTACTAATTTGGGAAAGGGAATAATATGACAGTAATTTGGGAGGGATGTTTTAAGTATACGTTTTATGAGACTTATGTCCTCTTGAAAGCAAAGTATTACAACTATGGGCCAAGTAACCCACAGAGCTTCAAAACTTCAAATATTTCCATAGATATTTAAATGTAAAATATAACAGAAAGTAACTGTACCAGAGCAATTTTTAAATGAACTGAGCTCTGTAACAATACATTGCTCAAAAAACATTGGACCTACTGCAAACTACTGCAAGACGACAAGGAGCCTGAATTTCTCCCGCTAAATTTGGAGTCATGGTGATAGGTCCAAGCATAGTAAAGTAACATTGTCAAAATGTTCTCTGAGCAGTGGTGATGACAACATCATTAAATGGGATCCCTTGGGGTTTAGGATATAATAGGAGCAGTTCTGCAAGCACAAGAAAATTCAGACCCTTGACTAAGTGCTTACTGATTCCATGTTCCCATGACGTTAGAAAACCTAAAAACTGCAGTAAAGGCATCACTAAAACACAAGTTCAAGGACTATATAGTGAAAGTGGAACACAAAGTAGTTTCTCTAACAAAACCCTACAAGTTATAAAGATACAGAAATTCACCAAGTTAAACTTATCTGTCAAAAAATCCAAAGCTTATTCCTAACTCAGTGCAGTGGACTTGAATCTAGACCCCTATTTACGTTTGGTGACAGAGTGGCTGACCACAACTTTCCTCATCCACATCCCTCCTAAGTAACACTAACAGAAAAGATGGAAAGAAGTGTTTTGAAGAATTCAGCACAGAATATTTTGTGATCGAACTCCTCTAATTTATTTCAAGCTGCTGTCTGAAACTAAAGAGATTTCAAAGAAATTTAAAGAGTTTTCAAAACATAGAAGCAGAAGAGACCTCCCCTCTGGTCCCTAAGCTATTTGGACTGCCATTTCATGCATCTGTTTTCATACTTGGCAAACAATATTTTTTAGTTATTAGTTCTTCCCTGTTTCCCCTTTTCTTGTAGCATTCGTTCTAGAATCAATGCAAACGTCTTAAACTCGACACCTGGAAGGGTTTAACTGGAAGTTACTTTACCAGACTCACTCCTGCTCTCCTTTGAGATTTACGCACTACTTTATATATATACACATTTTTTGTCAGGAGAAGTTTATTTTACCATTTCTTGTGCAACATCATCAGGAGTTTCCTTCTCCAGATCAAAAGTAAACTCAATGGCTCCATTATCTTTGGGTTTTCCTTTCAGTTTCTTAGGATCTTCTACCCAGAGTCTTAAGGCAATAGAGGATTTCCTACCATGGTCTTCTTCTGCAAGTTCCACTCTTACCCCAGTATCTTCAGCAAAAAAGGCATGGCTTAATAAATCTTTAATTTCATATCTGCAATGGATATAAAAAAATATTAAAATACTGCAAGTCTCAAGCATTTTCAAATAAGTTTGTGACATAAAACTGCTGTTAAAGGTGAGGACGTTTATAGTATGTTTGATGTTCATCCATAACAAATTCGTGTTCTTAGCAAAAAGACACAGCACTTTCAGTGTTATTGAGGACTGCTGAAAAAACGGTGTTTTCTATTTCACAAGGCTTCAGCAATATTCATACACCATAAGCACACACTGAACCACCACAGATTATAGCTTTGCTCAATGTTTCTTGAGTATCTGGGCTTAATCAGTACTAAAAAAGAGGTTCCCTCTAAGTAGTCAGTAGAGGTCCCTAAAAACTGTACTTGTGAAAGTTATGAAATACTGAACAGTAGAGACACTCATCTAGGAGAGGCCAGTATGAGAAGACTAGGTTTTAAAACCCTAGCTGGAAACAAGGCACAATTTGTCTTCATATCCAAAGCTAATGAGCCAATGGAATCTGCTCCAACAGCTTGCGGTGAATCTACCACGTCGCATTTGTGGTCGACGTCCACCACACTCAGTGCTCCATGCAGCACCTCCTGAGCAAGATTTTATGGACAGCTGTGCCAGAATGTGTGAGAATACCCAGCTCACACATCCACAACGATGCTTTCTGACCTTATTCTTTGTAGCTGAGAGGTCAAGAGACACAGCAATGGCATTTATTCAATTATCCTGACATTATAGCAGATATATCCAGAGGCCAGAACAAAAATCTAAGCAGCTTTGAAATCCCTGCATACACATGATTTAATACAAAACTTGATTATTTGAAACAAACCTTTCTTCTTTATTTTTGCAAATGCACTCCCCAATTATCTCCTTAATTTCAGGATCAGTAACTTTCTCAAAGCTTGCTGGCTTTATACCCTAAAAGGACAAAGAAAAAACAATTTAGTTGAAAAAGAATTACATTATATCTTTTAATTAAGGACATTTCCCCTACATTTTACAGTCAATTCAACCCTTGGAGTAACTAATACTTTAAAATTGCTAGTCTTAATGCTAAATTGAATTGAAGATTTAGGTCTACCTGCACCTAAGTACCATTTGCGCTTCAAAATAAACACACTAGTTTGTATGTGTACTCAGCCATACACAGGGCAAGTCTCCCTTTTTCTTTGCTAGCCTTTGCAAACTTTACCTTTACAACCTGTGTACTCTGAAGTCAATATTCAAGAAACAGCCAATTTTAAACTTTCAAAATTACTCTTTTTTGAAATTATTCTTTTTATGGTTTTTTTTTTTTTTTGCTTTAACTCTCAAAACGCTAAATGAATAAAGACAAATAATCATGTTTTTCTTCAGATAGCCAGTTTCAAGAACAAGGCAAAAATACCTTGGTATATTCCATATTCCTGTATCCCACAGATCTTTTGCTTTTTTAAATCCCCAACACCGCCACTCCCAAAAAACACCCCAAAACCAAGCAGGGGAGGAGCAGAAGAGCTCTGTGCTGCTATTGCATTTCCCCAGCACCTTCTTAGAATCCCATGGGGAATGAGTGGCAGAGCAGGTGTAACCTATAAATCAAGTTAAATTTCTGTCAAATGTTAACATTTTGACTGGGAACAGTGTTCAGTTCTGGACTGGCAACAGCGAACCCGAGCGTGGCCCTTCAAGGAGGAACCCCAACTGGTCATTGCAGAAGAAAACGCCAAGTAGCAGAATCGGCATTTCCACACAGGGAGCTCTGGCTCCACGTGGGTGCAATGGGAACCGTTTGGGGTTGGCTTAAGCTGGGGATGATTTAAAAGAAACACACACACACACTTCTCGGGCAGTCGCAGGTCATCTCTCCCAACTTTCTAATATTTCAGGACCAAGATCTTCAGTCAGCACTATCCTCCTCAGGGTATACAGCCTCTTTGTTAAAGTAACATAAATCTTACCAACATAAAGACTCCCTGTAGGAGAAGCCGTATGCAAGTTCTCAGGCTGAATAACAGTTTATACATTATGTCACCTTTCTGTACACACAATCAAAACATACTGCACAAATCACTGCTGGTCACACCGCGCGGTTAAGGCACACGTGGAGTGGTGCATTTCCAGAGCCCGGGCTCACAGCTGCTTCTGATGCCAGGCTGCAGACAGGGAGGGAGGGATGCTCCGCTGGAACGGCGGCCACCCCACTGCTCTCCTCCTCAAACAACAGATACCCAGCCCCTAACACAAGTAACCCATTCCCTTCACTTCAACCAAAGATTTCCCACAAATACTTTTCATGTATATATTCAGCTATAGATGACAAGAGTGGCAGTGCAAGAAGTTACCCTTTCTATTTGTGATGGTCAGCTTAAAAAACAAACAAACAAAAAAGATTCCTTTTTAAAAGCATGTAACATCTCTACCTACTAAATGGAGATATAGATGAAAATTTGACAAAATTAATTTGGGAACAGATTCTGCAGTTAGACCCTATTACTTAAGGACCCAAGTGTTTCCAATGAATCCAATAAGCAGAATAAAAAGGAAACGTTATTGCCTTTATCTAAAAAACCCAGAATCTGATTAAGAACATAACTGAATGGGCATTGGACATTTAACTTCATTCAAATCCTTTTAAAGTTTCACCCAGAAAGAACAGTAAAATAATGGATCATGCAGTGGCAGATAAGGAGGCTTGAAGTCCTGAAGAGTGGACTTTTGGCTCACCTGATGCTGAGAAAATATGTATTTCAGAAAGTTTCTGCAAGCACTTCACCTAAATTCAGTCTTGAATAAATTTTATGGATGAATTTCAGTGAGGGCTGGCATCTCTTCGAGAATTTCTGAATATTCCAGCATCAGATTATATTTTTATCTTTTTATTAACATTCTGTTACCATTCTAGCTTCAGCTTTGACTTTTAACTTGGATTTATTTATTTCAGGTCAACTCCTCCCTTTTTGTCTTAAATTTTGAAAGTGAAATATATAATTCATAAAATTTGGAAATGAGAAAGAAAAAAAAAAAAAAAAAGACAGAATAATCATCCAAAGACTCGGCTTCCCAGTTTTGCCCCCCAGAGAGCTGCCGAGATCCAAAAACCATTCTTGTGGCAACAAAATAATCAAAAAAAAAAAAAAAAAAGACAGAATAATCATCCAAAGACTCGGCTTCCCAGTTTTGCCCCCCAGAGAGCTGCCGAGATCCAAAAACCATTCTTGTGGCAACAAAATAATCCCCACACATGAGTGGCTGGCTGTGACCCACTAAAAAGAATTATTTGCTTAAGCAAACCTAAATCTTACTTATGGGATGAGGGTTCAAATTTTGTATATTAGAAAAATGTGTCAAAACAATAGGGTGCCCAGCCTACCAAAACCCAGGCTTGCTCAAAACAAGTAAAAGCACACCATGGTGTGTCAAGAGTGTTTCTTAAAAGAGCACCGATACCTGAATTAGAAATAAAAGAAAACAAAGAAGTATCAAAAAGACGTTTTTAGCATAAATCCTCTATACTCTAATACACCCCAAAGCTACAGGAGCCTATTGTATTCTCAGATGAGGAGGAGTTTGAAGAAACCTGCGGTAATTCACACTGGAAAACAATAGGACAAATCTCTGTATTTTCAAAAACTCCCGTTTGCTATAGAAAACCATTGACTTCCACCTTTGTGACACTTATCAGGAAGAATAGGTAATAAAGAGCATCTTCTGCTATAGCTTCATGTTTACTGAAAAATAACTCCCAAACATACATCAGTATCAATTTTACTGGGGAAAAAACCCCCACCACAAACAAATCCCCAAAAAACACCAAAAAAACCCCCAACAAAGCAGCAGAGGCAACTCTCACCATACTCCCTGAAGAGCTTTCAACGACCTAGAGGAATATATTGCGCACATATCTACATGGTCAAGGGAACCTTGAGGGTGTCTTAACACAAACTGAGGATATGAGAGACACAAATAGCACAAGGCACATCACGATAATTCTCTATTTAATTTTATGATCCAGAATTCACAAAAAATCCTCATTTACATGGTTCGATGGGAATTCTGACATGACTGGGATGGAGCAGGGCAGGAGGTGTTGTGCATCTAGTAATTAAGTTTGCCTGAAAGCGGTCCTTTAGACAGATCCCTGGTGACTGACCTTTATTTTTAACCTTACAAATTGCTTCCATAAAAAAAAAAACAAACCAAAAACACAACTCCTCCAAACGCCATTTTCCTCTCAACATCTTTGGAAGGAACACTGACTCCTCCCTGGACACCTATTGTATTAGTCTGCTGAACAGCTAAGTTATGAAGAGATGACTAAAACAGTCAAGGACAAAATATGCGGAGTGAAGTACTGCACGGAGCTGCTTTACCAAAGTGTTTTCTGGAAGCCCATATGCTATAATCTGCTTCTGCTCCTTCCTCTCCATTAAAACCTCCTCCAAGGCTGTCTCACTGTGACGCTGAGAACCCTCCCTCCAGCCCCAGCCCCGCTGCCCACTAGAGCATGCCCTGAAGAGCCATGTCTACACACTTCGTAAATACCTCCAGGAATTCCCTAGGAAACACGGCACCAAATTTCAAAGTATATTAGCTAAGGAATTATCCCTGGCAGCTTGTAAACTCTACAGCTGCCTTGTCAACAAAAGTCAATTCAACACCATTGCATCTGATACACAGGGCTAACTGGTTGCCATAAGGTGCAGGAGGGTATTTTCATACGAATTCTTTAAATGCATATTATATATATAAAATACATAAGAGCAAAATGAGAGAAGATCAACTAATTTCCCTTTTAAAAAATTTCTGTTTCGGACAAGATGATTTATCATGAATCCCTCACTACCATTTAGTCTCCTCACCTCCCTTCTGAAGTGATAAGATTTGAAATAAATTGCACTCCAGTATATGACATTTGAATCTACAGTCAGACACATACAGGACATTAAAATTTTAATCTTTGTGTTGGGGGCAGAAAGGTGAAGTTTGTTTTTCAGAGGTCCAAAAGCAGCCACTTGTCATTTTTCCATCAGCAGAGCACACTTTTGGAAGAATAACACACAATGCTTTCCAAGACGCACGGTGTATGACAGACACGTCAACGTTAAGCTTGACCCCAGTCAGCCACTCATTCCTCTGAAGGATTTCCTTTCTCCTAGGAGATGCCCTCCTCATCTAGATACAGTCTGCTTTGGACTAAAACTCCATCTTCTACCTGAAGGTAGTCTTTAGACTCATGTAGTTCCCAGAAAAGAAAAAAAACCTCTTCCAAAAAAGCTGAAACCATGTTTCCAATTGAAATTCCACCCTACCACATGCTCTCTGAAGTAAATGAAGAGGAGAAGTTCTCAGTTTTGACAGGATTTTGTTCCATGACATTCAGCAGCGAGATTGCTGTATACAATTATAAACCCATCTCTATTTCACTCCAAAATAGTACTTAATCCTAATGCTAATCTAAGAAGATTATCTGCAGATCTAAGAAGATATCTGAAACACACAAAAAGTCTACACAATGACATTCATAACATTATTTGGCTGTTGTTGCTGTGCTTCAGCTACAGCATTTATTCTGTCTGTATGAACAATACAGAATATAGCCTGCGAACACTGAGAAAAATTCAATACATTTGTAAAAAAGAAACAGTATGAAAACTTAAAACACCAACCCGAACACTATACACATGTGGATTGTTTTAAGGCAGAGGTTTGTGCTGCTAAACCCAGAGAGGTCCCCGTGAACCCCCAGTAGATACAGCTGGGCTGTTCTGCATTCTGCAGAACATCAGTAAGAAAACATTGGACCAGAGCTGCATTGGAAGGTCACAGACCCTGATGTTTCATCACTAAATATGCCTACTGTCTACATCAAAATCACTTGGCAGAATGATTAAACACAAAAAAAAATCTGACTAAGAAAAACCATCAAGTTATGCATGAAAAATGAGATTATGGCATCAGAATGAAGGTCACTGCAAATATGCTGACCAGGAAATCGCTTCAAAGCTGACTGCAGTAAATGTGGCTTGGACCTGTCACTTGAAAAATATGTATTTGCCATTTATGTTACATATCCACTTTTTTTATGTTTGCACTCCATAATTCAGGCTAAAAGGGGAGAGAGAGAGGTGACAAGTCCTAACAAGTATGCCTCATCTGGCAAAGAGATGAGCCCCTCTCTACCCCTGGGAAATGACTGCCACTTCATCCTGGACTATTATATACACACAGCTACACAGATGTGAAAACAAGAGTGGAAAAATTAAAGCAGCAATTAAGCCATGAGAATATGGTCAGGCAGAATAAAAGGTCACAGCAATAAATAAGTATAATAATCATGCATAATGATTGGACATGCATAGTGTGTAACATCTTCGAACAAAACAGTAATGTCCCAGAATGGTAACGTTTCTACTTTCTATACCAATAAGGACCATGAATGCACAGGATGAACAGTCACGACTTCAGATGTGTCTCACATTCTATTAGCAAGCAAGAGTGTGATAGGTTGTTGTTAGGACACAGAGTGGAAACAATTGAAAAAAATATTACGAAGGCAAAACCAGAGTAACACAGCGGCCGTGGTGGGCAGCAGAGGCACCGTGCAGCCCAGCACAACCCAAAGTGAGCTTCAAGGCAGTCTAAAGAACAGGGTGGGTACTGCACCCTCACTCATGAGCAACGCTTGCTCCACGCACACAGCAGCAAGCAGCTCCAACCCCTCCAGATGCTATGAGCACCTCCACCAGCTGATGCCACCATACTGAGCCCAAGGCAGGAAAAGCGAGTTATTCTATATTTTTAAAATGAAAGCGTTGGGAGACCAGATGCAGCAATCGCATTTTTACATTACATTGAGCCTCAATTTAAAACACTAAAAATCGTGTTTACATTTTCATGGCAATAAACTAGTTTCATCAAAAATTAAGCACTGACAAGCTGAAAAAGGTTCAGGAGCTCTTCACCGTTGACCCCCTCCATCTGAGGCTCTCAGGGCCACCTTCTGCTCCAGTGAGAACCCCAAACCTCATCTAAAGCTGAACAAAACAGGGTAATTCAGCCCCTTGGGTTCGGTCTACACTCCATTTCTACGTTATATTTCAGTCCAGTAAAGCCCAACGCTAGCAATAGCCACTGCCTGACCAACCCTAACTTGTCATTTAAAGTGATTTTTCTGTCTGTAAGTCACTATCGCCCCAGCTACCAGGGCAGCTCCCGCCGTTCGGTGATGGCTCAGGACAACCAGAGAGACCCCCCCACCCGCAGTGCCTACACCCCAAGAGCAGCATCGTCCCTCCACACGCACCGCTGGGCACTCACGCGGATCCAAGCGGGGTCCCTTGCTGTCGCCAGCTCTTCCAGGGCTGCAGCTCCTCTAGAGAAGCTGTTGAGCCCATGAGAGTGGTTCCTTCTGGGACCAGGGATCAACCCCAGGGCACCCGCTGCTCCTCTGGCACCCTCACCAGGAGGTCCACCCCCTGCTCCTCCTCCTGCCTGACAGTTCATGCAGCTCATGGCATGTGACAGGGCTTTTTCCCTCTCCACCAGGAGCTGGTTAACCCTTTCCTTGGAAAAAATGGCATTACTGTCGTTCCATCTAAGGAATCCGGGAGCCATTGCTCCCACCACTACTGCCCCAAGTTCTACTGAAAATAGCAGTAAACACACCCTCCGTGTCTCTATCAAATGCTTCTGCACCACCTTTCCCTGCTAGACAGCCCTGTTTCAAAAATACCCCTTACAAGTAATAAAGTGACCTCTCAACAGCTTCTCTACCATTTCTTGTCCTTCGTGATAAACATTATTTCCCACCTCTCTAAAGCTGCTAGTATAAGAC
Source organism: Calidris pugnax (assembly GCF_001431845.1). NCBI lineage: Eukaryota > Metazoa > Chordata > Aves > Charadriiformes > Scolopacidae > Calidris > Calidris pugnax. Next base: position 521,560 of record NW_015090928.1, read on the forward strand.
CAGTTTTATAAAGTTATACTAATTTACTGTATAATCCTCAGCTATGTAAAGGTTGCCACAGAAAATTAGTTGGCTCAGGCTTTCATCAGTGTTTAAAAAAATGACTACTTAACTCTGCAAATTGAAATGTAACATCTAATTAGGAATCCTCCAATTAATCATTATTCTTTGCCATCTTGGATATTGCTTTGACAAATGAGGCTTAGGAGTCTTACAAAGTCTTAATTACCAATATTCCAGATGGCTAAGAGCCGTACACAGAGTTTCTCTGGGTATGTGGAGCAATGGGAGACATGGATATTTGTGGCTCTAAATGCATACCCACATACCCAGGTCACCGCAACATCAAGCCGGCCGTGGTGGCAGCTCCACACACACACGAGCCACTACTCATGCCCAAGGTGGCAGGGAAGACACCCCACACTTCTCATGAAAGCCATTTTGTACCTGGGGTTACAAAACTGGTATCGCGTTCAGGAGACAAGGCCCAGGAGCCTAAAATGAGGAGAGACTCCTCTTGTCACCATGTGAAGCTTTAGAGCCCAAGGAGATACCTCCTAAGGTACCTACAAAGATGGCATTTAGGGCACATCTGAAGGACTGAATGAAGCCAACAAGTCATTGTGCCAAAAAAAAAAAAAAAAAACCTTTTCCTTGTAGTGGAGGACTGAGCGGAGTAACAATGAAATAAAGCACACTTGCTGCCCAGAAGGTCGATTGCATCCTGGGTTGCATCAAGAGAAGGATGGCCAGCGGATCGAGAGAGGTGATTCTGCCCCTCTACTCTACTCTCTGGAGTAGTGTGGAGCACTGTGTCCAGCTCTGGAGCCCTGAGCACAAGAAGGACATGAACCTGGTGGAGTGGGTCCAGAGGAGGCCACAAGGGTGATCAGAGGGCTGGAGCCCCTCTGCTGTGAGGACAGGCTGAGAGAGTTGGGGTTCTTCAACCTGGAAAAGAGAAGGCTCCAGGAGACCTTAGAGCCCCTTCCAGTCCCTGAAGGGGGCCTACAGGAAAGCTGGGGAGGAACTGTTTGCAAGGGCATGTAATGACAGGACAAGGGGCAGTGGTTTTAAAATCGAGCAGGGTAGGTTTAGATGAGAGATTACGAAGAATTTCTTTACACTGTGGGTGGTGAGAAACTGGAAAAGGCTGCCCAGAGAAGTGGAGGAGGTCCCATCCCTGGAGACATTCACGGTCAGGCTGGATGAGGCTCTGAGCAGTCTGATCTAGTTGAAGTGCCGCTTTCTGCAGAGGATTACCCTCTCCACACCCCGAGTGTGCAGACTGCATCTTTTGGTGATGCATGAGGACCAAACTCCACAGATCACTATCTTCTTTTGTAGCAACCAGATGGAAAGAAGTACCCGGGAAAATCTTTTGACAAACCAGCCCATTTAATATAACCTATCCCAAAAAACCCTCCTGTAACTCTTGGTTTCATTTAACCAAGTAGAACAGGACATAATCCCAGCTGCCAAAGCCTTTGGCAAGTCTCGTTTCTCTGCAGTCACTGATTTGCAACCTGACAGCATCTTACAGACTCAGGAGTTTTTTTCAGGCATTCACCATCCAGCTCATGTAGACAAATATGTTTATCACCTCGGGGTGAGAGTGCTGGAGAGGGCATTTTATTCAGTATAGAGATTACTTCAGATTGGCTTCTCCTCCAGCCTAACCTCACCCGAAAATACAGCAAACCCATTTCCATGGTTCCTGTCTGGGGATTGCCAGACCCTGCAGAGTTCCAAAAAGCAGATAATAAAGCCCCTCAGACTGACTCCAAAACTAAACATTGCTATTTTTTTCTGTTTATATCCTCAAATAATTTGTTACATATATAAACAGAGAGAATCTGTGCTGGAAATCTGAACCAAACATCCTCCACTGTATAAGTAAGTATTTAGGCTGCAATTTAAAAATTAGCTCTTTTACTTTGTGGGAAACTTGATCAAGTCTGAGGCATCCTCATATAGGAGGAAAGACTACAGTGAAGATTTTTCCCTGCTCATTCTTCCCAAGTTTTATGTATTTTTGGCTGATGGAGACAAAACCAACAACGATTACTGAAAATATTTTATGCAGCTGCTGTACTGTCAAACGCAATCCAACCATGGAACTGTAAGCTTAAAATAAACCTGCAACAGGTCTGCGTAACCCAGAGCTCAGATGCCTCAACTTCTACAACACTGCACGTTCAACACCTCATCAAAATACAATTTTAAACCTTCAAATCACAAAATGCCAATACAAATTAAGGAGGTTTACTCACACAGGTTACTTTCCGGTAAATTTGAGCAGCATTCTGGCATTCTGAGTAAGGGTATTCTGAGGTAGCCATTTCCAACATGCACATTCCAAAAGCATAGACATCCACAGATTCATCGTAGTGTTCCTCATACATTTCCGGGGCCATAAATTCTGGTGTACCTACATAGACACACACAAAAAGAACATAAATTTTTCATAAAGTCTAAATGCCTTTAACCACAATTTTTTTTCGCCTATAAGCAGTGTGACCATTACAGCTGTGTAAGGGGGCATGCAAGCTTACTGCAAAAGAGGGAGATAACTAGAATAAACTCAAGCGTCCTCCAGGGAAGAAACCCAAAGTCAACTCGCACACTTACATACCCATGGTATATATACACCACATTACCTATGGTAATGATACAAGGGAGAAGAGAGAGAGAAAAAAAAAAGGAGAAAGGGGAAAAAAAAAAAAGGAAAAAAAAAAAAGAAAAAGTCTTGAAATTTCAAAAATGAGCAAGAGAATGAAATACAGCACATTGCCTGAGCATACTGGAAGTCATGAAATGGCTCCTTGCCTGGGTGGAAAGAGGGATGTGGAGGTGAAAAGGAGAGAAGAAACGAGAACCTTCACTCTTGTTTTTAATCAATGCAAATTTCCTTTTTTTTTCCCTCTAGAGACACATAGCAACCGCCCAGCAGACAGACAGCACTTTGAAAGCAAGTAGTATCACAAATCACCTTCAGTCACTCACAAAACATTAAACATAATTCTGTCACTGGTTTAGTGGGACAAATCAATGAGGCTACTCACAGAATCAGGTCCTACTCAACAGGGATTAGGGTGTCAGACATCCGAGTCAACTGGATAAATATTAAGTGAAGCACTGTACTACTGCTGAGTAACGGGAAATTGCAGCTGTATGACAAGTGGTGACTTACAACGTTTGCACAGCAAACTACTCTGAAAAGCGTGGTTTTATAAAGCAAAAGGAAAAAAATTGCTCGTCAAGACATTTATTTCCTTTTTACACTTAGAAAAGATGAAGGAAGAGACATCAATGCAGTTGGGTGTTGCAGGAGAGGATGCCTAAAGGAGCACACATGAAGGAACTGGACAAACTCCCATCCAGCCCAGCAGCCACCACTGCAGCACCCAAAGTGCCCCCAGAGCCCTCCAGCAGCCTGCTGGATCCCAGCAGTTTCTGTTATGGCATCTCTGTATCAGCAAAGACACAACTGTAATTAGAGGGGGGGATTCTGCCCCTCTGCTCTGCTGAGACACCCCCCCAGTGCTGCCTCCAGCTCTGGGGCCACCAACAGCAGAAGGACATGGACCTGTTGGAGTGGGGCCAGAGGAGGCCACGGAGATGCTGGGAGGGCTGGAGCCCCTCTGCTAGGAGGGGGGGCTGACAGGGTTGAGGGGGTTCAGCCTGGAGAAGAGAAGGTTCTGGGGAGACCTTAGAGCCCCTTCCAGTCCCTCAAGGGGCTCCAGAAAAGCTGGGGAGGGACTCTGGATCAGGGAGGGGAGCCAGAGGAGGAGGTGGAAGAGTTTGACACTGAAAGAGGAGAGATTATGATGAGATCTGGGGAAGAACTTGTTTGGTGTGAGGGTGGTGAGAGCCTGGCCCAGGTTGGCCAGAGAAGCTGTGGCTGCCCCATCCCTGGAGGGGTTCAAGGGCAGGTTGGAGGGGGCTTGGAGCAACCTGGTCTGGTGGGAGGTGTCCCAGCTCATTGCAGGTGGGTTGGACTAGATGACCTTTAAAGGTCCCTTCCAACCCAAAGTATTCTATCATTCCATGATTCTCAAGTAATACCTGGAAAAAAGTAGTTCTCATATGTTTGGGGACTTGACATAAGCTTGTTTTTAATGGCAACATAAACGACATCTCTCAAAATTCGGGTCTGTCTGCTTTTGCACATTTTCTGAAGGAGACTTGGCCTAGCTGACAAAACAAGCCTCAGCACAAGCATCTCTGTAAAATTCATTTTGCAAAATCTGGAATCAGTCTTTCCCATTTTTTATGTTCCTTCCACCTCAAAGACACTCCTTCCTTCAGCATTTGTACACCAGCCGAACCCATGTCGTGAAAGCTTAACTTAGTACCTGCTCTTAGGGTTCTTCTGCCAGCTGTCCCACAGGCTCTGAAATGGTTAACCATTGCCATAGAGAATGTTTTTTGGAGCTGCTACCTTGTTTTAGAAGGAACAAAACTCAGAGGCAGGAGTGAATCTCATGAATTATGGAGCATTTAAAGCAAATCTGAAAAAGCGATAGCAATAGTCTAAATAGCAAATGAAATTCTTGACACCATTCCATAATAGCATTGAAATGACATTTTCCCCCCTTCCCTCGGGGTTGGGAAGGAATACATACAAGTACCCCTAAGAAAAACAGAGCACCTAAATGTAAAGCCACTCAGAATCTCTCCAGCTCCTCTTGGCAGAAGGAGCTGTGTCCTGGCGCGGCTCCCTGCAGAGATACACTGCAAGGTCAGCCGAGCATCAGCGGTGGCACGGACGCAGCAAGGGAAAAACTGGACCTCAGCCATGCTGACTTCATTCTGTTCAAGCCGATGTGAAATTGCAGCTACTAATATTCCTTTAAAGCTACTACATCTACGGAGGGGGCAGAATTACTCATCTCACCAGCGTTTCCAAGCCCTCCTAATTCTTTCCTTGGAGCAGCACTGCTCTTGAAAAAGATAAGCTCAGTGATATTGCCAAAATGAATACAGACACCTTGCCAGCAACCTGCAGCCCTTTTCAGTATTGAATTTCTCTTAGACACAAGCGTGCTTTGATTTTAGAAAAACTTATATTGGTATTACTGATATGATTCCATTATGTCCGACAGACAATTATTATACTGGAAAAAAATGATGTGAAGAAATACTGACCCCAAACAGAAAAAATCCCCACCAATTCTTAGAAGTTAATAACTATGGAAACGTAAGAGATATAAACCAACATAATTTCACTAAAATCAACAAGCAGACCCACGGTAGCCAAGCACATATCCAAAGTTTCTATCATTTTGACTTCAATGATACTGGGCTCCCCAAGCATTAAGGTCAATACTGTTGTACAAATAATTGTAAAAAACTATAATCTCTGAAAATTTGAGGTGCTGAAATAATTATTTGAGCAATTACTGCTTGAAAGACAGGATGCTATTTTCATATATGGTAAGCCAACAGCAGTTGTCACTATCAGTTTGCTAACTCTAATTACCTAGAATCTAATTTCCATTTCTATAATAAGCTGAAATACAACTACACCTGTGATAACCTCCCCCACTTTCAGCATCATTTCTCAGGAATGTGCAGGTTCCCAGAACCATCACCTACAGATCTGACCCAAGGGAGATTTGCTACGGAATCTTGGGTAAAAACAGAAAATGTTTGAGATTTCAGGAAAACATTACATTTATGCAGAAAACATTAAATGTAACTTTTTCAAGGAAACAATGTCCTTTGACAGTCATTCAGAAAACATCCTCCCAGTTCAAGCAAGCCCAAGTTGTAACACTCCTCACGTGGGCTCCACCTAAGGGCACCAGCTATCATGTATCCCAGTGGAAATTTAATTTCATACCTACTGATTATTAATAAATTGCAGATGTTGTTTCAGCATCGCTGTGCCAGGACGGTGCCAGGGCAGGGCTGAGCAGAAGCAGCCTGTTCTGCTGATGCCCCAGGGAACGGGGGTGAGGTGTTCCAGCCCTGTGACCTCTCTGCACGGCAGAGAAGCCCAGCTCCACGGAGCTCTGCTGCCTCTCCCGTGCCTCTCCCAGCATCCCTGGAAGCAGAAGACTTCCCAGGGGCTTTCCCAGGCTTGTGCAGCACACCCTTGTCAGGGAGAGAGCAGGGCATCCTTTCCCTGCCCTCTCCTCCTCTTTTCCCCTGGGGCAGCAGGCACTGAGCCTTTCTCAGGAGGACGATGCCCATAAGCTGCTGAGAACCCTTGCTGCACCTTTTGAAGGAGAGAGGGGAAGGGTTTGTGGATACCACATAATATTTCAATTAAAAAACGAACAAAAAGAGCGTTTTATCATTGTGAAACAGAAGGAAGGAGAAGAGGCAGTCATTATACCATTTCCTACTGACTGAGAATTTTATAGTAGCGTAAAGTCACAAAACCACTTTATTCTCTACTACCAACCTACAAGTGAAAAAACCACGAATTCAAAATGTGAAAGAGAGATATTAAAAAGACAACCACCACCACACCAACAGATGAAAGCCAAGAAGAGGAGGATTACCTATTACACTTTTGGCAAATGAAGCTCTCTTGAGGGTTGCCAGACCCAAGTCTCCTATTTTCACAGATCCAGTTGGTCCAGTAATAAAAATATTGTCACATTTTAAGTCTCTGTGAATTATAGGTGGAGTTCTTGTGTGCAAGAAAAGAAGACCCTTCAGGATTTGCCGGCACCAACTCCGCAGGACTTTTGGTTTCATCACTTTAAATCTCTTCAGATACCTAGAGCACAAACATACACAGAAATGGGCATAAAGAAAATGAAGCATTATTTGAGATTCCAGGGGCTTTAACAGCTGAAACTCCAGTCTGGATAAAAGCCCCTTATTAGATGCTGTAATAGCAGCTCAGAAATATCACAAAATTGAAAGGAATAGATCTTTTCCAAAGGACAAATTAGAGCATTCATTTTTAGGGAGGAAGATAATAAGCATTTTTGGTGCAAATACAACCAAATATTTGCAAGTCTAATAGTAGAGCAATTCACTTCATGCAGAAAACAGCTTTAGAATATGTTTCATATATTCAAATCAGAAGAATACTGAAGTTTAATTTTAACCACAAGACTTTGACCTCTGTACCATGCATCTGCATTTTTTCCATTTACCTAAAACTCTGATTGGGAGGGTACGTTTTTGAGAACCGTAAAACCTGCTAATGCACTGGCAGAGCAGCACACTGGATATACACAGTGATGAGTCCTGCTCCCATTGGGGCTGAAAATCTGTTCCAGAATTCATGCCAACTGTTTTATATCAACCTTAACAAGACTGTCACTACCAAAAGCTATTAATTACTATTGTTTAGCAGATAACCTAGAGCACCTTCTGCTTCAAATAGAGATTCTTCCATTCAAGTGCTATTCTATGTGAATTTTCTAACAAAACATGCAAATACAAGCACAGAAGCAATCACAAAAACACACCCTGACAAATTCAAACGTCACAGGCAGAAGATGAAACACACCAGAGAGCTGCTTCTAGTTGCATAACTGGAACAGGAGAGCAGGGAAAGAGAGATGGAGGCCAAAATTCTTCCTGTCAAATCAATGCAGTTCAAATGCAGGGACAAATGACAGACACCAGAGAACAGCTCTGCTTTTTTTTTTTTTTCTTTTATCTGGAGGTGCCTTTTTTCAGAATATGAAAGTAGGATTTTTCTAAAAATTTCCATGGCTATTCTTAGCCTCCTCACCAGGAGCACAGTACTTACGTCTTCAGTGTTCCAGAGGTCATCAATTCGGTAACCAGCACGATGCATCTTTTGCCTTTCACACAGGATTCCCAGAAGTCATAAAATCTCACAATGTTTGGATGCTGTAGACCTTTCAACATTTCTGCTTCCTCTTTAAATCTCTGCCTCTCTACTTTTGTGAGTTTTCTGTCCTGTAATCCAAAATAAGACATTATTAGTAGTGAACAGATTAAAGTAAAGGTACTGCATTGCTAGAGTATTCCAAATTTTAGGTTTATGTCTATATCAAGAGCGATTATAAAATCTTTTATGTAAGAGATGAGCAGCGTGTATGAACTAGGGCACTCGCCTTGAATCCAGTGTCAAGAAGACAAAGACCTCAGAACAAAGAGATGTCTGTGCTATGCTATGCTACAAGACAGCATTAATATTTCAGGCAACATAAACACACCCGTGGCTTGATGGACCACCACACAGCTACCTATGTTTTGGTTTGGTTTTGTGAGGCTCATTATCCGCGAGATTAACATCCACAGGATTTCATCTCCAGGTCCGAAGCTCATCCCAGCTAAGGTGACTGATCACCACCTTCCAGGGCTGCTCCTCTGAAGTTATGGTGGTGATCACCAGGTGAGGTCCCCCAGGAACCCTCCTGGGCTGTACCACCCTTCCCATTTCTTTAGGGACAAATTAAAACAATACCAACCTCAAGAAACCAAACACAATAATTTTTCTATTTGTTTGCTGGTTTCCCTAGTTCTACAGACCTCTCTTTAAAGTTGAGAAAAGAAAGATTTAGAGCTGTCCTTGGCCTTTTTTGTAGGTGCACACTGGCCACATGGCAATTCTTATTCTTTTAGGTTAGAAATGGGAGGAATGTCACGTTCTACTACTCTCGTTTTCCTGGGGAAACTTAGGAGCGTTTGCCATAACCTCCAGGCTGTGAAGTGCCCCTGCAAGGAGCACCCAGGGCCCGTCTCCTCCTCCCCATCCAGCAGCAGAAGCCAACCAGGCTGCCTGGACCTCGGTAGCAACGTGGCAACCCCAACAACAAGCAGCTCAGATGCTCCAGCCTCTTTAGATGACGTAAAAGAGCAAAATGGGAGTTTTAGTGAAGACCACACCATCACTGTCTGGTTTGCCTCCCCTGGCCGGCTGGTCAGGCTGGGAGTGCTTCCTGACACTGCCCTAGAAACGAAGCTTTTTTGTTCTTTAACAGGCACATTGTGTAACTGTTCTTACTTACAGAAGCAAAGGCTCACAAATCACTAAGACTAATTAGTTCATATTTTAACCTCCGACATTTTCCTTTTCTCAGTTCACTTAGGCATGTTTATAAGAGCACATACGTAATGAATTAAATTGGCACCCGGCTGATTTGTAACCGAGATGCAGAGGGATCAGGCCACTGCCATTTTGACAGCCTGCCCTCATCTGCCATCGCACAGAACTCCACCCGGGAATGAGAATTTCCATGGCTACAAACAAGTTGCCTTTACACAGAGGCTTCACGAGAGGAGAACCGGGTTGAAACGACGATGATGCAGCTCTTCTTGGAAGACAGAAAACCTGCTTCCCCGGCAGCATGCCCGCGTGCACGGAGCATTTCCATTTCACACTGCTGCTGCTGAGGAGGTTTCTCGCTTTTTCTTTACGTTTTAGGGAGCAGCATCAGAGCTAATGTTGCCCCGAGCAACGGCAGCCATCTGGGCTGGCGCAGCGGGTGCCCGGGGGGAGCGGCGGTGGGGTCCCCAGGGGCAGCCGGGAGGCACCCCGTGCCCGGCAACACCCTCAGCACCGACCGCCCAGAGCAAGGCAGCATTCCTGCTGCTCTGGAGCATGCGGGTTTTGTAAGTTATGAAAGAAGAGAAGAGAAAATAAAAAAAAAAATAAAATAACTGCAGGCTGTCTAATGAGGCCGGACAGAAGAGCCTGAGAATTGCTTTCAAATCCATCACTTCTTCCCCTACCGCTGAGTTTCCTCTTAATTCAAACCCTGTAGAATAAATCAGATCCACTGCTATTACGGAGGAAAAGGAGCAAGTCCTTGTGTGAGATGGAAAAGCAGAGTGTGGACTAGCAGAGAAAGGAAAAGGTGGCGACAAAGATCCAGCAGCTTTTTTAGAACCTTCTAATTAAAAAAAAAAGTAATACCATACCCCTTGCCTCTTATTTTCAGATTTCTAAGCACTGTGAGAAATTTTCCACTGCTACTTTAAGAGTAACTTTTAAAAATATCCTTCAGATGTTGCAGACAATTGTATTCTGTATATTCTCCATATTATGAGCGCTGGCCCATATGGACTGCTGTCTGAATTCAAAGTGCTAAGACCACAAGCTGGGCAACTGCAACAAAACAATTCTGGAAGACAAATAAGTGTTTTATCTACAACTACAGCAGAGAGAATCTGGATTTTTATGAGAATGATAGCTGAGCATCTCTCCAGGGAGGCAGCCTGGGTCCAGCACTGGAGGGGGGGTAAGGGCAGGGGAGACTGGGCAGTGCCACACATCCCACCATGGGACTTGCTCCAGCGCTGTACAGGCTCGAACAACCTTTTCTAAATTCCTCCAGGCTGAACCCGACACAGGAGTTGTTGGCCAAAGCAAAAGCTGTTTCTGAAAGGGCTTAACTATTTTCTGCTCCGAAGCAGCAAAACCACCCATTTAACTGTGTGATTCACTCAGTGTTTAATCCAAACCCAAAAAACCTTCACTGGGGTCACAGACACTCCCCATCCTACAGTCCACACAAGATGAAATGCCCTTATGCTGAAGGCAAGCCTGGAACAACCTTGGGACACCAAATTTTGAAATGGGGAGCAGGATGCTTTGGAAAGGTCATGCCAAAAAAAGGTAATCCACTCAACTGGAATTAAGGCATCACTTTGCATGACCCAAAGGTATCAAAATTTGGGGGAAAGAAGCAAGTTGCCAGATTGGCCCAAGGAGTCACCAAGCATCCTGCTCTCTGCAGCAGCACATGATTCCAGCCTGGCAGAGCTGACCCAGGGGGCTGAGGGTGCCGAGCGGCAGGACGAGTTGACAAACTCCTTGCTCAGTCTGCTCCACTGCATTTATGGCGTTACCACTATTCTCAGCTTCATCAAGACATGAGACTTCAAACTTGGAAAACATTCTCCTCCATGTGATGCGGGAGACAGCAGTACTAGTTCGCAGACATCTACAAGCTCCCTCTCCTTGTAAGGCATTCACACTTCTTGGCTCTTTCCCTCCTTGATGGGACACAAAGTCTTGGCTCAGGAGGCAACATTGTAATTCCATTTCAAATAATTGAAAGCTTCTCAAGCCTACTACTTAGGATCAAGGTTTCTAAAATAAACTTCAACCTTCAAAAGTCCACAGCAATCGCACTGAGCGGGTTCAACTTTTCCAGAGAAACTGAAGTTAAGCAGACCCGAGCAAGAAGCGAGACAGCGGCTGGGTTTGTGTTACCGCTAAGGAAGGATGGGCCAATTTAACTTCTTTCTCCATCTTAACTGTGAACAGTAGCCAGCTCAAGAGGCTTCAGTAGGGAGTTGGTACATGGCCACCACACTGGTCCCTGCTCAGCTGCCGTAACCCTCTGTGGAGAATTTGGTGTTTTATGGTTCCAGCTGCTCCTGGCTCCGGGGGAAGGAGCCGTGCCAGCCAGTGCTCATGGTGCTCCCCAGGCACAGCATCACCCATCCCACAGACACCCCCGATCCCACAGACAACCTGCCTGGCACACGGCTCCAGCACTTCACCTTCCCGAGAGATAAATAACTATTATTTGGGTTATTACAATGCTTATCCTTATATAAATAAGCATTATTGGCTTATACGACGTACCCTTCAATATGAAGGGCAATCCAACAGACAGATATTAAACAAGTGGTAAGAAGAAGTTATAAATTGTAATCTACCTTTTCTTCATTAATTTTCCTGGCTTTCCTCTTGCAAATCAGATTGTAACTGCATGGTCAGTTTTAAGCATTAAACCACTGAAAGCTATTCACTTCTTTTTAGAAATAATTCCCAATTAGCACTTTATAGCCTCGCTCTTGGTAAATTACACAACCATTCAGAGAGACTGGAGTAAAACCATGTTTGCAGCAGGAAACTACATTAAAGTGAATTTCCTATCCATAAATCATATTTCTGCTAATCTAACACACTTACGCTCTCTGCATCTCCCTACTTGTCACAGGCAGGGTGAACAAGTACCTCTCTTGGTTAATATAAGATTTATCCCTTCATTAAGTTCCTTATTGGGGAACAGCAGCAAAGACTGGGATTAGTAATAACTAAATGTGTTAACAAAATGAAAGGGAAAGCTTACGAACTAAATTTCTGGAATGACACCCAAATTAACAGCAGGAACATGTTCTTTTAGTCATCCCCATGCATCATTTCCTCCAGGTTGTAACATATGGGCTCTGACTAAGACTTTGAAAGTTACACAAGCAAGAGACTGGCTTCCACCTGAGCCTTTAGAAGAGTTCAAAGAAAGACTAACAACTGAGGTCGAGCTTCTTGTGAGGAGCTTCACTTACTTGTGAGGAGCTAACAGATTTGGGAATAAACTACATCCTCACCCCATGAGGAAAAAGGATCAAATGCAAGAAATAAAAGTAAGACCACACAAAGAAATACTGCTTGCTCAGCAATGCCTATACCCATGTAAGAGCAGAGTTGGAAGCACAGCTCTCACCAAATTAGAAAGCTGTGCTGCTTTGTGGTTTCACTGTGGTTAAAAAACTTTAAAAAGTTCCTCCTTTCAAAGTCTTGAATTTTCAGTAAAAAAAGTAAACTGCTTTAAACACTTTTTAAGTGGCAATGACGTAAGAATAAACTCACACTCACTAGCAAGCGAGCCGGGGCCGCAGCACCGCTGGTTCCAGCCAGCCAGAAGCTCTCCCAACTCACTCCGACAAGACCCCTCGCTGTTTTGGGAGCCCTCTCCAACCCTGGCAGTTCCAGATGTCCCTTTGGCAGGTTGTAGCCTTGTGAAGGACACCTGAAAGCCCTCTCGTTTCCTGCCCACACATTTGTACGAGCACTTCTCCTCCCCTGGCACACAACTTGGCTACCTCACCTAGACATCTTGGCCTACAGATTTCTACTGCTGTTGTGGTTTGGTTTTGTTTTGTTTTTTCTCCTTTTAAATGCTTAAACTCACATAGCTGTACTGACTGATGGTTACTTAGTTTTGCCTAACAGGACAAAGTCCTCATTTTGGAACAGATAAAGGCCTGTCTGGTGAGGCGAGGAGGAGTGTTAGGTCAGCAAATGAGGGACGGGCTCACCTCTGTCACGCAGAAGCTGTAACATCTCCTGCCCATACCAGTGATGAAGAAAAGGAAAGTGAAGAGGCACTTCTGACACAGGAGCAGAAATCAAACAACTCGATCAGCAGGAATGAATATTCGTTCACACCATTATTTTTTCACATCTGTGTGCCAAATCTGCACATTTGCTCACATACCCCAGCTACTCTTCTAATCAGAGATCACCCTGAGACACGGAATCAGCAGTGAGATCCATTGACAGCTGTCTCCTGCGTTGCTGCCTGTTGGTTTATTGTGGATTTATGAGCAGAAGTGCAGTTCTGGCCTGTCCCACAGTCACCAGTTTGAGAGCGAGACACTCAACTTGGTGGGAACAGACAGCAGCCTTCCCAGACCTCCTGTGTAAGGCAAGAACTTGCTTTGCTCCTACAGTGAAGCCGGGACATGTTACTTGCTATCTGCATGTGACTTCATTCATTAAATTCTGCATCGTTAGTACTGCTTCTTCAGGGAAACATCACAATTTGGTGAAAGTTTTTAAATTTTAGACATTCAAAGGCCTTTAGAAATAAAGGTGAACTATAACACATTTTAGAAGAAAAAAATAAAAACAATTTTTGTATCTAAAATTAAAACTTCACTCATTTAGTGCAATCACCTTATGCATTTCACATTAAGACTTGTCTAATGCACTACCAGAGGCATGTAGGATTTCTCCTGAAGACATAACTGGGAGCAAACACAGGCTCAGACATGCAGCAGTTTGGACAGTGAAGAGCTCGATATATTACTGAAGCAGCTGCTCTCGTGTCCCAGGTCTATGCCTTTATTATTGTTATGCCTATGCTATATATTTTTAATAGCATTCAGGACCTTTTATTCCCACACCCTGTACATTCAATTATAAGCACATATCACATGGCCCCATATGGAGCACTGGGACCAGTTCTGGGCTCCCTGGTTCCAGAAGGACAGGGAACTGCTGGAGAGGGCTACAAAGATGATGAGGGGCCTGGAGCATCTCTCGTATGAGGAGAGGCTGAGGGACTTGGGCCTTTTTAGTCTGGAGAAGAGAAGGCTGAGGGGGGATCTGATCATTGCATAAAAGTACTTAAAGGTTTGGAGGATGGGGCTGATCTTTTTTCAGTGGTGCCCAGTGACAGGACAAGAGGAAATGGCCACAAACGTGTACATACAAAGTTCCACCTCAACATGAGGAGGAACTTCTTTCCTGTGAGGGTGGCAGAGCCCTGGAAGAGGCTGCCCAGAGAGGTGGTGGAGTCTCCATCTCTGGAGACATTCAAACCCCACCTGGACACGTTCCTGTGGGACCTGCTCTGGGTGGCCCTGCTCTGGCAGGGGGTTGGACTGGGTGATCTCCACATATGATTCTGTGATTCAAAGTTATCCTAAAGGAGAAACCCTCCTTTCTGTGAACAAACAGCAGATGCCATTATACAACTTGCAAATCAAGAAAAAAAATCTGTATAGCTTCATTACATATCAGCATCCAGCCAAGATTCTTCTTCGCTAAGTCACCCTTGGTAAAGTTACAGCCTGCAATTTGTTAGCTGCATTAGTGAAGCACAGTGAGGTTTCCCAGTGGTAACTCATTTTCCAAATGCATAAAAATCAGCCCTTGCCCCCAAGGATCCTCACAATCCAATGAACAGGAGCTACAGAACAGGCTGAGAGCGATGTACTTATTTGCCTGAGTCATTGCTAGAAATCTACAGAAAATTAGGAGCTGGATTTGGATCTTGATGGCTAAATCTGGCACTGTAGAAAAGGCTGAGCTTGCTTTTTTGCTGGACCAAGTACAGCTTGTTATTTTTTAAATTGCTTAAGGGACACATCAAAGTCTTTTGGCAGAGGAACGATGAGATTTGTGTCTTCTACTGAACATCAGAACTTAAAAAACCCGTTCTGCAAGATACAGGAGGAAAAGGAATCAACATCTCAAATCACAGATGTCAGTGCAAGAGCATGAAAACACCTAAGAAACACAACACAATGAGTAGAGACCACATTTTACAGATGAAAACCTCCTAGCACAACTGCACTATGATAACCTATGGTTAAACAAAAAAGTTCGTCACAAGCAATTGAATTAATTGCAGGGAGCACCCCATTAACTCTCTTAATTACCAGCACTTCACAGGTTCCATATAAGCTTGCAATTTTAGATGAAATACCATAAACAGTTCAGGCTTGCCTCAGAAAATGACTTTTTCAAAGGAAACTGAAATCAATGTGTGAAAAAAGCTGGACATTTGTCCAGCTGGATGTTTTGTCCCAAGACACCAGATTCACCTCTGCTCACACAGGAATAAAAAAAAAATCATCCAAAAAAAACATTTTAGACATGGCATGAGAATTTGGTATTTTGGTATTTTCTGGAATTCACTTCTGAACCTTAAGTTTTCATTAAAGTTCATGCAACGGTTTGTTCTGTTTTTAAAAAGCATTTTGTTTCATATACTTCGTGTCCTCCATAAACACAGTATTTGGGCATGTAAAACATCTAGCACCGAGACATAATGCCTCAAAGAATTGAAGCCAAATGCTGACGTTCCCATGACCCGGGGACCCTGTCTCCCACCACTGTTCTTTTTCCTAAGGGGTCTGGAAGAGCATGAAACGCAGACTGGAAGACTCAGGAAAAGGTAAAAATACCTTCAAGTACAATGGCTGATACTGTCTACAACTACTTGAAAGGACATTGGAGAGAGGTTGGTGCTGGTCTCCTCTCACAGGTAATTAGCAATAGAACAAGAGGGAATGGATTCAAGCTGAAACAGGGTAGGTTTAGACTGGACATTAGGAAAAAATTCTTCACAGAAAGAGTGGTCAGAGACTGGAATAGGCTTCCCAGGGAGGTGGTTGAGTCACCATCCTTAGATGTGTTTGAGAGTCGTTTAGATGTGGTGTTGGGGGATATGGTGTAGGGGAGAACTTTGTAGAGTAGGGTTGATGGTTGGACGGATGGATGGTTGGATGATCCCAAGGGTCTTTTCCAAACTAGATGATTCTATGATGCTTTGCAGTTTCAATCACTGTGGTTACGAATTACCACACAGCCAGAGGAGCAGGAGGTGGCTCCAGCCGTACCTTTGGAGCCTCAGTCCTTCTGGCCTGGGCCACAGCAGGAGTGGAAAGGGACATGTGAGTACCACTTCCTAGAAGTCATCTTCAGAGAGCTGAAAAGGTGTGGGGGGAAGAGAGGAGGTCCTCAGTGGGCTGGCATTGCCCGGTATCGCACAGGTACAACCAAACCCATCTCGGGACCAGGCGCTTGCATACAGAAAGAAGCCATCTGCTTCTTATTCGTCTTTCAGCTTCTCTCCTCATGCTAAGGTAATTTTCAAGTTAACTTATTTTATGGTACGAAACCGCCTTCAGCTTCTCTGCTGTGTACTCGCACAGAAGCGGCGTCTTTCCTGCAAGAGGGGCTGCCACCCCACACCTGCTGGGGACACCAGCAGAGGAGCCCGGGGGACCAGCCGGGGAGCACAACCTGCTCCCCACATGAACTGAAAACATCCCTGTTTACCCTACTCAGCGAGCAAATGCTAATCCTCATTTGGCCACAGCATGAAGAATTAGCAGAACAAGGGAAGTTTTACTTTGGCCTGGCAAATTTAATCTGAGTGTGTCTCAGGCAGCATCCAATCCTGCCTTTCTAACAGGCAAATCTCATTTTCACCCCATTATTGCTACCACTTCCCATCTTGCTATAACCCAGCAATTCCACACTCCAGTTTGTACTGTGAAGTAATTATAACCCACCAGTATCCCAAAGTAGGGAATAGGGCGCCCAATCACAGTCACAAACATCCAGGAACAATAAAACAGTTTCGCTGTAACCGGAACGCAGCCGCGTAACATGGACCTTCCAGCCCCATGGGTGTTTTGAATGGTAAAATCTGTCAAAAGGGTAAATCTGAGAAGACCTAACAGAAATGTCTACATGGCTTTACGGTTTCAGTAAAATACTTTGTAAGTGATTAGAGTCACTTCTATCTCTTGACACCTTATAAATGGAAGAACATAAAAGTGACCATTTATATGATGACTTTTAATATGTTTTCACTTCATATTAGTTTTTATCATTCATGAAATACGCCAATTTAAAAAAGCCTCTTAAAACAAACCATTCCCTTAGGAACTTTAATTTAAGCAAGAGCTTAAACTAACAGGAAACATATTATCACATTCGTAATGGAGATCAATCAAGCCAAAACATACATTTTCTGCCTCCAAAACTAAGCCCTTGAACTGTGTTGGATTTGCTAGTCTACCACAGGTTAGGCAGCTTTACCAGTCCTAGAAGATTACCCACTGAACAGGCCTTCAGATTTAGTCTTTAATTACAGACTAACTATATTTACCTTAAGAAACTACCTCAAAAAATTTCAAATTAGTAAAAAAACCACCCCAAAACCACAAAACACACCAAGACTCCCCACTGAACCAGGCAGCTGGACTAGCAACCATTTAACAGCCCTGCCTGTAGCAGGCTGTAGAAGGAGGTATTTTCAGAATTCTTAAGTTCAGTGATGAATACACCCTTCATTCAACCACTCTTCTCACAAAATGAGCCTCATGTCAGGTAAAAGCAGAGTTAAAAGCCATTTCTCACTTGTTCCTGTCCATCCAATTCAACATAATACTTGAAGACTTTAAAACACAGCAGCAAAGCAGAGCTGAGCCAAGGAGAATACCAAGAAAATCAGGAGGTCCTCTCAGTCTCGCTGACCACGGCTGCAGCAGCTGCCCTGAGCTCTCCATGCAGGAGAACAACTTGCTCCTTTTATCTCCTTTATCACCCCAGTGACCACAGCCTTTATTTAGCTGGGCAGAGAAGAGCTGTCTTGGAGCAGAAGCCAGGTGAGCAAGGAAAATTTCCCCACACTGCCTGAAATCAGCATCTCACAACTTTTCATGTCTTTGTTTTCACAAAACAACTAAGACCAAACAAGTGTGTCCACATACACACATGGTGAACTTATTATATTGAGGGAAAGGAATATTAAATAGCTAGACAACAGATAGGTCTTTGCGCAGACCTTAATTTAAACTCTGATAGTGGCTTAATGGAGCCCGGAGAGAAACTTTTTCAGTTCTTCCCTCACATTGTGACCTGCTGAGCCACCTACACCTAGTCATTTAGTTCTTCTGCACCTACGTTTTGCACCTCTAGGAGCTCCCCGGTATACCCTGGAGATCTTTGGATAAGCAGCACCATAAACAGCAGTATCATGAACTCTTCCTCCTCCCAACTCACTTGGTTTTGGCTAGGGACCTCCCAAAGTGAGAGTTCACTGGAAGAGAATATGGAGAAACAGTCCTTTAACATGCCTTGCTCTTTCTGTTTTGAAAAATAAAATCCTTGCAGAGGGCCAAGCCCATTGCGAATACCCAACTTAAACTCCTGCACCCACAAAGTCAAGAGTCTCAGAGCTGCTCCAGGACCCCTCCGCTCTGCCCTGCTCCACAGCAGCACCCCAGCGAGGACCAATGCCCTGCTGCTGCCAGAAATCGGATTCAAAAGAAAAGATACCTGGGAAGGATCACAAACACAAAGTTAAAAAACAAAAGTCCACCTTTTCTGCTGTAACTACTCAGAGAATGAAAACAAGCATTCCCTGTAGTGCTTGCAAAACCCTTGGAAAGCGGGGACAGGGACCTTTCACCACCACAAAGACACTTTGCAGATTGGGGTATCCCAGCTCCTGAACACCGCTGAAGTGATTTCTCTGGAGTTTAGAAACGTCTTACTTGGGAACCTTCTTAAGTGCTGAAAAGAGCCGTCACTTTTCGTGCATTCTTAACACCACTTGACAACCTGTTAGAAAACACCGAAAGGCAAACGCTGCACTCCCGGCCAGGATACATTAATCAAAGTCTCCCATAATGGTTAAGAATTAAGATGAAAGCATCACATTTGTAACAAAATATTTCTTTTTTCTTTTTCTTTCTTCTCCCTCCTGCAAAGCTTGACATTCTATAGTCCTGCCCAAAAGAATAACACTTGTCAGCTAAAACATACTAACAGCTAAAAATTTAACTTCCCACCCCTTGAACAGCAAAGCATGAAAGGGTAACACCAACACGGCTCTATGAGAAACAGATCTTGGCCACTTTCCAATGAGATTATATGTTTGGGTTGATAAAGATAATAGCATTGACATAATAAACTCAGATTCTGCAATGCATATGCTTCACATTAAGAAAGAATAAGGGTGAAACAGAAAATATCCATTTACATAAATTGGTTAAAAAATGGGTAAGTGATCAGTCACAAAATATGTTACACATATAAAAATACACATCCATGAGGATTTTCAAGAGGTTCTGCAGGGCTTAGGTTTTGCTCTAATGAAGTGGTTTGTATTTTTTAACACTTTTTAAAGGATGAGGCCATGGCCGAGGGGTCATTCAGAGAAGGCGGAGATTCACCCAAGAAGCTCTTAGAAACAAAGGTACGCAGGAGATTCGGTTCAATGACCACACTGGTACTTTCTGACTTGAATCCTGTGCCACAGTTATGCTACAGCCACTGTTGTGTTCTAAGACACATGCCCCTGGCTGAGGTCCCGGAACACGAATTCGAATGCTGGTTATCAAATGCAAACAAGACAGTTCAACTCTTGGCTAGACAGGACTATGAAAACATGAAGTCAGCAGCACCGAATCTAAACAAATGTGAGTGATCCTCAGTGATAGAGGTTCCTGCAGCTCATCGTGACAGGATAAGCAAAAAAAAAAACCCAACCAAAACAAAAACTGTATCTTGCACTGGCAGATTCACAAGTGTGGGGCACAGATACATTTCTGAACAGTGTGTTCAGACCCCTCAATCACAGCTCTCTAATAAGCTAAGATCTCTAGGCCACAGAAGTTTAGATTTTGTAACGTGAGGAAAGGAATGTTCCATATACTGTGTTTGACAGACAGCAACAGACATTCAGAGTCTCTACAGAGAGCAGTATTAATCAGAAAACTACGCAGACAAAACACTAGATATGATTTTATGAAAGATTTCAAGAACAGAATCATAGAATACTTTGGGTTGGAAGGGACCTTAAAGACCATTCAGTTCCAACCCCCTGCCCTGGGCAGGGACACCTCCCACCAGACCAGGTTGCTCCAAGCCCCCTCCAACCTGGCTTTGAACCCCTCCAGGGATGGGGCAGCCACAGCTTCTCTGGCCAACCTGGGCCAGGCTCTCACCACCCTCACACCAAACAAGTTCTTCCCCACAGCTCAGCTCCATCTCCCCTCTTGCAGTGTCAAACCCTTCCCCCTCCTCCTACTGCTCCCCTCCCCGATCCAGAGTCCCTCCCAGCTTTCCTGGAGCCCCTTTAGGGACTGGAAGGGGCTCCAAGGTCTCCCCGGAGCCTTCTCTTCTCCAGGCTGAACGCCCCCAACTCTCCCAGCCTGTCCTCACAGCATCTCGGTGGCCCCGCCGTGCTGCTGGGGATGCAGCCCAGGATACAGGGGGCTTAAGGATACTTAAAAGACTTTCAAATGAGAAAATTAGGTTATAGGAAAGAATGGCCTGGTAATTTGGGCTTCACACTCAGATTTCATTGAGTAGTAAAAGGAGAAGATACTGTCGACAGAGACATTTGCCAAAAAAGGCTTGTTGTTTGTTTAAATGCGTATTATTTCCTACATTCATAAAACCCAATACTAGTCAGAAAAACATACAGAAATCTCTGTTCTTTCTCCCTCCCCCAAAATGCTCTGCAGACAGGAATAAATGCAAAAGCCAGCTTTACTGTACGAACTCCCTTAAGAAGGGGGTATACAAAGATGAGGCTATTCGTGGCAATCTTGCGCTCAGTAATGATCTGTACCTACCAAAGCAAATAAAATCTCTGTCCAATTTGGCTAGTGTTTGACTTCAAGGTACTACAGAGATGAAGAACCCACCCACAGAGAAGTAACCCAACAGAAGTGTTTGCCCTCCTCTATTAATTTCAGTAAATAAAAAGACTAAACACTCTTCAAATTAAACTACTAAAATTAAAAAAAAAATAGTGCATAGAAATATCATATTCATCTGAGTGATGGCACCTGGTTTGATTGCTTGTGGTTGGTGTTTTTTCAAAGACAAATCACATTGCCTGCAAAACTTAGGACTGAAGATCCATTTGGTTCAATGCATATTATACAAAATGGTTCTGTATTCAATATACAAATAATACTACTGCTAAATACTTTCATTAAGGAGTTAAAGAAATTTTTTTTTTTTTTCAAAGATGGATCTCTGGTCAGTAAAAGCTAACTGCCTATAAAACACGAAAGAGAGTATAATGAGAACTTGACTAGAAGTTAGAAAAAATTACTTGGGAACTCTGCCTAGTTTTCATATGATTTTAAAATGCTTTATATAGTTATGCTTTAAACTTTTCAAAATTCAGGTATTTCATCTCTCCTTAGAGGTTTTCCTATTAATAAAGACCAATCAATATGCCTTTTTAAGATTGCAAATGCTGGTCTCTTTGAAGTCCCTGTGGCTTGCATAGCATGAAAGCTTTTTCCTAGTATGGAACAACAGCTTAATTACTAGTGAAGGAGAACCAGCAATTTGAGGAAGATATTTTTTTAATCACCAGCAGTAATGGATGCTCGCTCTGAAGAATGTAAATCCTGGAACTGTGTTTCCCACAGTCCCCAGGACAAGTGACAGGTTAGCACACAGACGGCCTCCATCGGTCAACAAGTTATTGTTCAGTCACGGGGAAAACAGTATTCACACAGAAAAAAGCACAGACGTCTGCAGAGTAGACCATGTATCACAGGACATTACTGGGAATTGCCCTACCCTGAGACAAAGAAATATTGTAGAATATATCCTTGCGGTAAAATGCTCAAGACTGTTACTGAAATTAAACGCAAAGCAGATTCTCAAATTATTCTATTTACCTTTTTCTCAACAAAATCCTTGTTTCTGTACAGCACCACTGCCATAACACTCGCTCAGCTTTGCCCTTCCCCAGGTCTCAGCCTCGCAGCCACCGACTCAGCACCGCACCTCGGCGCCTGGGCACATGGAGCCACCACGCTCCTGGAAATGCCGAGGTTGGAAGAGACCTTTCAGATCGAGTCCAACCATCAACCCAACAATGACAAACCCACCACTAACCCATGTCCCTCAGCACCCCATCTGCCCAGCTTTTAAATACCTCCAGGGATGGCATGTGGAAGAGCAGGTCATGAGCGGCTACGGATGCAACCAATCAAGGCTTCATCTGAGAATGATTTTAAGAATAATTTCAAAAGTTTCCTGGGGAGATCAAAGAAAACAGTGAGGTACTTGTTCTGCATAAAATGCTTTTGGCTCAGGATTTCTGGTGGGATACAGTCTCACCTCTGTGAAACTGCACTAAGAAGAGATTTCAGAGCCTCTGCATGTGCATTCACGGGTCTCAACTTTAATATTTTCATCCCTTTAAATGAAGTATTAAAAATCCCGCTTTATGTTTGAATTAATTCTCTTCTAGTTTATCTCTTTACACATTTTCTATAGAGATTTCAGCAAACTCTGGCTTAATGCAAGGTACAGCAGACTGAGAGAGGACAAATGAATTTAAGTCTGTGAGTCTAATTCAACTCCTTAGTGGAGTGATCAGAAGTGTCTTGTTGTCAATTCTTGCCCAGTAACTCGCCCAATTGCTCCCCAAACCCTCCCAACATACCCTTTATGTATACTTGCACAGTAAATTCAGGCAAGATACCATGATAAATAGCACAAATAAGGCATGAAAATACCTTAAAAGCTTACATAAGAGGGAAGGGCTGTCTTTAAAACTCATCGGCACGTTAAAATCCAAGGCCAGGCACTCACTCGCAATTGGCTGTGCACAAGTTCAAAGCACACGCTGCAGTTTCAGTCCTCCCAACTGCCTGCAGTTTGCACTTTTATTTTCAGCTCATGCTGATGTGTAGGCCACAGCGAGAGGTATAAAAAAAAGTTCAGAAAACACATAAAAAAAATACAAATCACTGTGCAGCTTGGCAGCTGTTTATCCTAGTGTGCACACACAGCTCTCTATCAATGGGCTTCGCTCTCATGAAAGCTGCAAGGGATTTCTGAGCCTTCACACCGGATTCCATTTATATATATATATATATAAATATATATATATATAAATATATATATATATATTTATAAATACCATGCAGTGCATCAGTGTTCATTTCTCAGCCACACAAGGACCACAAAGTGTTTTACAGATGCTAATTTCGCCACCTCACCATTTTACAGGATGAGAAAGATCCAGGGAGAAATCACAGCCTCTCCGAAGTCATTTGGGCTGAGCTTTTCAGCAAGATTTCCATAGAGGACTCTCCCCGTACACGTGGCGCAGCTTCTCAGAGCCCACTCTGCACAGCTGGCCTCCCAGGATACATTGGATTTATTGCTCACGGACAGCCTAACACCCACCCACTTGAGAGTTAGTCTGAACACAGACCGGCCACTTGCCTCACACCCCTGGACATTGGGTGGTTGAGCCCTCTATTTCCCAGACAAAAATTCATGGACTCAGAAAGGGGGAGATACCTAAGGAAAGAGTCGTTTAGATGAGGTGTTGGGGGATACGGTTTAGGGGAGACCTTTGGAGAGTAGGGTTGATGGTTGAACTCGATGATTCCACAGGTCTTTTCCAACCCGAATGATTCTATGAAACCTGGGCACTCAACAGCTCTATTCCTCCTGCGGGAAAGCACACAGAAGGATCTGTTTTCTTCCTCCTGGTGGTAACCATACCTCCAAGCCCTCCATCTTATAAATCATCACCCTGTTAGTGCACCAGGCAGCACCAGATTGGACATATGACACTTATCTGACTTGTTTAACACCATCTGCCTTCCCGTGCAAAAGAACGGTTCAAGTCACATAGACACTGTATGACCCTCCAGAAGAGCACTAGTGGAAGTGATTCATACCGTTATTAAATAATACTGTTCGTGCTCTGTTAACAGAACCACAAGGACCCATTTTTGGTTAAGAAAACACTGTCAAGGTCCATTGGTTTAATTCTATCCTGAAACAGGAGCATATGGAAAACCATCCCATAGGGAACAGTGCTAGTGTCCTCAACAGATGTTCTTGCCACAGGAAGCGTTAGGAGGAAAGCAGGTGTGATTGATGAGACAGCTCACAAACATAAACCTCCACCACAACAGAAACACCATTTCCAGTTGATTTTTGCACCATCTCAAGGCTTTAGAAGGAAGAAAAGCAATCCTGTAACTTTTAGAGAACAACAGGAAGGGGGAAGGGCAAACACACTCATTTTGTGTCCTTACAGAAACAATAACTGTGTGTTAAAACCACGCCTAGTTAAAAACAGCAATCATCTTTCCAATAAAGTGTTACTATTTCACAAAAAAACCCTTCCACATAAAGATACTACAGTAACCAATTTAGAGCTGATTTACCGCTATAACAAATCAGATTAATTTCTCTTTTGTTATTAGTACTGTCTCTCTTGACCAACCTAAGTTAATAACCAATGATTTCTTCTAGTCTATTTACTTGGTTGCTTCACTAAATACGCGCCCAGCCAGTAACAGGAAACCTGGTCTCAAGAGATGAAGCTTTGTGGAAAACCAAGCATTAGCCTCAGTGCTTAAGCCCTGGCCAAAAGTCACACATTAATGCTTCACTGCATTTGAGATTTAAGCATTGTGTTTTTTCGTCCTACTATGACCTAAGCCTACCACGTGTGTTCTGATGGTATAGGCACCAGCTCTAAATTTTCAGATTACGCTGAGCAGAATCCAGCAAGATACTTGATACACCACCCTCAGGAAAACTGTCTTGTTACAAACAGCAACCTTGGGAAATGCTCACAAATGCATTTCCAGAAAGTATCAAGAAAAAGCTCCTTCGTTCTGCAGGCATGCCGTATGATGTGCACTTACCCTTTCAAATTAAGTCGTAGAAATGCTGACTGAAAACCTTTTTCCAACCCTGTCATTTAAAAGAGAAAAACAGAAAAAGAGGAAAAAGAATCGACACAAGTAGGCTGTTTAAAACAAAATCAGAAAGACGGCAGAGATGTCAACATCTACAGGGTACACCCTACCACCACTTCCACAGCCATAAAACTTAAGCTTGGGAAAGTAAGAATGACAAAATTAGCTCATGTACAACCTCACCACTTTGGGTTGGAAGGTAAGCCCCAGGGGAGCAACGAGACACGGGGAGCGGGGCCATGCAGCGATGCTGCCCTTGCTGCTCCTCTGCTCTGAGGCTCCACCGTCCCACTGCTGAAGCACCGTCACATCTCTGCATGCTGAGAAAGCCCGACCGTCCACTTGCACAGAACAACGTCTTGCTTAAAAACTGTTCTGTGCCAGACAAGCAACCATCAGGTTACTTATCAATTTATCCCTCTCTCAAGTTCAAGGCTCCATTGGCATCAGACACTGGGGATAGTTTTCTGACTCTGAGTCTCCAGTCACTGACAGTAACTCCTGGAAAAACTTTATTTTTACCAGTACGTACAAAACCCAATGATTCATGCAGTTGCAAACCTGACCTAACCTCAGGATACAACAGATCTTTAAAACAAACAAACAAACAAAAAAATCAAAACCAGCAATTCAGAAGCAATATGAGCACTTAAGAAAAAAGCCAACACAACAGTATTTCCAAATTAAAGACTTTCCTTTTTTTAATGTTCCTCTCGCTGAAGTTTTAGCTTTGCTCCGTACACTGCAGGTGTTGGATGAAACCCGAAAAATTTGACAATAAGGCTCCCAATTTTTGGAAAAAAACAAGACAATCAATAGCTCAAGCTCTTAGCAGGAAGAGTTTCTTCTTCCAGAAGCCTCCTACTTAAGAACTCCTGAGGTCAACCACAGGACATGCCCGATAATCTTGTTCATAGATTCAGCCACCTTCATCTTACAACAATTGGAATTCTTGTCATGCCATTCCTAAAGCAAAGCTGTGCTAAAACCTTATTACTCCTCTTTGTTTAGTTTACTCCAGGCTGGCTGATATACGCTGCTTCCTGAGCCAGCTTCATCCCTTTGCCTTCATGGCCCCCTTCCTTCTCAAGAGCTTTCCCTCCCTTTGCCTTTCCCCAGGGCTATTCCATGCCCTCCTGGTTTGCCAGGCGAACTCAGCTAAAGTCTAGCCTGGCTTTATAAGCAGGGTTCTCCACTCACGTAGTCGCTTTGGTGGGCCTACGTGACACGTTCTTTCTTCTTGAAGACTGTGACCACAACTACAAGGGCAGTCTCTGCACCCAGCCAAGTCACTGCTGCTCTTCGGTGCTCGAGTCCCCCAAGTGAAAAGGGGACAATTTTTGTTGGCTTAATGAAATAAATGCAAATATAATTTGCCAACAGCTCAATTTAAAGATGACTTATGACTGTTCAGTTTAGCTTGGCTCCTCACCAAATTAAACCAAACTTACATAAACCATGCACTGATTAAAATAACAGTGCTCACAAGACTCAGCAAATCAATACAAATACAAATCTTGTAACCCTGAATATGTGACCAATGCCAGAGCATAGAATAAAAGAATCACAGCAAGTGGGTCTGGAAGTCACCAGGAAATATCACTAGCCTACTCCCTTGCTCTAAAATGAGCAAGGATTTCTGAATTATTCCTTGAAGATGTGTCCACCAGCTCCAGTGAACCTCCCTAGGGACTAACTGCTTTTAGTTGGTAAGTTCTCCCTTTTGTCGAACATACATATCCCTAGTCTAAGGGAGCCCATTAATTGTTTAATTAATTTAAGCCGATTATTTGCCTCTACATAGTGGGTGTGACAAATCATTTATTCAACTCCTTTACTTAGGCTTTGGGGTTTTTTTCAGTCACTATTCTTCAAATATCTTTATCTTCAATATCTTTATCTCAGTCACCTCCTCCCCAAACTGGACAAACTATCTCTCACCACCAGCCATGTACTCGAGATTTCTGTGTGATTGGGAGATTGGGGAACATGTCTCCACTTTTGGGAAAAGCAGACTCAGTAGGTGTTTCACAGATTCCTAATTAATGTTAAATCTGAAAAAGAGACAGCATTTCGATGGTCAGCAGCCAGTTGAGGTTAATACAGCTGTCCAAGCTTTGAGCTGTTGATTTAGTTTACCTGTGGGATCTGGAACACAATACTGCTCTAATCCGCTTTCTGGAAAACCTCTCAGGTGTGTCGGTGCACTCGCTCTGCCTTAGAACCATGGGACAAGGCACCCTAATTAGAGGAAAAATTCAGAAAAGCCTGTAGGCACTGCAGTACTCGCGATATTAATCTTTAAATAGAAACAGTTTTCCAGAAAGGTTCAAAGAGGCTCCTACAACCCAATTAGATGCCCTCGTAAACCAACACCTCAGAGGGGATTGTGCTGATGGTTCTCATCAGGGCATCCTCCTTTCCCAGTGCCTGTGCTTAAAGCCACACGGTCTGGGCAACCTCAGCCTCCTGAATTTGCATTTCTCCCCCCAGCATCACTGTACACCCAGAGCCTGCATTCAGCTCCCACCACGAGCCAAGACAGAAAAGGTGCTGCTCAGAAAAATGGGCTGAAGAGCAGCACAGATCCTGTGCCACACCAGAGAGGAGGGCTCAGAGCTTTGCCATGAGTGATGGCAACTGTAACGCACAGGCAACGAGACAGAGTAATTCAATCAAAATGTTACCCAGAGGGAAGAAGTCCTCCAAGCCCCAGCTCACACTAAAGAAACCAAACCAGCCCCAGCTCAGGTGAAGGAGCAAGGACAGGACTCTGACAATCTCAAGAGGAGGTACAGGGAGGTATCCCCTGCTCTGACTGCACCATGTCCACCATTCCCAGCCCCTGGACTTCTTCTCCACAACCGCCCATCCCCATTTCATATTTCCCAGCCCCTGGACTTCTCCTTCTCCACAACCGCCCATCCCCATTTCATAGAATCATAGAATGGTTTGGGTTGGAAGGGACCTTAAAGACCATCCGGTTCCAACCTGGGCAGGGACACCTCCCACCAGACCAGGTTGCTCCAAGCCCCCTCCAACCTGGCCTTGAACCCCTCCAGGGATGGGGCAGCCACAGCTTCTCTGAGCAACTTGGGCCAGGGTCTCAGCACCCTCAGAGTGAAAAATTTCTTCCTAATATCTAATTTAAATATCTCCCCTCTTCTAGTTTGAAGCCATTACCCCTCAATCCCTGTCACTACGTGCCCCTGTAAAACGTCCCTCTCCAGCTTTCTTGTAGGCCCCCTTCAGATATTGGAAAGCGGCTCTAAGGTATCCCTTCTCCAGGACCTCCTTGTCTTCTCTTCTCTAGGCCGAATCCCCCCAACTCTCTCAGCCTGTCCTCACAGCAGAAGGTCTCTAACCCTCTGATCATCTTTGTGGCCTCATCTGGACCCACTCCAACAGGTCCATGTCCTTCTGATGTTGGTGGCACCAGAGCTGGAGGCAACACTGCAGGGGGGGGTCTCACAAGAGCAGAATAGAGGGGCAGAATCACCTCCCTCAACCTGCTGGCCACACTTCTCTTGATGCAGCCCAGGACACAGTTGGCTTTCTGGGCTGCAAGGCCAAACTCCTCATTCCTCTCCTCCCCCCGTGCCCTGCTGTGTCCCCAAGTCACCCCTCTTGCAAGACTCCATTCACACAGTTTATCTTCCTGCGGGAAACACTTGGCGTGCCTTCTCAATTTTCTGCTGCACTGACACGACATTATTCCCTCCTTAACTCCTGGGAAACAGACAAAACCAAACACCCGATCAGTGCAAGGTGATTTCCAACAGTGGCCAAATTCACCCTGCCACCACCTGGGTGTGTATCAGGTTCAAGGTCTAGCCCATGAGGATGACCCACCCATGGGCGAGCCAGCAGGGCAGAAAGCCCTCGGTGTGCCGGAGGCAGTGCCACTTGCACGGCTCACTCATCTAGAGACCTTAATTAACTCTTTCCTGAATTACTTTTTCCCTCTGCTGTGCCTAAAGAGTGAATAGTCAAAATTATACGAACATTTGGAGATCAAACAAAGAAAGAACATCTGGAATAATCACATTCTCCTCACCTTGTGTGTTGGTGTTGGAGGTCGAACCTGCCTTTCCCAACCGGGCACATTGCAGTTGCCCTACAATTCGCTCACAGACAACGGCACTGCTCGTTCTTTACATCCACTTTACCAAACTGTACCTCTACATGTGGACAAATCTCTCCAAAATCAGCTTTAACCAAATTTTCCAATGTCCACTGCTAGCAATTTTGAGAGGAAGGAACATCAGGAACTCACCCTTGTGAACCATTGCCTTGTCTTAGTACCAGACATGGCCATGCTCTCCAAGCCTGCCCACCAAGAGAAACAACCTCTGCAGAATAAGCCCCAGAGGGGCAAGAAATAGCCCCATGGCAGCATACTCTGGAGCTGGCTTCTCACAGAGGCTACATTAGGCCTACCTGTTCCCAAACCAGGGTCACCAGGTTACCTGTGCCAGCAGAAGAGCAAAGGAGATAAAAGATACCTGAAAAAAGGTACCTGACTAAATTCCTCCAAAGATAATCTCCCCTCATTTGCAACAGCTGAGAAATACTGTTGTATTTTTATCATAAAAGAATCTACTCAGAGGTTTTTTTCATATTTTTAATTTCATACAGAATATTTTTCATTATCTGTAGCGAATTATATCACACAGCCAAGTATTATTACGTGTTTTGCTTTCTTTATAGTAAAAGTTTGATTTGAGACATAATAATT
The DNA here is from genome assembly GCF_001431845.1 of Calidris pugnax. Classification (NCBI taxonomy): domain Eukaryota; kingdom Metazoa; phylum Chordata; class Aves; order Charadriiformes; family Scolopacidae; genus Calidris; species Calidris pugnax. The sequence goes on from NW_015090928.1 coordinate 551,273, forward strand.
TACTTAAGTTATTATGAGACATAATAACTTGTTTAATTTATTATGTAAGGTGAATAAATTGTTTCCTCACCCAATTAAATTTGCAGGCTCTTGAGAAAGAAATTGAGGAATGTTTCAATCTAAAAAAGATGTGAAAAACATGCAGAAAATACATATGCTCACTTAAAAAAAAGGTGTGCACATAAATCCAGAACCAAAAACATTCTTTTAATTCAAATAACTCAACAGAGCTTAACTAGCTTGAATTAGGACTTGGAAGAAATTACAGGAATAAGTCTTTCCAGAGTTCAGGTAATACAATATAAATATTTTCTGTGACATTAGTAAATTGGGGTCCCTTTAAAATAGGGATACCCATGTGGAAGAATAACTAGCTGGAAATAAACAGATGAAGCACAGCTAGATATCCTAGATAAACCAGGACATCCTCTCACTATTTACTAGAAACCTAAAAGAAAAACAAAACAAAAAGAAGCCACATTTCAAGGAAGCTACCACAGACCCGTATGTATTAGTTCAGAGGATGTTCAGTTAGACTGAGAAGAGGATGTAACTAATAATTTTCTTATTATGGCTTTTTATATGTTGGCTGCTGTTCCAGGGAAAGATGGATTAAATACCACATCTGTTTGGTTTGACTTCAAATTAAAAGCTCTGTGATGACCTTTCATCCCCAATAGGATGTTTTGGTTGCTGGTTTCTTTTTTAAAGCCTATTAACTACATTAAGTCCTCCAGAACATTACCCTGAATAAAAATGGTTTCATATGTAAGAGACAAAAATAGGATAGGAAATAAAGACGTCAGCAGAGGTTTGGCTGACAAATTCAATTCACAAATCTTCTAGTTTTCCACCCCACAGATGACCAAGGGCAGCCCCTGGTCCTGCTGCCACAGACCCAAAGCCCTTGGGCAGCTTGGTTCTGCCCAACACAAGCCTTCGGCACCAGCAGGTAAGACAGAAAGTAAACAAAAAAAAGTACTAAGTCCACACACCATAATATTAAAATATTTCAAATAGAGGTAAGATTTAGCAGCTTGAACACACACAGCCAAACTTTTCAAAGAGCCTGGAATAGGGTTCATTATTTCCAGCTTTCACCTAAGGAGGCTGCCGTGGGGAAAGAGCAGCTCATCTGCAGCTTCTGAAAGGAACCAGAAAATGCAAGCACAGGAAATAAAACATCCTTTCCTATTGAACTTTAAAAGGAAAATGAAAAAACACAACTCTAGGGTAATTTCTCAACTGTGTTTAAATTCATGTAGCCTTTTCTAGAGGGGGAGAAACTCAAGTGAAAGAGTCTGGAAATTTTTTCCCTGAAAACCAAGACGAGACTGGCTTAAGAAATTTTTCTCATCACCCCCCTTTCTCCCAAGACATTTTTCCATGGGGAAAAAAGCCACTATTTTCCCCTCTAATAATATACATGTAAAATGTATGCTATTGAAAGAGTGTTTGAAGCGTGAGTTCCCAGCACGCGTTGCAGGCTGCCGGCTACCCAGACCCAGCACACAGCTCCTCCTCGGGAAAGCAGCACAGCATGAGCCGGATCAGCCCTTCCCGCACTGTCCCCCAACTACAACATTAAATCCAGAAAACTTCTACCCCCTTCTGCTCTTTCAATTAACCTGATTGTAGAAATAATCTGTGGCATTTCTCTGCCGCAGTGCATAGAAGGAGAGCGGTGGGCAGCCTCCCCGAGAGTTAATGACTATTGGCACACTGTGCTGAGCCTTGCACTTTTTCATCAAGCTCTAGAGGACAAAGTTTTCAAAGACCACTCGTTTTATATTAACACTGTCAAATATAATTTGATTTACTGCAAATGTCATTCTTTTTCTAGAAGATGTATTTTCTGTCTAAAAGGCTAAGTTTTATCTTGAAAGACTAATTTTTAGTCTAAACGACTAAAAACGTACAAGTTGGAGCTCCAAGAGGTTCCAAGTAGCCGTAGTTAAATTCTGGTTACCTCAAAAAAGGTTGCTCAGGAGTATTCAGCAAAGGACTTCTTGCAGCAGAAGGCTGGATTGGTCTTGCCAGCAGACTCACCCAACTTCCAGAGAACTCAATGGTTTGAATATCATAATTAAAAGTAATAATAATAAGACTTCAAAATCTAGATACGGATTATTATCCCCTACACCAGAGGATTTTTAAGACCAAAGAAAAACTTCTTATGAGTCAAAGTGATCTAATTAAAATATTTTAATGCTTGGTTTTCAGAAGTTTTGAAAATTAGAAATTCTAAAAACAATTTATTGACTACAATGAAACAAAAGTTTTAATCCAGCCTTCCTTGGAGCTGCAATTTCATTTTCAAGACAGAATTTCTCAGCTTTCTAGCATCTTATGGTATGGTAGCACATGACCATTGCCATCTTGTACACTGTACTCAAGAGAAGGTTGATGTATCAGTTGCAGTGTAAAGAAACAGTTAAAATATGTGTAAAAGCAAGGTTTAGGTAGAACTCCACCTAAGAAGTTTACAATCCACCTGAACAACTCCAGGTGCTTTTTTAAAGACAACACTTGAGAATTCACAAACTAAAGACGACTTTTTTTTTTTTTTTTTAAATCATTCAGGCATGCTTTGCCTACCAGAAATACATTATATATTCTGCACCACTACAATTAAGAGTGTCACATACTGCAATTAATTTTAAAAACCTGCATACTTTAAAGAGCCTTACAACAAAATAATAATACTCATTGTGATGATCTTATTTAATAGGTGCTAAATTTAAGAGGACACTGACAATTTTAGATTCTTGTATTTATCTCACCTGTACAAACGTTTTATCCTCCTTATTATGATTTCTATTGCTTGCTTGTGTTTTTTTTAAAGGTAACTCTCACATCCACCTTATGGATATGCGATAAGACCAAGCAAATAGTAAACATTTGCCATAAACATGAAAGTAAAAAACAACTCAACATGTAAACTCAACAGGCACAGTAATCTAAATCAAATCACAACACCGCATTACTTAATGAATTCCCCACCCCGCTTGCAGCATTGTTACCAGACATATCACATGTCAGCTATTTAAAAAGCCTTAACACTAGAAAAGGAACTCAGAGAGCAGATATAACATTCCTGAAAATGGCTTCTTAAAGAAAAGGAGAATCACTGGATTTTTCTCTGAAAAGCAAGGGAAGATACTGAACATATATTTTCACCTCCACATCTACGGTTAAGGAGAAGTCAATCAACTGAACCACTGACCCTCTAGCTGTGTTCTAAAAATATATATGTATTTACAAATATGCTGATTACATTGTGTTTTCCTTTATGGAAATTACAGGTCTCTTACAGGCTTACATACTGCTGCTGCTGAATACTTCATATAGTTGCTTTCATTATCTCTCTTCAATCAAAAAAATCATCGTTTGTTCACTTGAATCTTGCAAAAGAAGTAACACTCTTGAGACCTGCTATCACCACTATTAGAGCAAGCAATTATTTTAAAACTAGGTAAATTTGCATGAAAATTTTGGGCAGACCTAAGAATAAAGGCTGTTGCTCTGGGAATGTTAATACATTTCAAAATAAAACACAGACTGAATACAATGCTTATTGAAACAAATGCATAAACCCTGGCTCAGGGATTTTAAAACTTTGGTACACCAGCACCTGAGAGGTAGTATGCAGCTTTTTTTTTTCTTTTAAATGAGCTCATTAAAACAGGTGAATAGGCTTTCATGGGCAATTACTCATTATAGTCTTAGACTATAAGACTAATTAATATTTAAGCATGTTTAAGATCTTCTAGTTAAACCAGTCCTTCCATTTTTCCATTCATGCAATTAAACACTGCTTTGTCACAGATTTAAGGTTCATTGTGACCCTTAAATATGTATCCTCTGAAAAAAGTACAAGCAGAACTGTAGTAGGTTGAGGGAAAAATTGAATAAATGTTGTTCAGAATTGATGCAACTATGATAAACAAGTAGTTTTTACTTAATTCATGCAGGCTAGGAAATTACTTTAAAACAGGCTTTAAATCACTTTAAAATGCACTCCACTGCATCCTCACTACAGACTGCATCATCACCCACCCCTTACTGTAAAATGTGTTCTTTGTTGCCTAAATTCATAAAATGGTTTGGGTTGGAAGGGACCTTAAAGACCATCCAGTCCCACCCCCTGCCCTGGGCAGGGACACCTCTCACCAGACCAGGTTGCTCCAAGCCCCCTCCAACCTGCCCTTGAACCCCTCCAGGGATGGGGCAGCCACAGCTTCTCGGGGCAACCTGGGCCAGGCTCTCACCACCCTCACACCAAACAAGTTCTTCCCCAGATCCCATCTCAATCTCCCCTCTTTCAGTGTCAAACCCTTCCCCCTCCTCCTATGGCTCCCCTCCCTGATCCAGAGTCCCTCCCCATCTCTCCTGGAGCCTCCTGAGGGAGCTCCCCGGAGCCTTCTCTTCTCCAGGCTGAACCCCCCCAACTCTCTCAGCCTGTCTCCACAGCAGAGGGGCTCCAGCCCTCCCAGCATGTCCAGGGCCTCCTCCGGCCCTGTTCCAACAGCTCCATGTCCTTCTGCTGTTGGTGGCCCCAGTGCTGAAAGCAGCACTGGGGGGGGGGTGGGGGGGGTCTCCCCAGAGCATAAAAGAGGGTCAGAATCCCCCCCCATCCTGCTGGGGATGCAGCCCAGGATGCAAGGGCACATTGCCAACATCAACCAACACCCCCAAGTTCTTCTCCTCAGGGCCACTCTCCAGCCCAGCCTGGATTTGTGCTTGGGATTGCCCCAACCCACATGCAGGACCTTGCACTTGGCCTTGTTGAACTTCATGAGGTTCCCAGGAGTCCACCTCTCCAGCTGGTCCAATCCCACTCCCTCAGCACTATAAATAACACAGCTCACTCTATTTTGGCAGGCTGACAGTGGGGCGTAGAAGAGCGCTGCCTCTCTAGAGCCCTGCTCCAGCAGGACCCAGGGCTTCCCCAGCACACCTCTGGTCCAGCAACCTTCCTCCAGCTCCACAGGACCACTGCAGAGGAACAGATCAGCATCTCCACAGGACACATGCTGTCACCACAGGCTGTGGCTCTCCTTACAGCACTCACCCTCAATTACTGGGAGTTTGGCATCTTTTACAGTCGTAATAAATTTCTGAAGAGCAAAACAAGACTAAGAAAACTCACCCTGTCTAGTTACTTCTAGTGGTTTTCAGCAAAAAAGTCAAGGTTGTTTTTCAGTCTTTGCTTCTTTGGGAAATTATAGAGTCATAGAATACTTCGGGTTGAAATGTCATCTAGTTAAAGGTCATCTAGTCCAACACTCCTGCCATGAGCAGGGACATCTTCACCTAGAGCAGGTTGCTGCACTGGTGCTGTGCTTGACATCTCCCCTCTTGTCCACAACACAGTTAGCAAGTAATTCAGGGCAGAGATTTCATGGAAACAAAGCAACTTTTGTCCTGGGTTGAGCAACACAGGACTAACTTCTCTTCTGATGCTTGGGGAAATGGAAGACTCTAGTGTCTGAATGTGTGCAAATATTAGCTTTATAGCCAGCTAGGCTCTGTGGGATTCGAGACCTCAGTGTTTTTGAACTCTCCAGGTGTGGGGACAAGGAGGAGCGAGACCCAGGCACTTGACCCAAGCTGCCAACAGGGTTATTTCATACCACAAATGTCACGTTTCATATAATTAGGAAGTTCACTGAGAAGTTCTCCCTCTCCCTTGATTGAGGTGAGTCCAGAGAGCCCCTTGCCTGGTGCCAGAGCCCTGAGCCCTTCCCTTGCTCCCGAAGCCACAGCGCTCACAGGGTCCCCCATTGTCTGTCCCTGGGGGGAGGGCACGGCTTCCTGCCAAGAGAATGGGCTGGGGATGGTCCTCATGTATTTTATATCGGTATTGGGATCAATGCTGGATCCTTAGTATTATTAATGTTGATTATTTAGCCTTATCCTAATACATCCATTTCAGGCCCCATGCTTCCTTGGCTTTCCCCAATTCCCCTTTCCTGGTGGGGAGGGGTCATTGGGTGAGAATTATCTAAACAACAATAAATTGTTGTGGGTTTCTCAAACCGTAACACTTTGAATTTTCAGAAAAATTGGTATGAAAGATCAATTCTCTTGGCCCCACTGAAGAACAGTGTGCAGAGAATGCACAACCCTCGTAGCTGTAATATCCACAAAAAAGCACATTCAAAAATAACCAAACTGTGAGAAGCACCTTCACAAGAGGTTCACATTCTGAAATATACACTATATATCTTTTAAGGTACAAAGGTCACAGTTCATCAGAAATTACAGAGTTCTCTCCTCCTGCACACAAAAATTAGCTTAGTGGAGATGTTTTAATGACTTTTTCCTTCCTCTAACAGAATTCTAAATTACAATTTTAGCTCTAAAAATCAGAGGTAACACAGCTAAAACAGTGGTTACTTCAGCATGCATAAAATACACAATATATAAATTTTATCAAAGGTTTTTTTTAAAAAAAATCCCAACATCTACAGCATGTGTACTGTTAAATCATTACCTGCAACGTCAGAATTAGGGTAGCTAAGCATCAACAAGGCAGGCACAAACACAACAAGTATCAGTCATTGCTGAGAATCAGAAGCTAACAATTATTGCACAAGAGGTTAAAAATTGCCTTTTCATCTCTTCTCACTACACACTACCTCATTTTGCTTTATTTCTGTGATTTTCAGCTCAGCTTCACCAAGATGTTCAAAAGGATCAGGACCTACCTCTGCTGTCTCACCACCAAAGTGGCTGAAAGAAAACACCTCAGGACAACTGTTCAATGAAATAGTAATTTATGAGTTTAATCAAACAAGATAACTTCATGTGATTGTGAAGATGACCCTCTAAAGAAAAGGAAGGGACATAAAAAGGAACAAGCATATTTCTTCACACCCAGGGGCAATGCAGAAGGTGCTAAAGAGCAGGACTCTGTCCTTGTAACTTTTGGGGTGGTGATAGGGGACAGGGAAAAAGAATGAGAAGGAAAAATCATAGAATTGCCCAGGCCGGAAGGGACCTCCAAAGATCATCTAGTCTGACCCCCCCGCAGTCAGCAGGGACACCCCCAACTAGACCAGGTTGCCCAGGGCCTCATCGAGCCTCACCTTGGATATCTCCAGGGATGGGGCCTCAACC
>NW_015090928.1:559930-573721 GCF_001431845.1 Calidris pugnax
AGTTCCTTCAGGACTCTGGGATGTATCTCATCAGGTCCCATGGACTTGTATATCTTCAGGCTCCTGAGTTGATCTCGTACCTTGTCTTCACTTACAGTGGGAGGGACCTTGTCGCCCTGGTCTCCAACTTTTTTGTCATCAACACAAGAACTAGGAGGAAGGGGGTTACCAGTGAAGACCGAGGCAAAGAAGTCATTGAGAGCTTCTGCCTTCTCCTCATCTGTTGATACAAGTTCCCCACTGTTGCACATCAGGGGGGGTACATTTTCTTTAACCTTCCTTTTCTGGTTAACGTACCTGTAGAAGCCTTTCTTATTTTTCTTTACGTCCCTTGCCAAGTTCAGTTCTAGCTGTGCCTTGGCCTTCCTGACCTCATTCCTACACATCTTGGCAGCATCCCTATACTCTTCCCAGGATGCCTGTCCCTTCTTCCATTTCCTGTGTAGCCCCATCTTGCCCCTTAGTTTGACCAGCAGGTCTTGGCTCAACCATGGTGGTCTCTTGCCCTCCTTGCCCATTTTCCTACATGTGGGGATTAAGATCTTTTGTGCTCTATAGAGAGCATCCTTAAAGATCTGCCAGCTCTGTTCCGCTCCCTTGTCCCTAAGGGCCATTTCCCATGGGGTCCTATTTACCAACTCCTTGAAAAGCTGGAAGTTTGCTTTCTTGAAATTTAGAGTCCTAACTGTGCTTCTCGTGGGCTTCAAACTCCTTAGGACAGTGAACTGCACTAGGGCATGATCACTGCAGCCCAGGCTACCTTCAATTTTGACATACCTGATGATTTCACTTGCAGGCATTAAACTGCTTTTTAAAAGCCTATTGGTAAGTTTTTATGAATTGATGTACTTTCAGGCTTTGGGACAACAGCAGTAGCATCCATTTTTAATAAAGCCTCCCTAACAATGTAGAAAGGATTGTGGGAACGGGTTGATGAACCACCCTGTAATCCTTCCCTAATCTGTAACTAAACCAAAGCAGCATCAGTCACAGCCCTCACAGTGAGAATTTGGGATTCAGCAGCAACACTAATCTCATTTTTAGGTCCTAGGTTAGTAAGCTGTGTATTTTCTGTTACACCTTGCACAGGCAAAGCAAACTCTCCCATTGCAGACCCTCCAGCTTGTCATTCTCCATGACTGTCTTCATGCCAAGAGGCTCCCTCCTAGCAGTGGGCCACACTCCCCAGCAATGCTTGTTATAAATTAAGTTGTTGTTCAGCAACATCACCAAGAAAAATATGGACAGCTATTAGTGCAGCAAAAGTCAAACATCCACAGTCCCATTTATTTGGAGGAGTTGCTTTTGAATACACAGACCCCATCATCTCAAGTGTCTTATTTCACACATAAGAGCCCAAAACCAAAACTATACTTTTAAAAAAGTATTTAATGCTTCAATGTTACTTAGAGGAAGAACTGCTGTTTCTGATAGTTTTGCAGCTTCAGTGGCTAAAAACTCGTAACACTGGCTTCATCTAAGAAATACACATCTCGGACCAGACGCATTCTAAGTATTAACTATTTTTCATGGTATATGGGATGGCAGCATTAGCCCCAGAAGCAGGGACTGCAGCTGCTTTTCTCCCCTCCTTGCACAAGCCCAGGTGTCAGTGGTGTATTTTGTGGTAGAGTACGTGCTTTGGCAGAGTGTTCAGGAGGCAAGGGGTAGAGAGAGAACAGGAATTCAAGTACTTGAGCCACAAAGAAAAAATAAAATGCGTATCATTTTTTCCCCAAGAGTTAAAGAGAGGTTTCAGTTCATTTCTCTCTCCCAACCACAGATATTTGCTACAAGTTTCTTTCTTCTCTACTTTGAAAAGAAGGCTTAATCCTCTTCCACATACAAGGATTCAGAGAGTTGTCTATAGCCTAGAGGAAGCCACAGAGTATCTTGTATCACATGGGAATCTATCCAGTTGGCTTAATCTAACATGAGACTATAAAAATAAGGCATAGAGTTGACCCAGGTCCAAATGCACTCTTCTGAAAGCACTTGCAGCTCTGACACCCAGTCCTCCAGCTGCAACTGTACTGAAGGCACCATGCCCTGTCTTAAGATGAGGTGCCTGCAGAAGCTCAGGTCTCCTGTATACACCACATATGGCCTCAGCTTTAACTTAGGTCAGTGTCCCCCTTCCACATAAACACAGCTGGGACCCAGAAAGGAACTGTTCATCATTCCTCAAACAGTTGAAGTCAAGAGACATTTGCAGGGCACACCTACCACACTGTGAAAGAGCTGGTTGATGGCACCTACTTCCCTACTACACAACACCTAGAAGAGGTATCATCCGTTTCCCCTCCCATGATAGCAATATTAAAGGACTTAATGAACAGAAGAGTTGCATTCCAAATTCCAACCCCGACCTGCAGTACTCATTGTAGCCTTTACCAAAGGCTCCAAACTACTACACTCACAGCTAGGGAAGGGTGAGGAGCACACCTCATGCAACTCCATGTCTCCAAGACAGGAGATTCTTCCACTCTTAGGTAAATGAATCCCAAGAGTAAACACTGGAGCCAGCTGGGCAGGATGCCTCTTCAGCAGAATGGTCAGCCACAGGTCTCATGTCCCTCCCAGGCAGTTCATGTGCCTGAAGATGGAGCTACCAGCTGTTGGATGGAGCCTTCTCCATCAGCACACTGTTCTTTTGGGTCCTTGGTTCTGAGCCAACACAGCTCACCACCCACACCACTGGCAGCAGTCTAACAACAGGTTGCAAGCTGCACTTTCCATCTTCATAGGAACTGGCCCCAGATGTCAAGCGTTTACCACCCACTGCCTGACAAGGGTCTGAAACCAGCTCAAGCAGACAGTCCTTAAGGTCTGAAATGAAGACTCCAAAATGAGTTCTCTGTTTAAAGACCAAGTGATCACAGCTACTTGACATCAATGGGGCTTAGAAGTTTTCAGCAGCCTAGAATTTATAGCTCAAACTTGCTTCAGATAACTTAATCCAGTCCAATAGTCTGCCATGCATCTGAGGACCAGCAGACCTTTCCTCTCACTTTTTTTCTTTAAGAAGGAAGTTACAGAAAACTCCCTACATTTCCTGGAACAGTGCTACAAGAGCTTCAAATAACAAGACCCTTACAATACAAGTAACACCCAAAGATCATACGATGTTCTCCCCCCTCAACTCATCCCTTATCTGCCCACACTGGAAGTTCCTGGAGCTCACAGGCTTCAGTTAGGCTGAACTGCCACAATGACTTTTTAAATTCATTAAGGTCAATGGAAGATATTACACAAGTTACTACAACTTGTACAAAAATAAAATTAGAAGCCTGGAGGGCAGCAGGGACTGATGCTACATCCCCAGAAGCACATGCAAACACACTACCCAAGGGACAACATAACCTGAAGAACCAGGACCACAGCTGGGCTATAAGCACCCATTCTAGGTAGCTCTTACCACTTCATTTTACCCTATATTGGATGACTTCATACAGGTGGCTGTGTATTTTCTCTATTTCTACTATTAATTCTACATACGCACCACCACCATTAAGCACATGCAAAACCACTCATGTTAGTCATGATTGCACTGTCCACCAAAGGACAAGGTACTCATCTTCCATTAGTAACTCAAGGAAATACAAGTATTATTACAATTGAGAGAAAAGTCAGTCCATTTTATTAGTGCAACACTTGCTTTATTATCTCCAAAAATCTTCAAAACAAGCAGTGATAGGAAAGAGACACAAAACTAGTTCAAATGCACACAGGCCAGGAATTTTTCCTTAATTAATCAGTAAAGCCTAGAAAAAAAACAAACCAGTTTGGATAAAATCTAGATCTTGTAAAATTGATTCCAATGTTTCAGCAGTGCTGTGTGGGCCTGCAGCAATGAGATACATCCACTAGAAACTCCGTGATTTGCTCCCCTTCTACACTGTTCTATTTTAATAGACAAAATTGATTCTGCTCAGTCAACCACCACAGCTGTATTAACTCCACTGAGTACAATGGGTCACCCAAAATGCTGCTCTGACTGAAAAAATCCAGACAGCATCAGGAAAAGCAATGTTAAAAAGCTGCTTATTGTACAAAAATCTGGAATAAACACCATAATTTTAATCCTTCAAGCACATACCAGCAAGAGAAAGGAACATCCATTTCAGAAGCAGACGTAGTCAATGCCTGGTTTATGCTGCTTTTGTAAAATAAATACTTAGTTCTCCATATACGAAGTGACCAACTGTCATTTGTTCTTTTTAATAAAGCCTTATTTTATAGAATATAAACAATTTTTGATTATTTAGCTAAGGAAAAAACCTTCATCCATCTGTTCAGTCTTACTGGGTTTTAGACAGTTTTAAGCACTTGGAACACGCTGACAATGACATTTGGACAAGCCCTGCTCATGAAGGAATCCACGGAACAGAACAGTACTTGGCTCGGTGCAGAGCCACAGCTTATTAAGGTCACCACTTTGCTAAATAATTAATGGAAAAGGTAAGATAGTTCCCCAAAAGTATAAACACAGTTAGGAATAAAAAAAAGAAGTCAGCCATCATCCACACCAATTTATATTCAAATACTCTGGGTTAAGATGAAACAAAAAGCTTTTTAAGTAGTTATCAGGAGAACTAGACCACAGCAGGACTTTCAGAATTTGAGCCAGGTGAATTGGTAGTTTTAGTAGCCAGCTACGGTACAACTCCCCCAAAAAAGCATTAAAAAAAGGACTTATGTAACAAAAATGTCCATTTCATTTCAGGTTTTAATTTTCTCAGTAAAAGCTAGGAATCAAAGCAGTCTTAAGTTAACTTACCTAACCAAAACTACATTAAAATTCAAATTAACTTCAGTAAAGTGCTGCAGAGATTCATAATAGGATCAAATACTACTTAAAGCATGTTTAATTTTCCTTCAAGAAATCAGGAATGAAGATCAGATTGAATTCACAAAAAAAATAGCCGAACAAGAAAAAAAAACAAACCCCGCAAGTGTTATTTGAGCCTGCATTCTCCTATCTGTTTTCCCTCAGAGTTCATGAATAAGTATTTTGTATCCCTCTGTAGCAAACAACTGAAGAACAGATGGTATTAGGTCTTAAGTTACTCCTTCCTTGATAGTTTAAGCAACATGTATATTCCTGTAATATGGCATTTCATTTTACCCATTACTCCCACTGCATATTTAAGCACCCTATTATACAGCCGTTATGCTGCATTAACACAATACAGAAAAATTATTTTCCAGTAAATAACTTACAAAAATCTGATTGTATACACTAATACCTGATATGAATCAAAATGCATGTGCACTTGTATGGAAGGTTCTGGAGAAGGAGGGAAGAAATCCCAGCAGCTCTGGAAATGCGCTTATTGGGAATAACCCTGTGGCTACAATGGGGTTAGAGAGGCTACGGCATGTTTAGTAGGGGTAATAATTTTTTATTTTTTTTTAAAAAGCCCTGTTGGGGTTTTAAGTTCACCATCATCCAGGTGTGTAAAACCATTCAAGCCTGAAATGGAACATCTTCCAAAAATTATATTCAAGATAAGTACAATTATGCATTTACTTTTTTCTTTCAGCAACTTAGTAGAAGGGGTATCACCACACACCATTTCACTGTACGTATTTGGAGCAAGCCAAGTCACTGCTAACAAAGCTGTCACTCTAGGAAGATTTTGGTACAAATTTATTTGGTACAAGTTTATTTCCCACTGATTTAGAACTCAGTCTAAGTTCATCAATCCCTATGGACAACTGGCTGGCAACTAAGATGCTTCCGAAGGCTGAGATGTGATCAGCCAGACCCCACACCCACAACACAAGAGACAGGACTTTTAACTCTCTCCTTGCACCAAATTCTCAGTGTCTTTTACATGGGAATGATGATCTGAAAAAGTCAGAAGACCAGCTCAGAAGTTCATTCATAATGGGCAAAATTCCCAATAAGCAAGCTGCTTTGGATAAGCATCATGCAAAAAGGAGATAGGGAGTTGATTTCTTTGAAGGACAATGAGATTTTACACAGGGATACGGGAAGCTGCTTATGGTTTCAGGATTAGTCTGTTCCAGAGCAAGTGACCACTAATAGATAAAACAGGCTCTATTTTGTGGTTTATGTGGAAACTGCATTGAGAAAGATCTACAAGTAGTCTCTGGGAAGAGAGGAGGTATGGAGGATGAGGGTGCACACCTTGCTTTTTACATACTGAACAGCTCACACTTTCACCGACTGATCAAAGCCTCTTTCTAATTTGCTCTGCAGAAGTGAAACGGAGGCAAAGAGGAGCTAAGACTCCTCTCTAAATATAAAGAAAAATCAGAGATTTGAAAGTATTTATCAACTTGCAGTTTTAACACCTGGTCCAGATGCTGCTGCAGTCTAATATATTGCAGAAAACATAATTGTAAAAAGCACTTGTGGCATAAATGCAGATTTCTCATCTCAGAGCCAGCAGGAGAGAAGTAGGAAAAGTAGTGAGTTGGTTCCTCCATTTCTGAGCTACACAGGAATAGTAGGATGAAGGTTGTTTCTAGCCAACTTGTCAACTCCGTGGAGAAGACCCAACTTTCCCCTTCCTTGCCCAGCTAGGATTCAGCCACACTGGAATCAACATTGGGATGCACCCATGTTTTCTAATAAACCAATATTACTTCAGGGAAATAATGCATTTCCAGATGTATCTTCAATTTCACATGTACAAACCTAACCAAGAGAAAAACCAGTTCTGCTTCTGCATGACCATTTCAGATATTCTCCAAACAGTATTTGCATAAACCCCTCCTACTTCAGAGCAATGAAGATATCTCTTCCACCAGGAGTGCCAAGTGTCATACATCTCACATGACATGCCTTTGGCTGCCCTTTTCTTATGCCTTCAGGCTGTCCGGGTATCACGCATCAGCACTTACCTTATATTTGTTTTCTGGCCAGTCAGACCTACCACTGAGCCTACAGAACACTCAGGTAAATATCCTGCTGCTGGCAATCACGGAACAGCAGGGGCTGGAAGGGACCTCTGGAGATCATCTAGTCCAACCCTTTGCCAGAAGAGGGTCACCCAGAGCAGGTTGGACAGGAACACATCCAGGCAGGTTTGTAACATCTCCAGAGACTCAACAGCTATGTCACAGCAAGTCTGAAAACCAAACTTCGGCTGATCAGACAGCTGCAGCAAGCTCTTCTCAGCTCTCAAACCCAGACCTACCACACCAGCTGGGCTCCTGAAGCATGGGAGATTTATCTCTACCTCCCACCTCAATCTCTTCACACCTGGTCCTTACAGTAGGGCCTCTATGCACCCAAGAATCACTCCTCCCAACCTCTGCAGCATCTCTGGTCTCCCAGAGCACGCAGCAATCCTGATAACTCTAGTAGCCAACAGTGGAATTGCTATTGCCACCCTTCTCTTAGCCCACCATTACCAGTGCCACTGAGCTTTCTTCTGACATCTGCTACACCCCAGCCCCAGAACAAGGCAGCAGTCGGACCACAAATGTAAGCACGTTGTACACACAAGTCAGAGGGCATACCAAGTGCAAACGGTACTAAGATGACAGCTTGCAACACCAACTTTTTTCCCCTGTCAGCTGTGGACAAGAGATGACCAGAGGGACCAGAAATATCCTTTACACCAAGTTCTGCTTTTATTTTAAGTCATTTCCTCGTACTGCAATGGGACCTCACACGTTTAACATGAGTTTAACCAGAATTAAAAGAGCATACAACCAACCCTTACACAAAATGTGCTCCAAAGCAAAAGAAAGGAGTCTTACTCGATACAAATGCAGAATGTGAAGTCTGACCCAGCTCTATTTCATTTACTGAATTCGAGAAGCAGTCTATTAATAGTTCACTGCCATATCCCTATCCTGCTTCTCCATGTCAGGGCAACAGCTACACTAACAAACACCAGTGATACAGGCACTTGTTTTCATATTGACACTGCAAAGCAGAGCTAAACCAATTGTTTGGATTTAAACAGAAGTCACTATCTCACAAATTAACTCAAAACAGACAAAATTAGTCTGTGTTAATTTAATCTGAGCACACAGCACTATCAGAGTCAAGCTTTCAAACAGTGTCTCTCCTTTCTTCTCCCAAACAGATTTTGTGACTATTCTGTTCATTTACACTACAAAGTTTACCCTCCAATAAATTAAGAGCATAGCTAGTAACCAGCTACTATTTTGACATCAGACGAATGCTGTCAGCCAACAAAAGCCGAAGTGCCACAGCAGTGAAAGTCCTGAAGATGTCACCTTTTTCAGAAAGAAATCCTTTGGATTCTTGGAGGCATAGGACATCCTCCTCCTTCCACATCATTTAACTCCACATAATTTAGTTTTGCCAGAAGTGACTTGCCAGCTAAAGCAAGCTTCCTTTAACATTATCCATTTTATGGGCTCCCACTTCTAACCATGCAAATGTATCTGCTTACACAAAAACAGGAGCCATGGACCTTTGGTATTGCCTTGAACAGCTATCACAAAAGATCTTTTAAGTGGACATAAGATGGAAAATAAAGCTTAAAAATGTAAGAAAATATTTACATCACAGGCTTTTCTCATACATAAGGTAACAAATTTAGAAATAAGCTGCATGCTTTCCCTCCCTTCATCTGCTTGCCAAATGGAAATTTTGGTTCAAGAAAAGATTATCAGCCTTCAAAACAAAAATTAGTGAATACACATAGGTCAACATTAATGATTTTAAATGCCCTTTTTATTCACCTTACATTAAAACAAAGTCTAATCTCATCTTGTACTTCTAGAATATTCATGCCATATTAAAATCAGCCAGCTATCAGCCAATCTGGATGAGCTTCTCATTTAAGCAATAAAAACTGAGATCAAGAAAATACATTATCTGTTTCCATATTAATACTGCATAGGAATCAAATGAAAGAAATGTTCAGAAATGCATCCACATTTAGAACTTAATTTTCATCTAAGATCTGTGCTGTCCAAAAATTTTTAACTCCTGAACATCTGAGTGACTTCAGACATACAATGCAATTCTACACTCTTCCTTTGGTCCCGGTAATGACATAAAAAGCACGAAGTGCTATAAAACTATGAAATAAAACACTTATCTTGGAAAGATAATTAAGTTTTTCCCTACAGAACTACACTACCAGAAGCTTGGCAGAAAAGCTGCAGGTGTGGGGAGTAAGACATTGCCTGCTTTGAGTGGCATGTCTATTTGTGGCTGTTTTGTGGCCATTGGGAAAATGCGGTCAGAGCTATTCTAATACCCTTGATTTCTAATTTCAGCTATATGGGCAGGGAAGGAGAATTGACCTCTGCCCATCCTTCACTCTGACATAGCTCCCCAAATACCTCTAACATCTGATACCTAACCTGAGCTCCAGCCCAGGGAGCATCAAGGAGTCCCAACACATTCTCATGCAGAGCACCTGGAGCCCAAGTATCCTGAAGAAGCCAATGTCCATCAACCACTGGTATGGTATGCAGAGTGAAGAACAAGTCTCAGGCAACCAGTGGAAAAAGCCTGGCTTCCCTGTGGTGTTCACCAACAGGGTACAGCACAGCAGGGTAAAGACAATCTATCCTTTCCACATTTTCAACAAAGAAAACTGAAATTAAATACAACTGAACAAAGCACTCCATTCAGAGTGCAAGCAGTACCAGGTTTGACTCTTCCACAGTTTCCCTATGCGTTCCCAAAGGGAAATGGGATGGAGATTTTGAAACCACTCATCTAACTAAAAAGATTATTTGGCCTGCCAGCAGTAGATTGGCAAAAGCCTATATTCCTTATTCATGACCTAACATTTTACTTAGGAGCGCAACACTGAAATACTGCTATGCTGAAGCCTCACCACACAGCAATTGTATGCCACCAATTAAAATTAATTATAGCTGTTGAAAACCTTAGAATGCAAGCCCTTCCAAACTGTGAGGGCACGCTAATCCTGCTCTAATACTTCAGTTTCAGGAAGGAACAATAAACTTGATTTCTAGCTGGAATTTGACTACAGCTTTCACGTCTTCTCCGACAGGTCTAAAACCCAGATCTAGTTTGGATTAGGGCAGGATCCAAGCACTAACCAAGCCATGATTTTGGTTCTGAACCCTAAAGCCATCTTTTCAATGAAATAAAGCCACTGAACAGGAATGGCTCACAAGGTCTTTGTACAGACACACACACACAAAAAAAAGACAGACACACAGGCAACAGTACAACCCGGGTGAAAAAAGCGCTGAGCAAGGACAGAGGATTAATGGCTGCAGAGAACCTCAGTACTGCTGGTGTTCAACTCTCAGGGTCTAAAAGTAACAAGCACGAGAGTATCTCCAGAAAAGACAAAGGACAATTTGTTGGAAGTTTTGTGCTAAAAGGCTCTCGGATGGGTTCTGGTGGTGTGAGACTGCAGAGGAACTCGGTTTCTCTCCAGGAGAGCATGGCAACAACGGCTTCCACTCACTCTGCTGCTATGTATATCTGAACATAACATTTCTACAGGGGAAGAGACAAATGGGGACACATCTAACTGGCACAGCTTACATAAAAATGTTCAAAATACCATGAATAACATGACTACTTGACAGCACCCTCTGAATGTTTTCCCAGTAAGACTCCCCAGCTGAATGAAGAGTGTACTGTACAAGCCAAAAAGCCCAGGAAAACACACAGCTACTCGCACCTTCTCCTGATTGCCTCCTTCATGCAAACCCACCCCGAGAGCACAGGCTTCCATCCCAAAGCGATTAAAGTCTTTTGTCATTCAATCAGACGTTCTCAATCTAGACCCCGAGTGCTGGCTTTCAAATTCACATGCCATCTCCTGTTACCTGGCCTCTGGCATCCCCTCCAAGTGTTTAGGTAAGCAGCAGTGTCCAGGGAAAACCAGCAACCCTGCCTACCTCTACAGATTCACACCAATTTCTCTACAGCATTTGAAAATAGAGAGAGTTCTCTTTCTAGAATTAGAGGCCTAACAAATTTTTAATTAAATTGAAGATAACTAGTAGCAAGATCCAATTTAAGCTAAAGCACATATAATGGGAACTAGTGGGAATTAGGGAATTATTACCCATTATTTATTCACATGCAGTCAGTTCAAGAATTCCTAAAAAAGTGTACCTAGGAATAAGCAAACTGATCACCAGGTAAGCACCACACTGCAATTTTGCCTTCCACGTTTTCTTGGGTGTGAATGACCCAAACCCTGGAGTTTCAATGCACCATGTTCCCCAATACGTCTGGCAGTCTTTTGCAGTTAAAGCAACTGTGCTACAGAAAATGTTGAAAATAGATATATTTCAACTCCCCTGCTAGATTGTAGTGAAGAGATTTGGCCACACAATGAATTCCTGCTGGGTGGGCCAGCTCTGCGGCGAGCACACTGGCCTGTGCCGCCAGGACCCACAGTGGGACAACATCAGCCTCTTCCTACAGCCAAACCTTCCCCTGCCAGCACATGAAGCCCTTGGCAATCCCCAGCACCCCCCATGGTGGGGGAGAGGGCTTACACCCCATACCACCACCCTTTCAGGTCCTCCGCTCCAGGCCTTACCTTGCCCAACTGCTGTGGCTCAATACTTCACCTTTCTGGCTAATAAAAACCAGGAAACCTGGGGAACGCACAGTTAGGAAGACTGAGAAGTGCTCCCCATTAAGTAGAGTTGCAGCAAATTATGATTATATCATGTAGGAAATCATTAGGGAATAGGGATGGGGCTGCACATCCATCCCCACCTACCTCAGGAAGCCAGGAGTGATTTACAACCAGACTGGGCCAACATTAAAACAATCAATCAGGAGCTCAGGCTTATTACACCACATTACTTACATGCTATTCTCAAATACTCTCATAGGCCATAAAGCTCAGTCAGCCAGTGGAAGTTTAAGGCCCCCAAATTATAACTAAGAGTTAATTCTTCTAGTTCCCACCCAAATTACAGAGTAACTCAGACTAAGTAATAGCTCAAGAAAAAAAATTAAAATCTGCCTTCATTTCTCTTCCTTAGCCAGGTCTCTCTCAAATGGATGCCAACAGAAATGAGGTAAGTAACAGACATTAAAAGCTTCACAAAGGAAAAAAAGCATATATTACCATCATTTTTACACAAGTGAGAATATAAATATCACAAAGAGAAAGGTAACAGCTACATTCCAAACCAGAAAAAAACAGTATCTAAACCTTCACTCTTTAGATATTACTGGATGGCTTCACTCTAAAGATCTAGAGCTCAAATCAGGTCTTTTATTTTAAATCTTCCTTTTAATAGGTATTTGGATAGAAAGCTCTTTGACCTAACTGAAGCACCAGTTAGGTGCTAGAAAAAAAAAAAAGACAAGGCCTGGGATACTTTCAGAGGTTTGATTCAGAAGAAACTGGTGAGAGTCAACATTTCAAAGCAAGGGAAAGGGCAAGCGAGGGGGGAGCTGATCCTCAATCTTTATAAAAGCATCACACATTTATATTCACAGCAAAAGGAAAGTTCACTCCTGCAAACACACTCCAACTTCATTTATGTTTGGTGTCTTTTTAATAGACCCACTGCTCCACACCTGCTAAATCACGCTGCTGAGGCGGCCGGGGCAGGAGGAGCGAGGAGCTCCATCTCGCCCGTTGGGGCACGCGCTGCGCATTCGGCACGAGCCACTCGTGACCCTTTTATGCAATAGGACAGGTCTTGTGGTACCAGGGCTGGAGTGGGCAGCCAGACAGCAGGGCCGAGAGGGTTAAGCCTGGGAGGAGTGTACATAAGGTGGTAGATGCAGAGCCAATGAGAATATTGTGCTATAGTTAGACACTGGATACTAAGCGAGGGTGACTATAAAGGCTGCTCAAAGCTGAGCGTCTGTAGATGACACCGGCATGTTGGCCCTTAGCTCCTAGGCTTACAAAGCAGAAAAAACCCGCAGGAGGATCAGCTCGGCTTACCTGAAGTTCACACCATGCAACTTCCACCCACGTCTCCGTGTCCAGGCCCTTATAGACCGTTTTGAAGGATCCCCTCCCGAGTTCAATATCAAACTTTAGGAACCTGCCATCCAGCGAGGTAGCAACCGCTTTCATATCAGCCTCCTCCTCAGGCTCCTCTTTCTTAGCCTTGCTCTGGTCTTTGGAAGCATCCAACGCCTCTTTCCTCTCCGCATCTTTCTCAGTTTCCTTCTGCTCCTCAGCCCCTGCGACAGTGCCCGGGGCCGGCGCTGCCTTCAGCTCCCCAGAAGGCTCAGCCTCCAGGCAGCCCTTCTCCAGGGCCCCGTGCCCTGCCTTCGCCCTCTCCGCAATTATCCTCCGGGTTTTGGGGAGCAGGATGATCTTCCTCTGATGCTCTGACTCGGGAAGGTCGAAAGCAGGTTCCTCCTGGTCCGAATCCACCACGCTGCGCCGCAGGAACCGCTGATGGACCATTTTGGGATCCCTGGAGCAGTGCCCGCGGGGTGGCGGGGCTGGGGCTCCCGGGGCCCCCGGCATTGCAGCAGCGGCCGCCCCGCTCCCCCCGCCGCCGCCGGGGCCATCCATATTCATGTTCGTCTCCGCAGCCGGGGGAGCGCCGGGCTCGGCAGTCGCTGGAACCCCGCCACGGCCGCCGCCGCCGCCTCCTCCTCCTCCTCTGCCTCCCCGCCGAGGTGCCGATCTGGCATCGCCCCCAGTTTCCATGAGGTCTGAGGTGTCCGCGCCCGCCGCCGCCCCCGGCCTGGGGGAGTCACCGCGGTCCGTGTCCGCGCCGAGCCGCCCCACCGCCACCTGCCAAGGGGCAAAGGCAGATCCTGAGGCACCGGCCGCCGGGCACCGCTCCCCGGGGCTCCGCCGCGGGCCGGGCCCGGGCCCTGCCCGCCCCCCCCCA
>NW_015090928.1:573931-615241 GCF_001431845.1 Calidris pugnax
CGGAGACAATGGGAGGGTCCCGGGCCCGCCGCCGCCCGGCCCCGCCGGCAGGTGCCCCCGCACCGGGCAGCAGCGGGGAGGGGACTGCGCCGGGAGCCGGGGCGGTGGAAGGGAAGGTGCTCGGGAGAGACCCACCGCCCCGCTGCCCCCGCCCGCTACAGCCGCCTCCGGGGGTGGAAGGGGGTTGCGGAGCCGCTCACGGGCAGCATCCTCCAACCGGCACCAACCCGCAGCCCTTCTGGGCCGGGGGCGGGAGCATGCCGTCTGCCTGGCGGATCCGGGGTTTTCTTTGTTCAGGGTTGTAGGGTGGGTTTTTTTTCCTTCATTCCAACCAATTTGTGAATCATTCTATGAATATTGACCTCACAGAATCACAGGATGATCGAGGTTGGAAGGGACCGAGTCCAACCATCACCCCAGCACTGCCAAGCCCACCCCTCAGTGTCCCTCAGCACCATCTGCCCGGCTCTGAAATACCTCCGGGGATGGCGACTCCACCACTGCCCCGGGCAGCCTCTTGACAACCCTTTTGGTGAAGACATTTTTCCTAGAATTTTTCCATCCTAAACCTCCCCTGGCGCAAATTGAGGCCATTTTCTCTTGTCATATTAGGCTAGACCCAGGGAAACCCGCTCTGGTGAGACCCCACCTGGGCCTCCAGCTTTGGAGTCCTCAGCACAAGGACATGGAGCTGTTGGAATGGGCCCAGAGGAAGCCACAAAAATGATCAGAGGGCTGGAGCCCCTCTGCTGGGAGGGGGGGCTGAGAGAGTTGGGGGGTTCAGCCTGGAGAAGAGAAGGCTCCGGGGAGACCTTGGAGCCCCTTCCAGTCCCTCAAGGGGCTCCAGAAAAGCTGGGGAGGGACTCTGGATCAGGGAGGGGAGCCATAGGAGGAGGGGGAAGGGTTTGACCCTGAAAGAGGGGAGATTTAGGTTAGACCTCAGGGAGAATTTCTTTGGTGTGAGGGTGGTGAGAGCCTGGCCCAGGTTGCCCAGAGAAGCTGTGGCTGCCCCATCCCTGGAAGGGTTCAAGGCCAGGTTGGAGGGGGCTTGGAGCAACCTGGTGTGGTGGGAGGTGTCCCTGCCCAGGGCAGGGGGTGGCACTGGATGGTCTTTAATATGATTCTATGAAGCCTGGATATGAAGCCCAGGCTGTGCTTCCCCTTGGGTCAGCTGGAGACACAGGCCACTTGCTTTGCTAAAGGCTGTGCCTGTCAACACCTGTGACATTTCTGCTCTGTAAATTCAGGAAAGGACTGCTCTCCTCTGCTGCCAAACTTGCTTTTTGAAGTATTATGTTCATATAAACATTGAGTAATTAAAATTTAACTACATTAAAAAAAAATTAAAACAAAACGAGAAAAGGTTTACCAAGTAATTATTCCCTGAGATTTCTGAAGGAAAGGAAGTTGACTGCTAGGCAACCATAATTAGTTTTTCTTTTAATTAATTCATTTTGGTAAGGACGTTTAAAAAAAAAAAACTTTAAAAATAAGAAAACAGGTGGTCATTTTAAATATAATCTCTAGTGTTTTAATTTTAAAAAACATGGTTGATGAGTAATAATTCAGCATTATTATACATTCAATCTTTCAGTGGTTTGTTTTTTGAAGAGTTCAACTATATTGGATATTTCTAGGACTTGCCATTGCAGCATAAAACACAGGTTTGTATGGTGTATAGAAATACAGAATTACTTACTGTTAGTTCTGTATGCCGGGCTCTTCTTACTCCAGAGAAAGAGGTTTAATAAACAGAAACCTGTGCGAAGTTGCCAAGAGAAAAGCAGGGAAGGTTAAGAGCTCTGACACCTTCTCCTAGATATTACATAAATTTGACCTAGAACTCTCTTCCCAGCCACAGAATTTCCCACCACCATGTAGAAAACAGGACAAGATTCAGGCTAATGAGACTACTAAAAGTAGCAGGCGACATTTCATTCAGCAGGTGGACAGGAGAAAATGGGGAATATTCTAGAGACGGACAAATACCAAAACCCACAATCAAGAAAATATGGAGGAAAACAAAAAGACTTAATTACCCCAGTGACTGCCAGGCCTTCTTGGAGGAAGGTGAGTATCTACATATCCTCTCTACAGTGCCTGGTGGTGGCCTTTCCCAGCAGAATGATGCTCCTCAGCAGATGGAGAATCGTTCTTTAGCCTTCAGGAGCTGCCTGTCCTGGCCTTCCTGGGGGTTGGTGACCATGGTGGACACGGCAGCACATTGAGCACTTGGTTCTCTGATGTCTCTGAGCAGTCCCCCGGCCAGCCTGCCATTCCAGCGCGCACCCTGCTTGGCAGGAAGAGCTTGACAACTACACAAGGTGGGCTTTAAGGAAACCTAAAGGTAAAGACTGGCACACTCCTCATTCCTACCATCCAGCCAAAGACCTGCAGCCGATGCAAACAGAGAACTACAAGCTACGTTTCCATAACCTACTTTATTGGGTTTCCTCCACCCTCTACCTCAATTCACCCAGAACAGAAACAGAATCAAAGAATCACAGACTGGTCAGAGTTGGAAGATCATCTGGAGATGATGATCTCTGGAGATCATCTAGTCCAACCCCCCGCCAGAGCAGGGCCACCCAGAGCAGGTTGCACAGGAACGTGTCCAGGTGGGGTTTGAATGTCTCCAGAGATGGAGACTTCACCAACTCTCTGGGCAGCCTCTGCCAGGGCTCTGCTACCCTCACAGGAAAGAAGTTTTTCCTCATGTTCAGATGGAACTTCCAGTAGACAGACAGGAGCCAGCAGACAGACAGATAGAGAATGGTATTCTTTATTACAAAAGGGCATAGAAAAAGACAAACAGTTACAGTTTCCCTCACTGTTGGAGCATCACCAGAGCAAGATGGAGGGAGACTCACCAGCAAGAGCACGCTGGTGTGCAGGTGGCATTGTAAACTATAGCACGTTTCAACAAAAAGGTGGTGAAGGAGCTGCCTCAGCAATAGCCACATTCATCGAGCCTTTGACTTGGAGGTATGTAAGGCAAACTGTTCATCCCCTGGATGAAGTGCTCTCTCTGAATGAGCTGCACATCGCCCCCGGAGCACAGATGGGTATTTCCACTTGACGAGCAGATTAACACCCTTCTGTCTGTGACTCCCCTCACCGCTCTGCTGGCTGATGGCAGGAACAGGCAGCTGCCAACCGACACAGAGCAGGACAGCTTGTCCGAGTTAATAACTAGTGTTGTTTTTAAAAGGAAGAAAAAGGACCATTTTCTGCTAATAACAGCCATTATTTTCTTTCCATATCTGTTAGTTTTGAGTGAGAGAGTTAAGTCCAGTACTCCATGTTAACAGTTTGACTTTCAGGTTCTCAGATATTGGGATTTTTTTTATTTGTTTAAAATAAATGTTTGCAGGGGACTGTGGAAACGTTTATATTGGCCTCCAGTTTTCTATCAACTTGCTTTTTTATATAATTTATAACTTGATTAAAAACAGGTCAAATACCTATTGAGAGCTACTTTCAGTTGCACCCAGGGTGTGCTCTTACCACCGCACGTGTGCTACTGGCCCTAATGTAGAGTTATACATTAATTGTGCTTTCTTTAAAATAGTAATAATAACTTAAAAAAAAAAACAGTTTCACAATATAGTCTCAATTAGGTCATCTGTATTCTGTTCCAACTATTTGTTTACAGATACAACAGTTCAAGTCATCGAGTTAGCACGAAAGTATCGCAAACGCGTGAGAAAGCCTCTGTGTGTGCCGGGATGAGGGGTGCTGGGGGGACCTCACCTCGCAGGTACAGCGAGCCAGGGCAGGAGGGGCAGCCCCCACCTTAGGAGGGGATAAACTCCATTTATATTCATTTGCCTGCGAGTATGACACTGGTACAATACATCCTTCTAACACGCGTGACGATCTTAAACTCAAAAAATGTTCTGCGTTTTTAATTCCTACAGGTTTTAATAGTAGCTTATACGGGCTATAACAACATGCCATAACACCGCCTCTCAGGTTCCCTGAAATAAACAAACTTAATGGTGCTGCAAAGAAGTTAATGGACAGTATCTTTGTTGATTTATGGATTTATTGAGGTGTGTTCCCTGTGACTGCCCAAGAAGCAGCTCTGCCCCAGGGAGCTGAGTTCAGGCCCCTCTGAAGGGCAGCTGAGTCAGCAAGTGACAGCGGACACTTATTTTGCATTTGTATATGACTTACATGGAGCATCATCTCTCCACGCCAACTCACCAAGGTGAGGTTTATTTTTCAGACAGGCAGGCTATCACGTTTCCCACCCCAAATCCAACCAATGATTAATAGTTGTTTTAGAATTACTGCGTAGTTCAAAAGTTTGTATTTAATTATTTATCTGTTTTTATTTGCCAGGAAATGATGGCTTTGAGCCTGCAATAAGCTCAAATGAACTACTGAATTAATTTCCCAATGCTTCTGCATGGCCATGAGGATTGCAAGAGTTCAAACAGCAGACCGGTATTTTTTAAAAGCTCTCTCCCTCTTCTTGTGCCATTTTCTGCTATGACCTCTATGGTACCTTTGAAATGAAAATACAATAGATGGATAGAGCAGAGTAAGGATTAGAGCAAAATAAGGAACAGAGCAAAATAGACCAAACCTTTATTTCCCACGACTCTGCTTAGACAGAAGGCATCCCGCGTTAGACAGGGTTTAGGAAGACTCATTGAGACCTGTTAGTTACAAAAATAAAAGCAACAGATCTCGCTTTTGCTACCAAACTCCAAGGGCTGAAGTTCAGAGGGAGATGTCAAAATCCAATATCCCCAGAACACCAGACAGTCTGACAATATTATTTGTTTGATAATTCAGAATAAAGAAAATATTAGGTAAACATTCAAAATTAAGGCTCAGTAAGATTTGTACAGCAACTAATTTCTGTCTAACAAGGGATAGTTTAGACCGTAACAAAGTGGAGTAATATCCCGAATTCCAGGAGCACATAATTAACCACAGTCTCAATTCTGGTTTTATTGATTTGACTAGCTATTGATTTAAATGAAGGCAGGATCAGCCTGTGGGAGAATCATTTCCCTGTTGAGCTATCTGCTCACTGTGCATGTGCTTGCTGAGGAAAAGCACACATTCAAACATGTGAGAGATCTTTCACCCGGGTACATGCACACATTCCCAAAATTCTGCAAGAGAAGATCAAACTTAAAATTTTAAATATTATTTTAAATCTGAAAAATAACCAAACATGACATGATTCTACCCATCTCTCATCCTGTATACCATAAATCCTAAACCCATATTTTAACTTTTCCTTTAAAAAATTAAAACACGATATATTATATTGCTTCCAAGAGGAGAAGGGATGATTACCAAATCATGGGCAGCTAAAAATCAGCTTCTGGTCCATTAGAACTGACCGTACACCTTTGGATTTACTCCCTGAGTAGGGATTTGGTCTGTTTTCAAGATACACTGACAAGCAATTGTGCAATCAAACAGTAAGTTTGCAGAACGATGTATGCGATAGCCAAAATCACTAAGCTCCACCAAGTGGCATAAGAGAGAAGGTGTTACCATAATGTCCGTGCGTTGGAACGGTTTCAAAGGCGATTGCCATCTCCCAGGAGCCTGCCATAATTAAATATGCAGCTACTTTCGTTGTCTACCTAATAGATAGAAGATGAGCAGGGCATTGGGGGAAAGATGCCCTGCAAGATTATTATTATTATTATTATTCATATAACATGCAGCTCGAGATCCCACAGTACAATTTTCCTTGTCCTTCCCACTGGTTAAGAGTGCAAGAGTCACACTCCTGCGTAACTCTTTGCAGAAGCAGTGCCTCTATGAACATACACATCTGGGGCACAAACATCTGGTGGCACTCATTTCTGTTCTGGCAGTGTATCAGGCAGGACACGCATGGTGTTACCAGCACAGAAAACAAAGATTTTTGAATCAGGAAAGGTCTGAAAGGTTTCCAGCCATTAAATTAACCCATATCCCTTTATGAAAACACTAAGGCAAAGTAGGTAGCGTGGGAGAGAAGCTAACCAAGACAATGGCATACCACAAGTGCAAACTGACAGTCTTGATCCTCAAGGGAGGAGCGCCTTCAGAAGCCCTCCTCTGTCCCACAGGTTCAGATTGCCTTTCCCACTCTGGTTTCACTGGCCGGGTCTTAAGCAATGATTAGGTTGAGTCCAAGAGCTTGTCTGCTTTTTCTGGCTCTATCAGCTGGTGTGACAAAGGGTATCACCTGCCCTCAGAAAAAAAAAAATGAACACCTTCATTGCACAGAATTCCAAGGATGTTACTTTCAGGTTCATTTAACATGTTTAATATCAGTCCTAACACGGTGTTTTCCCCTCTCAGTGAATCGTTCAGAATCAGAGCAGAATTTCCTGCATTTTGGAGGGGCCAGACAGAACAGCAGCTCTCTCTGTTCTCATTGCCGTGCGTGAAGAGATTGAGGCTGAACATACTACAGAAAAGCTCCCAGTGCCCAGAGACATGTCACATGGTCACATGGCAATATTAATAATAAAAGTACATTAAAAATACTCATAATACTTTTATCAGTAGCACTTTTTTTTTTTTTTAAAGGGACCACGAGCTGTTGTATAACATGTTTTAAGTTCTGAGTTTAGCCCAGCAAATAAATCAGACAGACCTTCAGTGTGCCCAGGGCATGAACGGAGAGACCACGCTGGGAGAATAAAAGCAGTAACTTTGGATTACTGTGCAATTCCCTGGGCAATTGAATCAGCACGACGGAGAGGGTGGCAGCAGCAAGAGGGAGGTGCTGAAGCTCCACTGCAACCATCAGGCATCTCGGGATGCTGCCTTGTAATCACACCAGGCAGGGGGTGCTGGGATGGCAGCTCCCTGCAAGCCAGGGAGGGAGGGAAAGAAAGGGAGGAAGGGAAGGGAAAAAAGGGAAAAAAGAGGGAAGGAAAAACTGAGGGGGGGGGGGGGGATGCAGGGTAAAGCATGTGAGAAAAATAGGTAATACCATCTTAAAGTATTAGGGTTAGGAACTACTAGAACCAGATTTGGATATCTCATTTGAGTGGAGAATCCCATAAATGCCCCCACTCTTTTCTAAAGATTTCTCTGCTCAGGAAGCAGGTCTTGAACATCAGCAAAAATATTAGAAACCAGGCTCAAGAGATTTGGTGCTTGGGGATTTTTGAAGGAGTTTATTTGAGCTATCAAGACTTGTATACAGAACTTGTATAAAATGAGAGAACTGAAAGGCAGAAAGCCTGTGGGTGACAATGCAGTAATCTGAAGGAATTTGATTAACTCCTCTCTGGATGGCAGCCTGTTGAGTGTTGCCATAAGCCAAAGTTATCTTCTGGGTTGGGCTAACTAAACCTCTTTCCAGACAGATTTCAATTCTTATTCCATGTAATATCTCATCAAACAAAAAAGATGGTCATCTTTATCAGTCGCCTATTAGTCAGCTCAGAATGACACAAGCTCGGTTAAACCCTGCAAGCTATCTAAAAATAATGTTAGATTTTATTCTTTGCCCAAGACAATTCAAGGTATTTTTCTCCCTCTCACACATTGCTTGTCTAAGTAATGTCAGGACTGACATTAAAAGAACTTCCCTAGCACAGAAGAAAAGCTATTACTGTGTTCCCAAGATTTAAAGATGAATGCCTTTTAATATAAAAGTTTCCTAGCAACATGTGTTCTTAGCCTAGAATGTATTCCAAAAGCAGTGATGCTTTCAGTATTGTCTCTATCCCTCTGTTTGAACTCGTTGCTGTGCTCTGTTGTCATCCTTGCCCTCACAACCCATAGTATCACAGAACAGTAGTTGTCTTTTCCTGGGTTCAGCTTCTCACTGTCTCCCACTTTGGTCTTACACGTGAAAATATCTACCCACCCTTGTCTCGTAATGTGTATTTTCTGCCTTTCTCCATTGTTCTGTGGAATCATCTCCTTTTTTATCACTGAACATCAGTCTCCCAAATATTTCTGGATCTTGCGTTACTTAGACTGTACACCCCCACACTAGGGAGCTATTTTACTGGTGTTTGTAAAACTGCAGAAGGCTAAAGGTTGCTCCCAGACCACCACCATCACTCATCTGCCTGCAGCACCATGTTCTCCAGCATTGGGTTTGGCCAGCAAGAACATCTTCCACAATAGGAGCTATGTCCCGCACACAGAGAAAAAGAAAAACACAGAAAAAGTCTTATCAAACCCAGCTTTCAATATTCTTGGGGAAGGAGAAAGGGAAGGGAAGGGAAGGGAAGGGAAGGGAAGGGAAGGGAAGAGCGGAAGGGGAAGGGAAGGGGAGGGAAGGGGAGGGAAGGGAAGGGAAGGGAAGGGAAGGGAAGGGAAGGGAAGGGAAAAGACTGACAAAATTTCCTAGAATGCAATTTCTTGTTACTTTGAAACCACACAGAAATTTGTGATGGCCAAGGACAAGCCAAAAATTAAAAAGATATTGGCTACACATCTGTTTTTCACTCTTTATCCACTCTACAACAGAACAAACATATGTCACATGTTGTTGCGTGACGATGTCTTCATACATTATCCTGTAGCTCCTTTGAAAGGGAAGGACGATTGAAATGTTGTGCCAGGTCACTGAGTCTTGAGGAAAGCCCTTTGGTTCGTGGGTACAGAGACCCAGGTCTGTGAGAAACGGTTCTTCTCCTTCCCAGGAGCAGCCCCCACCCAGGCCACCACACTCCATCCCAGGCCATTCCTCTGTTTTAATGCTGAGAGAAACAACGGGGGAAGGCATGGGTAGGGAGAAGTGATTTTTGGGAATTAGTTACAGTTGAGAGGAAAAAAATCCCACCCCTGAGTATTTCTTGGAGGAATTGTGCCCAAAAGCCTGGACTGTAAAGTGCAGACAGATGACTGTCTCCCTGGCAACCAGAAAAACTACTAGAAAGAAAAGCAGCATGTACTGATCCTCCAGTGTGACCAGGGGATGCCAGCAGAAAGAGATGTTTAGGGACCTAATAGAGAAATTAGACAGCCTGCGAAAGAGGGGACAGTATCTCACCCACATCTAGAGGTGGCTGGTCCTCAGCGGTTGCAGGGTGGACGTCTGGAGCTTAAGATGGAAGTCCAGTCTTCATCAGCTGCCACGGCTCTCAGGGACACCTGAGGACATGGAGTGTTAAGAACTGTACAATGTGCAAAGGCCAAATAACCCAGATCCCAAATGGAAAGTAGCTCGCTCCAAGCACTTGCGTGGTCTCAGAGGAATGGGGGGGCAGTGGGATTTGGGGCAGCTTCTTGCCAAGCCGGTCTTTTCCAGCAGTTGCTTACATGGGAAAAAATACCAGAAAATTGTGCAATTTGCCCTTTGCTTGGGTTTAATCCCATTTAATAGCTATGAGAAACCTCTAACTACAAGGCTAAACCAGCATGCAGACTGTTAGCAAACGCTCTACAGAGCAGTGTATAAGAGTAATATCTGAGCTCTTTTAGGATCCTTTTCTCACTTATTTACTGTAAAAACATACTAGTGAAGTGAAAACACAAAGTTACACAAAAGAAGCTGAGATGGTACGCTGTCAGTGTTTTTGTAATACAGTATTTGCTTTAATCATCCCTCATCAGCCACAAGGCTGAGTTATAAATTCTTTAAAGAACATTACCCTCAATTTATTCAGTTGGTTCCTGTATTGAGAAATTCATCTGTAACATCAGAATACCTCTCAGTTCCTTCATTTCCACAGAAGAATAGCAGCAGTCCATCCATTAAATGAAGGTGCCCATAGAATCATAGAATTGCTTTGGTTGGAAGAGACTTTTAAGGTCATCAAGTCCAACCATTAACTTAGCAATTGCCAAACCACCACTAAACCACCTCTGCACCACATCTGCCCGGCTTTTAAATACCTCCAGGGATGGTGACTCCACCACATCACTGGGCAGCCTGTTCCAGTGTTTGATAACCTTTTCTGTGAAGACATTTTTCCTAATATCCATCCTAAACCTCCCCTGGTGCAACTTGAGGCCGTTTCCTCTTGTCCCATCACCTGTTCCTTGGGAGCAGAGACCGACCCCCCCTGGCTACACCCTCCTTTTAGGGAGTTGGAGAGAGTGAGAAGGTCTCCCCTCAGCCTCCTTTTCTCCAGGCTGAACACCCCCAGCTCCCTCAGCCTCTCCTCATAAGACGTGTGGTCCGGACCCCTCACCAGCTCCGTTGCCCTTTGTTGCCCAACATTACCTGTGCCAGCTGTGTTTGCTCCAGAGCCTGATGGAGCTGCAGAGAATGCAGAGCTGGAAGTCAGTCCCTGGGCACACAGACATCCCCGCAGGAGGCTGAGCAGGCTTTGGAGTTGCCTTAGGAGAGGTAGGAAACCTTCTTTGAGTTTGCCTACTAACCACATAGTCCCAATGTTATAAAAGCTATAAAACAGATGGAATATACTCTATACATTAACCTGCTTTCATTGGCAACCACCACAATCATCCTCATTCATGTATTATGGTATTTCATTGCAGAGGAGTCAAAATTGCCTAGAAAAATTCCAACACACAAACTGTGAGCAGATACATGAACCCACTCCAGCTGTTTTGAGAATTCATGCCCCTACATCAGAAAGGGGATTTCTTTCATTGATTAATAAAGATACAGGTAACTTTTTTTGATTACGAAAAATGTGAAGCACAAATAACATTAGAGAGAGGGCCCTCCCCGTGCACTGGGGGGTAGTAGAGGAGACAAGGGCTGTGCATTCTGCTTCAACCCCTGAAATCAGCTCACAGCCACCACTGTTTGGGAGCCAGCGGCTTTCTGAACACCAGAGTCCTTGATACTGGATGTTACCAATCCAGCAGCATTCTCACAAGGGACAGAATTGGACCTGGCAAAGAGCAGGCATAACTAGGATTCCTCTGCTGAATGTCACGGGTGTCTCACCCTCTCCTATTCTCTCCCAGGGGACTGGACTCCCGGAGATTCTGTGTTTTTCTTGGGATTTCTTGGGATTTCGTGTGTTAATTCTGGGATAAAGGGATATTTTTGGTTCTTGCTATAGGTGGAAAATATTCAGATAACTTTTTTGCAGTGATAATTGCAGTACACACAACCAAAGCTCAAGCCATATGTTTTCATTTGGCATACTGAGCACACTTTTCACACTATCCTCTCCCCTTATCAGCTTCTACATCTTATGTACTTTATTTATAGATATCTGCCTTTCCTCATACACTGGCTTTGCCCCTAACCAGGATTCTGCAGTGCTACCTTTCCCTTATTGGTCATATGTTTCACCTACCTGTCATCACTCTTCTCTTTCCAGCGATCCTCAAAGACAACCCCGAAATAACTGCTACTAAATAAGTTTATTTTTGCCTTGCAACTGAAGACAAACCAGACAGGTACACAGTCTAAACATTGTTCTGCACTAGGGTTCCACTTTGGCTGTGCAACAAAGGGTCTCAATGAGTTTCCTCAGTGTTGTTTGGAATACTCTAAGACACGGTGTTAAATGATTTGGGTAAAACAAATCTAAAAGCCATTACTTATAAATGAAAAATCTGTGCAACAAGGCACTTACAGTTTGGTGCAGATTTTTAAGCAGCTTTTGCAGGAAACCAAGAGATGTGGCAGAAATGGCTGAAAGCATTTATTGTCAACTGCCTCCATAAACTCCAGACAAATACAAAAATGCTGCTGGAGAACAGTGTAGGTATTTTATGCTTTTCACTTATGAGATGAAGATAGTGAGAAATGGCTCTCAAGTATGTATTGTTGAGATACTGGATTCGTCACAGTTAGTTGGTTACTTACATCTGGCCATGGCCACGTTTTTGAAAACTAATTGATTCTGTATGACTTTCTGCAGTCCAACGACTTGGGACATTTGGAATCTTCTTGTTCCCAGAATCCCACAGAAGGGAAAGTCTTTCTCTTTCTAAAATAAAACCCTGCCATTTTCATCCTGGACTCAAGTGCTTTGATATTAAGATGACAGGCATCTTATCTGGATTCTATTTCCACATGCAATTTTCACCCAGCAAGAAGCCTTCAGGCTTTAGATTAAATCAGACAACAATACGATTAGAAATACAGAAGGATATAAACCGTGCCATTTCTGATTACAAATTTCCCAGTACAAGTTTAAAGGCCTTCTTTGGGCACTACATCCCCTACTCTTTATGTATGATATTACAAAGTCAATCAAAATCATGTGCCTCTCCTCCTTCACCTCCGTGCTGTGTCACACCCAATTTGTAATTTGGGAAACTCGCTTCATGACAGACAACACATCGTAAGAATTGAGCATTGGGAGACCATACTTTTTATCCCGAACTGAGATTTTACATGGTTACTGCTGTGGGCTACCACACTATCTTTACCAGGACACATAGCCTGCAATTGAGCAAAACTAATCCTCTAGCCCAACATATACCTGAGAAAGTGCAGTCTGCAAATGCATGTATGGGAAAATAAGAGGCTAAATATGGTGCAGATAGCTCGTGGTACAAGGTAATTTTTTCCCCTCAGCTGGAGAACGCATTTTCTCCAGTACTTGGTTATTTTGCACCTGCTCTTCAAAAGCTAACTACGAGTATTACAGCTTCTGTCCTATGCCACATGCAAAACAAGCAAATGAAAAAACCCCCCACCCCAGCCCAGGAGTGCTGTCCTGCCCCTCTTATCAAAGCCACTGTCCTGCAACAGTTAGGAAAAATTGGATCCTGTTATACTCTAAGCTCATTCCTTTTCTGCTTCTTTAAGTGTGCAGTTATCTGCACTACTTCATTCAAACCTGTAAAAGAATTCTTTCATAAACTTTAACTTCATAAATTCGTAATTGCTTATTACCGTTCCGCTCTAGATGCTTACAGTCATCTTCCTACCATGGGCCAGGCACTGGGGGTGAGAGAGACAAAGGTCTCTGCCAGTTTTCCTTCCTCTCTTAATAAAAAATGGTGCTGAAAGTCCAAGTGTATCTTTCTGATCTCAATTTCATTGTCCAGGCACATAAACTTCATCT
Organism: Calidris pugnax; assembly: GCF_001431845.1. Classification (NCBI taxonomy): domain Eukaryota; kingdom Metazoa; phylum Chordata; class Aves; order Charadriiformes; family Scolopacidae; genus Calidris; species Calidris pugnax. The sequence goes on from NW_015090928.1 coordinate 586,873, forward strand.
TCACTTCCTGATCCCGATTTTTTTTTTGCAGAGATTCTTGTTCTTTCTTAGGTTCACATCTTCAGACTTCATTTCTTATTACTTGTGCTCTGTGTTGCTCTAAAAAAACCCCATGTGATTAATTTGAGAAGGAAAAACCCAGTAACACTTCTATTCATAATTTCACCTTCTCTTTACAATTTTACACAACGTTGTTGGAAATTTTGTTGGACCAGCTCTTTAGTGCTGTTTCTGCTCTCCACAAATTAATGAGACAATGGCAAAACACTCAGAAACTCAAGCGGGGAACAGAGCTGAGGAATACCATTGCAACGAGGCTCTTATTCCCGAGCTTCCTGACCGCCCTGCTCTGTACCAGTCTGAGAAACCATTTTGCTCATTTCAGCAGTCTACATTTTCATTAACAGTCAGTGCAGTTATTCCTTCCCCAGGGGCTGTGAAACTGTAAATAGCAAAAAGAATAAGAATAGGCAGTCAGTCAAATGACAGAATATTAAAAAGGTCATAAGTAGTACACAACACCAAAATAATTGAGTGGCTGTATTAGGGAGTGGAGTTCCAATAATAGCCTTCCAACTCCAAGATAATATCAACATGAAAAACTAGCACGGAATGTTTAATTCAAGTAACAGTGAATTTAAAAAATAGAACAGTTTAAAAGACAGGTTTTTTCCAACATCCTAATTTCAGCTAAATTCTGTGAGCTTTATCATCCTTTCACTGGAGGTCTTAATGATGTTCCATTACATAATAATATTGAATTAAGAGAAGCCTCAGTTGTTCGTGTTGACCCTCCATATCCATTTCCCATGAAATATGCTTTCCTTTAAAGCCTAACATTCAGGCTCTGCAAAACTCAATAAATCATGTGCATCCCCCTCAAGTATGAAAATGCACCCATCTCCAGGTTGGTGTCGAATCGATGCGTGCTGATGATGGGTGCAACCCCAGGGAAAGAGTGGAAGAGGGAGACGTGTAATTGCAGGTTGGACGGGAGATCAATGGCTTGTGAGCCCATCACCCTGTGAGAGGCAAACCAAGCTGCTGAGTCATTGATTATTTCTAATGATGCGCACAGTATTTTCTGTCCCCAAACACCAGGATGGCTTTGGGCGTTTAAGACAAACTCAATGATTTCTTCCGTTACCCTCCTGAGAACAATGCCAGGTCTTCAAAGGCTTCAAAATCTATGCTATTTCCATAACTGTAAGAATTGGTTTGCTTCTAGGATTTTAACTAAAAACTATATATAACCTTTCAGGTCTTCTGTCAAAACACCATAGATAGGCAGAAATCTGTGTTGCTACTGGAGACCAAAGTGAAGATGGATAATGTTTTCTGACAGCACCAGCTGACAACGCACCGTGAACACAGTCTCAACTGAAACAATGGACATCACCTGAAAAATCACCTTTTATCTGGGCAAAGCATATTTTATTAGACAGGGGAATTTGAATTAGACAGGGAAAAAGTAGTGTGCAGCACTCACAATTAATGTGCCGTCCTGTGGCCTGGAAGCTGGAGAGCTCAGCACAGAGTTACCCAAGCCCAGCTTCCACCAAGCTGATCCCACTCTTTCCTACTAGGGAAGTCACTTCTTGGCCGACCAGTTAAACCAGTTCACAACATTTAGAGAAATTTAGAATAAACAGCCTAAACTGGCGAAATAACTGATTTCTAAAGGAGACAAACATTAAAGCCTGGCATCTGGCTGAGTAGTGGAAAATACTGCGGGAAAAAAATCACAGATTTGAATGAGGATGCTGAGTTTTCATCCGGCCTTTCTTTATTTAACAGGTGCTCTAGGAGGTTTATAGTTTGACATTTCTAGTAAGCAGAATAACTAATACTTCTGCTAGCCCTATTTGTGAATAGCTTTTCAATAACTTGCACCTCATAAGGGATGGTCTTCATTTTCAAATAGTGGTATTTAATGTTATCATTATTTTTTAAATACTGCTGTAAACAAGGGTAGAGTGAAAAAAACCCAAAGATCTTCTTACAAGCTGGAAAAGTAGTTAAAACATGGGGCTTTCAGGTCAGGCATCAGAGAGGCACTATGGCAGCTTTTGACAAGAGGGCACAGAGCATTCTTTGCTGCATTTCATTACAACTTTGAACAAAGCTGAAGAATAAAATATTTTGTACAAATTGGCTGTTGTATAGATATATTTGCAAAGTTTTTCCAGAGGTTTGCAGAAAATATTTGCTATAAAAGTTAAATGAAAAACAGTTATAAAAATAATTTTATTTTAGCAAAATCCTCATTCCTCCCTTTTGCATAATATCTAGTTACAGTTGGATCTTTTGCTATTCATTTTGTGAGGCAGAATTGCTCTGTATAAGGCAGTAAAATAATACCTCAGTGGGGAATTCTTCAAGCTCTTTCTTAGGCATTTATATTTTCTAAAATGTTATTCTAGTTTTACCAATAGAGTCCAACTTCAATAAGAAATTGAAACTGTATCTGTGTTCAGTAGATTGGACGTCCCTGATCTGAACCACAGGGGAACAAAAACACACCTTTATCCTCCGCACTGAAGCCCTGATGGTTGAAGTCAGCTCTTCCTGCTGATTTCGCAGTCTTTACAGCAGGATTAACTATTCAGTGCCAGATTCTGCTGTTGTGTACAGATCTGTTCAGTTTCATTAATAAATAATAGGAACACTGAAAAAAAATATCATAGAGTCGTAGAATGGTTTGGGTTGGAAGGGACCTTAAAACCCACCCATTGCCACCCCCTGCCCTGGGCAGGGACACCTCCCACCAGCCCAGGTTGCTCCAAGCCCCCTCCAACCTGGCCTTGAACCCCTCCAGGGATGGGGCAGCCACAGCTTCTCTGGGCAACCTGGGCCAGGCTCTCACCACCCTCACAGCAAAGAAGTTCTTCCCCAGATCTCATCTAAATCTCCCCTCTTCCAGTTTGAAGCCACTATCCCTTGTCCTATCACTACATGCCCTTTTAAGAAGTCCCTCTCCAGCTTTCTTGTAGGCCCCCTTCAGGTACTGGAAGGCCATTATAAGGGCTCCCTAGAGCATTCTCTTCTTCAGGCTGAACGACCCCAGGTCTCTCAGTCTGGGTCCATAGGAGAGGTGCTCTAGCCCTCAGAGCATCTTCATGGCCCTAAAATAAAAGATAATTTTCCAGTGTGACCTATTTTATACCAAGGATATAAAGGAATTAATGAAGTAGGCAACATCGAGGACTGTATCACAGCAAGGAAATCCCTGCTGCTTGGAAATGTGTTTTCCCAATGTGCCCAATATACCTATTTTGCTAGAAGATAGCGAAAATGAGTGATTACTCTGCCTTCCTGCCCTCAGTGCCCTCCATGGGTGTTAGCAGCCTGAAGAGCTCATCTAGGCTGACCTGGCTGAGTTACTCTGCTCATCACTGCCCAGCCTGGGCTGCTGGACATGGCCTGACGGAGACCCCTCTTCCAAGTGTCCTCTTTGAAACCTGTGTCATGGGCAGAGTGAGTAACTTCACTCATAAGACAGAAGTAGTGAAATATTTCTTAAGGTGAAACAGTGATTTAACAAAATCAGTAGTAAATGCAATAATGTTTTACAAGATTCGATGTCAAGGCACACTCTATTATTTACTGCCCAGAGGACAGCGTCAGACAAGTTGTCAAGGAGACCCTCCCGTTGAGTCACAAGGTCCAGAGAGGACCCCTTTGCTTTCTAAGCTCCTTCCCAGAGAGCCTGGGTGTGGCTGGATCCAATACTTGTTCCAGGCTTGGTCAATGGTTTATGTCTAAAGGATTATATCTGTGCAATCAACCCTACTTAGCTAAGATTTCAAAGTTTTGCACGCTATTAGTCACTTACTGAGGATCTGTTGCAGCAAGGAATCTCTCAACCTCGAGGAGTAGAACCTGAAGCCAGCGTCCTCACCAAAGGGGAGATCCTGGTGTGCAGCCGCTGCCGTACAGGAGAGCTCCAAGGGCTCTGGGGTTGTCCAGTATTTATAGAGTAAGATGATTGGCCTATATTCATATTCTCATGGGAACAAAATATCTAGGTCCCCACTCCAGACAGTGTTTTGACTGTGTTGCCAGCCATCCCCCAAAGTCCAGGTGCAACTTATCACAACTGATGTGATGGCCATGGTGGCCATGGCCTGAGCAGGAGCCAGGGGCTGGGGAGAAGAAGAGGGGGAAAACAGGGAGACCACACAGCCACAACCTGCTACTGGTAAGGAGGAGGCAAAGCCACCCTGCCACCCTGGAAGTACCCCTGAAAGTTTTCTTTCCTACAGGGAACACCCAGAAGAGCCAGGCTTTGCCAAACTGAGGAGCGGGTATGAGCTTATCGGAGGAATGTTGTGAGCACACAACTGAGGCTTTGCAGCACTTTTATTGTTATCATAAAACAAAAGCCTCAGCAGGTCCTGCCCTTCTAAGGGTGGTATGGGCAGTTAAAGCAGATAAAACTCATCCTTTCCAAGCAGTGTAGCATTCAACTGTGGGGACTCCCAGCACTGAAAGAGCAACAAAAGGAACTGAGCGCGGTGGAAATGCCAAGGAGAGGGACAGTGCCAGTACCAGCAGAACAATAACACAGTGTCTCCAACATGGAGTGGGAGAAAATCACAGGGACAGTAATCCTCTAGTGCAACACAGATGTCCTAAAGGCACGCACTCTGCTTTTATCAACATCCTCTGAAATGCTTTGCTAGCATTTTTGGAGGCAGTTGTGCAATTTCAGCCTTTGTTTTATCAAAGAACAGTACGAGGAGGGCAAGCTTTGCCAAGCTACCTGCTCAGGGGACACAAGTGCAGCCCCCACGTCCCCAGCACAGGATGGAGACAACAGCACAGGCAATGATCTTTTGCAACTGTAAGGCTGTATTTAGTGCCTCTTGCAACAACATAAAATAGCTCTATTTGCTTTTATTTTGTCATAACAGTTTCTTCCCTCTCAAGCTGGAGCGGAAGAGTATTTTCACATTTGATTAATGCCCCTCTAGCAAAATGACTTATAAATAGATATAGAGCAAGTGTTGCTGAAGCATAGAGGGCTTGAGCCTGTCTACCACATTTGGTTTCATAACCATGAACATACTGCTTTCCAAGATTTAGCCCTCCTTTTTTCCATTCTTCTGACTCAAAATAGGCCTGTGTTAGATCCTTTCATAACCACCATATGGTGCCTAGAAAACCTTTCATATATTTGCAGTTCCCCGGGGCCTGCTCTAGATTTAAGGAATAGAATTCTGAGGATGACAATCATTTACGCCAGCTCAAACAATTTTTAGAGGTGGGGTTTTTTACCCCTTTTCTAGTGCTCAATACATTTGTCCAGAAAACAGACAGTGTCTCAATACAAGTGGCTCCTCAGTGAAGCTCTCTATTGCCTTTTTGATACATCAGATTTCATGCCTTTTGATTTAAAATGCTTGCTCTTGCAATAAAAGTACATGGAAGCACAAGATTTCTCTTCAGTTCTCTAAGCACATCCAGTACTTCCCCTCTTACCCGTATTCTCCCTGCTTACCCTTTGTCTGGCTTACCTCTTACCTACTTCTATCAGTAGCTTTTATTTAAAAAATCCTTTGCAAACAGAATTGAACCTTCAGGTGAGGGTGTGATGTGGATTTCAAATATCAGGTGATTACAGTTGCAGCAGTATTTATCTAGATCGTTATCCATCTTCTCACACTTTATGAGATGGCCACTGCAACATTCTGATCAGCTTCCTTTAATTTCAGCCTGGCGAGGTACTTCAAGTTTCTTTTCCATTGTGGGTTGTTTTTATTAAGCCTGAATTATAGATAATAGATAATTGGTTAGGTTTATCTGAAATATTTAGGATTTATCTTTTAAACTAAATTTCCTCTTGAAACTGTAAGATATGAGACATTCACATTTGTTTCCTTGTCTTCTTTGTTTTACTGGGTTCTAGAATTCCTTCTGTTCCAGAGATGATGAGGGTAATTAGTAAGCAGTCTTAAAAGATTTTACAGTTTTGAGGTGTACTATTGTTGCTAGATTGAATATTCCCATTCTTCTGAAGGCATTTTAGCACAGCTGGGGGCACATGAATTAAGCTGAAGAAATTATCAACTAAACTTTCCTACAGAAAAGACCAAAGATACACTAGGAAGTTCAAGAATTTAATTCATTCCTTCCCTTTCTTTCTGGAAGTTCCTTGTTCTAGCTGGTTTTGATCCCTTTAATGGAAGCAGAAATACTTAACAATAATCACACAGGTTACCTTCCTTAAACCACTGAAATGTCAAGGACGTGCTTCAGATTGTGCAGGCAGTTTGTTTTGGGGAGATTTCTGCTCAATTTATCACCTTAGGTGTTTGATCAGTTTTTCCAAGTATCTAATGTGTAACTGTCATTAATTACAGTGTAATAAAAATAAAGGAAGTTGCAGTTTCATGATGAACATAGGTTAGAACAAATACAGCAGCCTAAAATGAATCTACAGTAGATGTAATATAACCCCCAAAAGCCAATGGAGTGCTGTGATAAAAATTAATTGAGCACTCTAAAAAGCATGGACTTACTGAAGTAATTGGAAGTAGACACATCTTTAGTAACACACTAGACTCTATAGGTCTTATTATACACTTTTCAGAAGTTAGCTATGGGCAAGGTTTAGCAGATCATGTCCTCTAGTTTAGTTAATTCCTGTGACTTCAAAATACATAGTCAGTTAAATGCAGGATTGACCAACTCCTGCACAATGCAGCCATCTGGCAAAGTAACACACAGAAACAGCTTCTCATTGCAGAATCTCCTGGGAGCAGGTTTGTAAAGGATTCCTCAATGTGAATGACCCTTGTGAGTGCAAGACCTCGTGCAAGAGACATCATCCTCCACGTATTGCATGGGCTGGGCTGCTCCACAAGGCTGCAGTGTGGATGGCTCTCTGGCATCACCTTCCCTTTCCCCTGGGACAAACCCTCCCTGATCTACAGGTCCTACCTTCTGCCCAGGTCCTGCCATCCAGGCTACCAGCTGAAACTCTGCCATGATGCCTTCTCCTTTTCTTATAGGATTTTTCCTTTACATTTTCCACTTAGGTGGTTCAAGCATCTTCTCTGGTGGAAAAACATTGCACAGAGCAAGCTTTCAGCAGAATAGCAGAGGCATTCTCCTTGCTAAAGCACATAATATTTTGGGACACCGGAGACCTTAACAGCTGTAATAAAAACAAGCATGATAACAAACACTGTCATATTGGTGCACTTGTGAAATATTTTGCAGAGTTTCTTACCACAGAACAACAGAAAGGAAACGTTACACAGATTCCTGTCCCTCAGGCAATGGGTATGTTCTTCACTGACCTATACTTACTCCACCGGCACGCAGGAACCAGCCCGTTTGAAGCACGCACGGACCATCGATCACTAGGGGGTCAGCTGTTCCTCACTATCATGGAAAATTACCACAAAACAGCAGCTATAGGAAGATGTGGCAGGATCTTGCATCCTTGCTGCCAACTATTGTCATTTTATAGGGAAACATGAGCTCTGCTGCTCTTTCTGGAGGTTAAGTTAATAAACATAACAGCAGGAAAGAACAGCTCCAGAAACAGAAAAATAAGGAAAACCATCAGGGAGACCCTCACAGGTCTCATGGACATCTCATTTATTCCTCATGGTCCCTTTACTGGGGCATTATTTCTGCTGTCAGAAAGGACATGCCTTACAAAAGAGAGAGACAGTCTGAGTGAGACTGCAGAGAGCTGTTGTTTTCTGCTAGAGTTGGATAAGGATTCACACCATCCAAAACCACTTTATGATGCCAATAACATAAATAAAGTGCATAGTGCACCACTTTCAACACCCTTCTGCTTTCAGCAGTTCTCCAGTTTGTTTTATATTTTTATTACGGCTTATATTGGTGTGCATGTCTATTTATAACTCATATTTAACTTTCTTCATACCTTCTTTTTGCAGTAAGAAAGAGATTCTTCTTTCCTTGCACATGGTAAACCAATGGCAAGAGTTAATGGACCAGATTATCAGAGAAGAATCCCTATCGTATATCACAGCTAAGCTACGAGGCAAGTCTCGTATGAGGAAATCTTCGTTAGCTGTGTTTCCTCTACCTGCATACTCCCTTCAACATTTTCTGAAGGCAAGTTATAAAATAGCTGGATAACATATGTACAAGTTAGATGAGGTTGCTGTACGTGTGAAGTGGCATCAGTGGTTAATCTGGTCCGTTGCCTTTTCTGGCAGCTGCACTACTTATACAGAATCTGAGACAGACCTGAAAAACCTTACTAAAAAACATGCTAGAAAAAGAATATTCACAGACAAATGTGTAAAAAATAAATGTTTAATGGCAGTGACAGCCCAGTTCTGCTACTCTTGGGCTGAAAATTGGAAGATGTCTTCTGTCACAGTCAAAACCAAAAATATCAAACCAAGTATAAGGGCACTAACTGTTGATAAAGTTAATTTTAAGAATATTTGCTTTTTATTATTAAAAGAAGATTATATTAGCATGCACAAGATAGTAGAGCATAGCTGTCTTGATTAAAAACTAAGCAAGGATTTTTTTTTTGTTACATTTAGACTAGATTCAGAGAGAGAGGGTTTCTGCCTATTTTCATTACATTATTTTACACTGAACACATTTTTAACAACAATGGGATACCCCATTAAGGATACGAAGAGCTGTCAGTGGTTTTCACTGAATGCTGTGACATTTCCAGAGTACTCCAAATGATTAAAATAATCAAAGAATGTCATTGCTTTGGATAAACCCCCTATTGTATAGTTACTACCTAAAAATTGCTTAAGAGAAAAGCCTTCTAGGGGTTAAACTGCCTCGGAAAGGAAGAGAGCAGTGATTTTGCTACATTCCCACCCTTGCCAGCCAAGGACTGGATCAGATCTGTCTGCTTGAAGAGACCTTGCTCAGATGGGCAGAGTGCAAGGGACCTCTGTTCTGGCTGTCCTCCTCAGGCTCTTACGGAGCAAGGACTTGGACAATAAGACAAAAAGAAACGGGTAGCAAGCCATACTAACTAAGTAATAACTAAGTAATTGCACCGTGAACCTGGCCGTGCCTGATGTTGCTCTAGATGGTAGCTATGCTTGTTTGGACTGTATTGACAGGGCAAAAAGGAAAAGCAAAAGGCTTTTGCATCATAAATCCTGATGCATCATAACTTAATAGGGTTCATTCAAGTCAGTCAGAAGGTATTTAAACAAGCTGCTGCGGTAACAGCCCATCAGTCCTTTCAGATGTTATATTTCCCAAACAAAATAAGGCCCCATACAGCTTTAGCTGGATATGTCATTTTAAGAATCCAAAAGGTCTTAATTGAATTAGAGCAAATTTTAATGCAAGTTTCTCCTCAATTCTTTTAAGACCAGATACATCCCATCTCTAGTGCGAATTCAAAAGATTACGAAGGCCTGTGATAGATTTGAACAATTGCACCTGATTTTCCTAGAAGTCTGAATTCAGATTAATTTTCCTGATATGGATCAATTCTTTCAAAGTTTTAAAATGCCAGATTCAAAAGAAATTTAAATAGATCTTGGGGCATCCACCTGGAACCTAGCTACATCCCTTTGTCTTGTCTTCATGTATTCCACACGTGAAGGCTTCTTGACTGCCCTGTTCAACGAGTCTCCAAGCGTGAGCGTTCAAACAGAGGCCTGGGGCAGGGGGGTTAAGAGTGTGGTTTCATGGGGGCAGCACATCCTTTTTCCCCCCCCGCGCTCCCACAGGAGACGCACACTCCTCACCAGTTCCGCAGCTTTCCCCTGGGGTCTGAGCCAGCCTCCAGTTCTGTATTTTCTCCAAGACAAAAATGGAAAAAGTGACTTTCAGGGGCAAAAATTTAGCTCTAGTTGGAGACGTTGCTTAGCTACACGTGGGCATTTACATTTGTATTGCCTGTCAAGCAAAGAAAAAGGACAACTATATTGCAGCAGCAGGGATAAAAAAGCACTTTAAGAGAGGTCATATAGACCTACCCGATGCTCTGAGGCAGGCTCGTCAAAGCGTATAATACTCCTGCCAAGTTACATGCTGTTCCAGCCTGTTCTTAAAAGACCTCCAGTGGGGGATAATCCACGTTTCACAATGCAGGCCAATGGCCAGGGCCTCAGCAGAGGATACTTCCCTCACACCAACAATGGTCCTTTCTGTTATGTTTTGGCAAACACAGAGAGGAATTTCTTCTATCTCGTAGATCAGGCTAATTCCCTTGCTTGGTTGGTTTCTGTCAGCTGAGCTTTGAAGATACCAAATAGTTTCAGTCCTAGGAGAGCATTATGAGCTGTTCGCTGATGAACACATCATCAAGGACAACACTGTAATGGGTTTTTAAATTGTTTTCCTTAGTCATAGGCTTAAAATAAAAATTAAAAAGAGGTGGAAGAAATAGTACAAGTATTAGACAAATGTAATAGGAATGCTTAGGGACTGTAAAAACCAAGGGAGAAGATAATTACAGACCATGTTTCACTGCAAGTGTGAGACACTGGAGAAGACTAAAAAAATGCTTTAAACATATATATTCAGCCTTTCAGTTGATAATAATAATAATAATAATAATAAGAAGAAGAAGAAGAAGAACCCCAAACACTTCAGGTCATTTCCTCAAATACCTCTGATTCCTAAATCCAGAAATACAAATAATACTGCCTCAGGAAGTGTGGCAGAGTATGCCCCTTTATCCCAGCTGCAAACCTGCTGCTGCAGCTGCAGAGCACACAGAGTTTGGACAAACCCTACCTGCGAACCCAAGGGACGCTGAGAAAGATAAATACATTGGACATATGGCTTATATTTAAGTGGCGCATGAAATCCATCAAGCTGGGTCGCCTGTGAACAGCCTTGTATCCCAGCAACGTTGGGTGTGTTGTTAATCTCAGACAGCAGTCAGTGGAAGTACTTTGAATAAAAGCAGATTTGAAAAGGCTATTTTTAACCACAAAGCACTTGTCTGCACCTATACGAGATCGTTGTGAGCCCAGTACGTCATAGCACGTCATATGTTCAACTGTAGAGGTGGGATTACCCTGAGATGCAGCTATGTGTTACAAGTTTACAAGGAATAGTGTTATTTCGTACATGTGAGGTATAGAACAGCAGCATAAGTTTGAGGGTTTTTTTGCCCAGCTCCTAACAATGGGAAAGAAGAGCAAGAAATGACATGTATTGGGAAGGTGGAAGTCAAATTCGCGAGCCTTATGGATAAAGGAAACAGATGTCTGAGAACTCTGCCTGTACCAACACTTCTGCACAACTCATCTGCATCCTCCCAGCTGTCGAGTGGAACCCCGATGCTGCACTCCTGCCTCCCGCAGCGCGTTACTACATCACAGCCCATAAAGCCACAGATTAAAGAAAATGCTACAAGACTAAAAACACTTCACATGACAAGGAGCAAAAGTTCTTCTCGTGGAAGACACTGCTCATAACGAAAAATCATGCAGTTTGCCTCACTGCCTGGTGCAGGCGTGACTTTGGATAGTGCATGTTGCAAAGTGGTTAAAGCTTTAGGGCGTTTACGTGCACCCAGTGCATTCAAGTCTTACGCAGGTTGGTTCCCTGAAGGCAACACCACCAACATCGCATTGGGTGGCAGAAGCTGATTTTGCCTCATTTGCCCTTGTTTCTCTGGAAACTTTGTCCACAATTTCTTCTCTTCTTCTCCTTACAAATTGCAGAAGAGACGAGTACAGATTATATTCTGTCTAATATTCCCTCAGGTTTGGCCTACCCCACACATTCACTTCAGGTCAACTCAGCTGCTGCCAGATTGCTCGCATCCCTGCCGATGGTTTCTGCTGGGGGTTATTTTGGTACATAATGCTGTCTGATGCAATCTGTTGTAAACTTAAATCAAGGCCTGAAAGGTATCTTACAGGCTGTGCAGTGAAGCTCCACCATACTAGGAAAATTTCTTAGGACTATATATCTGTTTCCTATTATCTATGCTTCACATTTACGCTTTCATGGGTATCACACACCTGCTCAGGCCCCAAAAAGGGATGTTGTAATACCAAATCAGGACAATTCTCTACTTCTATATTGCAGGAACAGAAGGGGAAGTCACATAACATGCTGCAGTTTCATAGGCTGTAGTGGAACTACAAGAACCCTTTCCAGCAGAGAACCTGCACATTACTCTGTAGAACCAGAAACCCCCATGGGCTGAAAGGCACATCAGGAGGTCTCTAGTTCAACCTCCGGTTCAAAGCAAGGTCAGCCCTGAGTTCAAATGAGGTTGCTCTGGGCATTACTCAGACATCCCCAAGGACAGAGATTATACAGCCTCTCTGGGTCCTTATTCCAGTGTTAATTATTCACAAAATGAAAAATATTTTCCTTGCACGTAACTGGAACTTCCCATTTATGACCATGGCCTCTCAATTTCCCATCAAGCCCCTAAGGGAAGTTGTTCCTAGTAACCACCTCATAGTAAAGACTTCTATTATGTTCTCTTCTCCCTTCCAGGCTGAACAAGCCTGATTCCCTCAGTCTCCCTTCATAGGTCATGGGCACAGCTCCTTGACTATCTTAGGGGCCCTCCACGAAACTCATTCAAGTTTACCAACATCACAAGGGCCCAAAACTGGATGCAGAATTCCATAGGTGCTCTAACAAGTGTTAAGGAAATGGAAAAAAAAAATCACTTTCCTTGATCTACTGGCTATGGTCCTCTTAAGAGAGGCCACCATGTTGCCTGTCTTCATCAGTACCAGGCTGTAATGCTGACTGACTTTCAACCTTCTGTTTGTCAGAACACCTAACTCAGCCTGTCAGTCCTCAGCCTGCGCTCTTACAGAGGGTTAGTCTATCCCAGAGGCAAATACTTTGTATTTGTCATTGCTGGATTCATGAAGTTCCCCATGGCCCTTCCTAGACCATGGCCTGCCTAGGTCTCTCTGAAGGTGGCACTGGCCTTAAGCACATCAACTGCACTGTCTGGTTTGGTGTCATCTGCAAACGAGATGAAGGTGCATTCCACCTCCTCTTCCAGGCCACTGATTGATATACTAAACTGGAGAGGTCCCAGCACAAACCCCTAAGGAACTCCACTTGTATCCTGTCTTCAGGGTAAGCATCAACTGTTCTTTGAGCCCAACGACCTAGCTGAATGCTTCACTTCTCAAACAGGTACTTCATTAGGAGATGGTAAATTGTTTCCTGCATTTCCACACATAAAGACCTTTAGTTGTTTTTTCTTTTGTTAATGCCAATATTTTTTATCATACCTTTAAGAGTCCAAGCTACATCAAAAGAAAATTTTTCATCCCACCTTTATCTACTTGAATAGAATAATTGTTTGAAACTCCACCTCAGGAGCCAATCATATGAAACAACTACACTTTCTTAGCATCATCTTTCATGAGTTAGAGCTGCTCAATGCAGCAGATTGCTGCTTATATACTGACACGCTCATTTATCAGCAAAAATACGAAGACACCAAGCAAACACATCACATAACTATAACTCCATCAACCATCAAATGTTTCCTTGAGCAGTTCAGTGGTTCCAAACATATCACATACAAAAGAGTAAGGAGACACAAATAAAATATGTTCAAGTTAAACAGCTGTGGACAACACTTGTACAAGTTGCTAGAGATAGGAGCGCATATATGTGTGTTTGCATATAAGGACACATGTGGGAGAAGCTGTAGCTCTAAGTGGAGGCATTTACCCACGTACAGCACCTTAGTGCCCAGAGGGACAACGGCCCCTTCCAGGGGCAGCCTGGCTGCTCTGCCCATACCTAAGGACAACCCGGCGGATGAAGGGAACAGACCTGGAGGGGAGTAAGCTGCAGAGGCAGAGCTATGGAAAGAGCCTCTCCCCTACCACAGCCTGGGGCACTAATCAAGTCTTTAATCACCCTAAAGGAAGGCTTGTAAAGCAGGAAAAAGCAGCAGCAACCCCAACGCACCCAGTCCCCAGGAAAAAACTGCTTGCCAGGCATGGGCTCACTCCTAAGCCCTTTTGTCACAAGCTTCCCTGTGGCCCTGTTTAGCCTAGTGGCTGAGAGTAGTTTGGAGCTAGTTCTACACAAACACAGATGACTGCTTTTTTATAAATAAACAATGATATTACCATTACTCCAAATAACTTAATTTTGTTGCAGAATAATCTATTCCCTCCTTAGCTGCACGCCAGAAACTGGTTGACACATCGTAAGTAATATAAATGCTGAAGCCATCTTTATAGAACTGCCTGGAGATATCTGAATTAATATGACTCATGTTTTTATGTGCAGTTAATTTTGTCTTCAATTGCTTTATTTTTATTTTATGTAAAGAAGTTTGTACACTGGTTTCATAATTATTGCTGTTAATTTTCTACCTAAATGAAATGTCTTTCCTTCTGCCTGTTTATGTGGGATATCAAGGTATAGTAGAGCAAGGAATGAACCAGCCATTATCAAGGAGTAAGACACTGCTTGGTGTCTGTTCTCCTATTTACATTTCAGATGTTTGGATACATTTTTTATTTCCCTTGGCCTGAGGGTTAAAATTCTACCTGGTTTGAAATTCTAGCTCCAGTAAGGCCAAGGGGTAAGGCCATGTCTCTCCTCTGATGAGAAAAGCAAAACGAAAAAGAAAACTGTTGACATTCAATCACTGAACAGGTCTGTGTCCCAGCTGGATTTACATGGGCACCCACATACACATGGATGCTGTCTGTCTAGGCAAGTAAATACAGCGGACAGGCCTAGATATGTGCACTGATTAACTGTCTCAACAGTTAAAATCTTCCAGCTATTGACAACAACTCAGAAAAGGTAGTCAAATTGCTTAAGTTAAGTCACTAAAGTTTAAGCAAGAGCTACTTCTCAGGATTTTTGATGATGATGATGCATTCACTTTGGAAGCACTGCAGAAGTCCCATGACATGCCTTGAAAGACCTCATCTTGCTGGTAAAATAACCTCAAGATGCTTTTGTGAAAACCTGTACTTCACTACGCCCCTCAAGTACCATTATTCCATGAAGATAATGTTTTCATAATGTAATTGCAACCCTATGATGTTACTGTTATTGCATTTTAATAACACGTGTTTAACTGTGTAAGACAATGAACAAACGCACTGTGAAAAGCCATGGCACAGTAATCGTATTGAAGGCAATTTTCTTCATAAAATTTGAAAAAAACTTGGAAACTTGATTTTACATAAGTTAATTGCAGTGGGAAAAAGATTTAATGGGAGGCACTAGAATAGTGCCACAGTTAAAACACAGTAGTCAGCAAGGCAAATTATAGTTCTTTTAAAATTAATATCAAACACCAGCTCTACAAACTAAATATGTAAATGTCTCTACTGAAATTCAGCTGTTTTCTTCAAATCAAATCCACAGACTCCTCTTTCGAACATTATAATACACTCCTTTGTGCTTTTGCCTAGCAACGAGCCTTCTGGTGCCGGATGCTCTCAGGAGTGACACTCTCATTACCGAGAGATACCATCTCTTTACATCTCGGTTGTTTCACTGGAGGGAAGACAGCCCCAGTTCAGGTTTTCTCCACACTTGTTCTGTCTGCAACCGCTGGGTAAGGCTATGGAGCCCTGTGCAGCTGATGTCTGACAAAAGGTGGTGAGATGCTCGGGGTGTAACGCCGTGACTGAATGTGTTATTCCAGTATCCCAAACACACCATGTCTGCTCTGCTGGACCTCCTAGGTCAGGCTTGAGAAGCACATATGTTATTAATGTCATCTGCGACTTACAATATCTCTAGGAAAGGCAAGCTGTACATGGATTGAGGGGTGGAATGTTGATCTTGACCGAGATGGTTGCACGTTTAGGAGCTGGCAGTCCCCAGGAGAGGCACAGGGCTGGGGCTTCCCACCTCGTGTTGCAAGGCACAACCCCCCAGCTGCGGGACAAACTCAGTTTGGAGCAACACAGGAGCCTGTGGGCAGCTCCCTTTCAGTGCCTTGGTTATGCCTGGCCTTCCTTTTGTCTGAAAGTCCAGCAAGAAGTTCTCATGGGAACACCCTTTAGGAATAGATTTTTTTTAATGTTACCTTGAATGGCCAAAAGGGAGCACCAGGGGAATATCAATCCTGGCTCAGTCTGATGCTGCATGAACGCGGGGTACCCAACATCTGAAGGGGCCTAAGATTTACTTGCTAGCTATGCTCCTCTTATTCCATCTTATTAAAGTACTTCTTTTATTAAGCCATTTGTTGCCAGGCCTTTCTTGCCGAGATCCTGAAAGGGCCCCGCTCCCGCTCTCTCCCCTCACCACCATCACCAGCCCCTGTGCAGAACAATAACCAGTACAGGTAACTAATCAGCTACTTCCAATTATGTTTGACCATCTCACTTGCGTTTATTCAGTCATTACACAGAATTACCGTACCAAACTTTCAGTAGAAGCCAATTTTTAATTTTCTGTCTTTGTACGGTGGTTCTCATGATTCCACAGTCTAATACACCACATGATTGTGTTCACTGGCAAAAGCTGTCTTTTAAATGATGACCAATGCCCCTAATGGCTTTAATTTATTTATAGGACTGAACAAAGGCCTTAGACCCAACCTTTGCTTCCATATTGCCAAAGGCTATCATTAAATTTTAATTGACAACCTGAATCTGCCCCAAGAGATATTTTCTCTTCTCTTCCAAGGACTTGGAGGGTGTTGTTTCTTAGGCTGAGATTGCACTCACCCAGAGCTGAAAAGTGCTCACATGAGCATTAGGCTTTTTGCCAGGCTTAATTCAAACCCCAGTTCTAGAATGATGAGTAACACACCTAACCTTTGTCTGAACCAAAGGCCTCTCATTTTTATATGATGGATTAGAATTCCTGAGGAGGACGGTGGACATTCCCTGTGGGAAGGGCCCCCAGCAATCCACCGTGCACCTGCACTAACACTTCCTACAGCTCCAGTCCCTTGACTAGTAGCCTCTGACCTTGCCCTCCAGTGGTGAGGTTTTTGAAAAGCTCTGCGAGGAGGAAATCTTTACTTTTCCAGCCTACGTCTCAGCAGAAAAAGACCCACCACTGGAACCAATGGTGACCTGTGCAGCTGGGGTTGGAACCTGTGGAGTTTCTTCCATCAAAGAGGGGAGGAAAGAACTGGCAGAGGAGAACACACACTAAGGCGTTGGCCACTGCAGGTGTTCACTGAAATTCTCCACAGACATCACTCCATCCTGAGGTGCCCAGAGCACCTTGAGGAACTTCAGACTGCACATTTCCATACTGAAGCACTATCTCCATGAACCAACCCAACCACATTCTGTTAGACAAAAAGCAGAGTTAACAGAACTGGCCATTATCATCTTATGAGGCCTTCTGGTGCCTATCGACATGGGAGGATGAAGCCATCTCAACATGGATCCAGCCCCAGACCTACAATCACTGTTTCAGAACTGAGGATGGGAGCATTCATTTCTTGGCCACCACAGGATTTGTGCTTTCCATTGTGCCTATACATTTCAGCCTATACATAAATAAATAGGGAAGATTGCAGAGAGCTATGATATTGCTTCATGATGTGCTCGTGTGCTCTATTTTTCATTTAAATATTAAAATTAACGCTTATTACAAACTGCAGAGAGAATATGATACATGTGCTGGCTGCAGCGTTAGAGTCCTTCCCACAGTAAGCATCTTTATACTCTATTTCAATACAATGAATCTTTTTTTCTGCAGGGCTCTTGACACCAAAAAAAAGTCATCACTGGTGGTGCTTATGAAAAACTGGGTTTTTTGCTTGCCACAAAGTTATATCACTGTGCAAGGCAGATGAGGCCAAACATAAGCAAGCCTTCATGCAGGACTGCAGTGCAGTCGCCAGATATCATGCAAGCATAGACCTGCTACTTTCATTTTCATCTACAGCTCCCTACTCTTAAAACAGCAGGTAAGGAATAAAAATTTTGCCCTCCGTGGTGAGCTAGCACATGTGCTCAAAGAGCCAGGATAGAAACATTTGCACAGAGCCTTCAAAAGGAATTGTTCACTCTGCACACAGAGAGAAACTGCTGAAGATGCTCCAGAGGATTAAAGAGCAGTTAAAGCATGGGGGACAGAGAAGGCTTCACAGGAAGATGGAGCAGGCAAAATGGCAGCAAGGGAGATGGAGAAAACAAGATGGATGCTCTACCAAAGTACAGGATCACACAATCACAGAATCATATGCGGTTGGAAGGGACCTCTGGAGATCATCTAGTCCCACCCCCTGCCAAAGCAGGTCCACCCAGAGCAGGTCCCACAGGAACGTGCCCAGGTGGGGTTTGAATGTCTCCAGAGACGGAGACCCCCCCGGGGCAGCCTCTTCCAGGTCTCTGCCACCTTCACAGGAAGGTTCCTCCTCATGTTTAGATGGAACTTCTTATGTTGCAGTTTGTGCCCATTTCCTCTTGTCCTGACACTGGGCACCAGTGTCAGGCACCAGACTGTCCCCGGGTACCATCACCTTAAAAAAACCCCCACAAAAAACCACAAGAAACCCCAACAAAACAAAAAACCACAGCAATACAGACTTTAATTTTTTTTTTTCCAATCAGGCTGTGAAGGTAGATGGGACATTTGATACAGGCAGCATATTTTTATTCTGGAAGCAGCCAGGTTCTCCCTCCTGCTAGTGTATTTTCCTCCTACAAAAGACTACCAGCTAAGAACAGAAACCCACAGCTATAGACTCGATAAAATTAAAACAGTGAGACCTAGAAAAGCTGAAGTAGGCAAGGCAACTGAAGAGTTAGACAAAGGAGATAAAACATGCAAAATACACAGCAGGTATCAAATGCCTTTTTTTATTTATTTATAAGAAACCTTTTCATTTTATATCTTCTGCTGCAGTCTTGGTTTATGTTCAATGCACTCGGCAAAAACTCACTGCAGGATTTCCTTCAACTTCAGCAAGAACTGGATCAGCTCATAAAAACACGGGTTCTCTTCCCATTATCATAAAAGATGCAGAGCACACAGGCCATATAAGCAAGATGCTCACCCACACACCTACTGCTTGGAAAGCATGTTGGTAGGAGGTCCCTCCCCATGAGTTATTTCACTTTAAAAATCAAAAGTCTCTTTAAAGATGCATCAGAATGACTGCTCTGCTTCAGTGGGATTGCATTAGCAGATCTAGGAATATTGTCCAGCAGCCAGAATACACTGGTATTTTCTGTATTACAGTATTATCTAGCTAGGATATAAATATTGGGTGGGGGAGCCAGTTTACGTCTCTCTCCTTGGTGTGTCTGAGCATATATGTTAGTGGGATAATACACAGTCGTGTGCCTGGTTCCTTCTCAAGTCACTGGCACCATGAAACAATAGTGAAGTGAGAAATGGGGTTGTCAAAGTTAAATATGTCTGCACTTACCCAGAACCTTTTCCTTAGCTTGACTGTTGGTCTTTCCAGTAATGTGCAGCTGCTTTTCACAGAAAATTTACGCTAAATTGTGTTTGAAGAGAATAGGTCTAGATAACCTTAAGCTTCCAAAGCCAAGAAAGATGTATCTTTAAACATGAACAGATACGCATAGAGATAGAATACTTTTTAAATCTTATTCTCCTTTTTTTAATTCAATTGCTGGCTCTACAGCTACACAACAAGAAAACCTGTCTAAAAGCCTAAAATTGTATGCTAGAATCATACTTTGAGAGAATAACCCAGAGTATCCTCAAATGTAGTGCCTACAGGCCTGGTTTACCTTTACTAAGAAGCCTTTTGTATCCTTTGAGTAATTTCTGAAAGCAGGTTTCACCATACTCTCGATTTCTGGCTTCTAGCTTATCCTGGAAACACTGAGAGCAGCTTTCTCCTTCCAGTCCAGGCTCTTCGGCAGGGGCAGCAATACCAAGGTATCCGATGACCTCTGCATACAAGCACCTTATTGTCATCCTTATCCACAGCCCTCCTGAAGTGATGGCAGGAAAGGTCCCGCCGGAGGGAACGCCTCGCACACGCTGCTCACCACGTCCCCCCAAAGGGACACGCTCCACTCCCGGGACCAGGGATGTGGGAGAGGCCACAGCTTCCCTTGCACCTTCCCAAAGCCCCTGGTGTCCCACACCTCAGCACCAACACGGAATTACTCACAGAAACACTTCTTTGACTTCCTTTGCTTCCAGCTGCTTAACAAGGGTTTAACTCCCGATGCCATTTGGCTCCTTCCTCCAATTACTTGAGAGCTCTAAGAGATATCTTCATTAAAAGGCTTGTGAAAAATGTAAGTTAATCAGCCATTTGCAAATCTTTTCAAAGAATCAAAACAGGTTAAGGAACGGCAACATGCTCTTGGTCGAGTTGTGCTGTTTTGGCCCTATAGGGCTATGTTTTTCTCAGGTCTTGTGTAACTGTCCTTAATTATACTTTCAATTAATTTCCTGAATGGAAGGTGGTACTGTCTGCAGTGAGGTACGCCACTTAAAAGTGAAGCAAATAATGTCTTGGGACCAACATGGTAATACAAGCACATTTTTTTTTGTATCCTGAAGAGCATCAGGACAAACTTGCTCACACCTCTGACCAAAGATGCCTTTTATTTTCTGCTTATGACAGATCTATTTAAAAAAAAAAAAAAAGGAAAAAAGGAGAAAATATATTGTGGGGTAGACAGATAGACTCACAGATAAGCTCTGTATACACTTACTGGATTAAATTTCCTTTAATAAAATGGAACTGTTTCAATAACAACAATAAAATCCTAGAAGCTGGTTTCCAATAATTCATCACATATAATGGTGGCAATCTCTGTTTTGCACTGTTTTCTTTATGACTTGGATAAATACCACCTGGTGGCAGGGCGGTGCAAGTGTGGGAAGGATTAAAACTGTGAACTCATCTTCAGACTTTGCCCTAAGGTTACCAAAGAATATTGGAATTCTTGGGAAGTCACTTTGAGACCACTCTGGTCCCACCTCCCTCAGTGAAAATGGACATAAATATCTCATTTACCTTCCTAATAATCTTGTTGTTCTGGAAGAACAGAACAAGATGGGTGTGCTAGCTCATGCGTATACCTCTTATATTGTATTGTATTATATTGCTGCTTTTAAATTAAAAAAAAATTTAGAAATGTACTTGGATATGTCTAGTCTGAAAAACAGTTAAAACACTTAAAAATGTAGTGCTTTTATGAACCAGGATGTTAAAGTCCATCTTGGTGTCTGAATCACGTGGGCTTTGATACTGCAAATGGATCTGACATAAAGGTCTCAAAGCTGAAGCTTTCTGGAGTTTGAATTCTGGTCTTCTTTTTTTAGGCGTTAAGGGAAGAAATGTTTGGAACATACATATAATCAGAAACTGGCATCCCTCAAATGGGGGTGAATTTGAATCCTTAGTTTTCCTATAATATTTCTAGTCAATTGGTTTGGAAAACAGCACCAGTTTTAAGCACTTGCTTTCCATCCTCATGCTCCGTTTGCTGAGGTTTAGGGTAATGCATTTTTAAGGAGGTGACAGACCAGTAGCAATTAAATACGTCAGAGCAGTTTTATTTCTCACATGTTGTATTTATCCTGACAGCAGTTGTTTAAGAAGGTGTATGTTCAGAGTAATAAATAATATTTCACTTCTCATACAGCCAGCACTATTGCAGAAACATTTGCCGAGGAAATTCAATGTTACTTATCAAGAAAGTCATTAAACATAATTGCTCCCAATAATTTAAATATTTACACCATACTACAAACTAGAATATTACAACACGGTGAGTAGTGCATGGTGCAGCCAGACTAAGGAGTCCAGATACAGATTTCCTTCTCATTTTTCTGCTTCATCCTTACAGACTACAGATACAAAAAAATGCAGTGTTTCTAAGCTAGGCTGAGAAACTGTTTTCTTTTCCTTAAAACATGAAGCTGGCTATTTCTGTCTTCCTCCAAACCCCCTACTTAGTCCAACTTTTCTTTTTTAACCATTTCAAATTCCTGTTCTGTATTTTGAGTCCCTGGTAGCAATGCCTTTACAGAGGCTCTGAGATTGCCCAGTGTGTTGGTAGGAGCATCCATTATTCTTACACACTACCATTAGGGTTTCTTTTTTGAAATAAAACCCAAGTGCCTAGAAATGCAGCATGCAGCAATATCCAAACCACAGTTGCCCTGGCCCCAGCATTAGAATGTTTCCTTGTCTCCCAGTCATTGATTACTTCTGGTTTATATATCAATCCTGCTATAAAGCAGTGCCAGAGAGAAAGATAAATTCATCTCTCACTCCTTCTGCCTGCTTAGGAAGTCAGAAAAATGATTTGGTGGTGCTCAAGAAGGAAATCCTCAGAAGGGAATAATGACTTCCCCTTTTATTGTAACCCTTTTACGATCCATCATGCTGACTGGTAGATTTAGGGCTTCACGGTTAGACCTCCTGGCAACCAGCTGCACTGCAGAAGCGATTCACTTACAGTCCTACAGCACAGAGAGTTCTAGCCCAAAAGATGAAATTCTGCCTCATCTATGCCTTAAAACCAGCCTTCCCTGGAAGCGTGGAGGCTGGCAGAGCACAGGCCTGCAGGTGAGGGCACCTGCATCCTGCTCCAAGTGGAGATGTAGCCTGTGTTTAGTCACTCAAGGGTCCCTTAGGAACCAAATCCAGCCCAGAATTTACATTCAGCAACTCTTTGTCCTGAAGCATCTGATCCCAAAGCAAATTTGGGGATTTGGTGTTTGGTATCTGGCTGGTCTATCCAACCGGGATTTGAGGCAGCCAGCACGCTTGATTTCCTTTGGTGGCCCACTCTCATTAGTGCTCGCAAATGGTTTGACCTCACCTGGAGTATTGTGTGCAAGTCTGGAGCCCTCAATATAAGAAGGACATGGACCTGATGGAGAGGGTCCAGAGGAGGGCCACGAGGATGATCAGGGGGATGGAGCACCTCTGCCACGAGGACAGGCTGAGGGAGCTGGGGTTGTTCAGCCTGAAGAAGAGGAGGCTCCGGGGAGACCTAACAGCAGCCTTCCAGTACCTGAAGGGAGCCTACAGGAAGGCTGGGGAGAACCTGTTTAGAAAGGCCTGCAGTGACAGGACGAGGGGCAATGGCTTCAAGCTGGAGGGGAACAGATTTAGACTGGAGATGAGGAGAGGGTTCTTCACTGGGAGGGTGGTGGAGCACTGGAACAGGTTGCCCAGGGAGGTGGTTGAGGCCCCATCCCTGGAGATATCCAAGGTGAGGCTCGACGAGGCCCTGGGCAACCTGGTCTAGTTGGGGGTGTCCCTGCTGACTGCGGGGGGGTCGGACTAGATGGCCTTTGGAGGTCCCTTCCGGCCTGGGCAATTCTATGATTCTATGCTTCTACGATTCTATGAACTAGCAACTTTTCCTCTTTCTGTCCTCAGACAGCATACGAAGTCACTCCATTTCATTTAAGATCCATAGCCTAGATACCAGAATGCAATTTTTTCCCCCACAGAGATGGGTAAAATTCTTTATTCTAAAATAAAGAGGCAAAGGTGTTTTCCCTTGTGAAGGAGCACTCAGCTATGTTCGCTCCTTTCCAGTATGGAGGTTCAAACCTGTGCCCCAAGGACTGTACCAGCAGTTTTCACACCACGCGGGCTGGGGTGCTCAGCACCTCTCATGCTGAAATTGTGCCACCACTACTGGAAAAAATTGCTGGACTGGGGAAAATGTGATTTGGGTTTGGCTTTTCCTATGCTCCCCAAAGCACCCACCCAGCAGCTCCACACTGGGCTTAGACCATGGATCTCCCACTTCTGGGCATAAATCCAAGTTTTTGTCTAGAGCGACCAACTGGCCTCCTCTAAGGACTATGTTTTAGAGTAAAACAGCAACTTACCCCTGCACTCTAGAGGGATTCCAGTCTTGTTAATATGAACTGCCCATGTCCTAGGGGAGATGGGGACCAGAGCGCTCGGGGAGGTGAATTAATTAGCCTTCAGATTTCAGTCCGGCTTCAGTATTAGGATGTTCAATGCGAGCAGTTCTTGGCTTTAGGTGGAAGCACAACTATGGATTTTAATCTCCAAATAGACAGAGATTTTAAAAATCACATTTTTGGATCTAAAACTCATCTATCTATGTCCTTCTTAAAACATTATTTATCACTTCTGTTTCATTTCCTCAGTATTTCAGTTTGTAACACTGGACTGATGCTCAAGTTCTTCACAAGCAATGCAAGCATGAAACAGAGACGCTTGCAGAGCAGTTCAGCAGATGGCAGAAACGACACAGCAGACAAAGTTTAAAAAGTAAAATATGCATCTTAATGGGGCAGTTACCCTAAACTCACATTCTCTGTGAGCTCTGCACAAAGCTTACAACAAAAGCAGATATCAATGAATTATAGCAAATACCTTGTAAACACAAAGCTGTTTTTTATCTGTGGGCTATGTGACTGACATCATTATATTCTTGATAGCTTTTTCTTTATTTTATCAGCTATTGATGACTTACAGTTTAACTCCCTGATTATTATATTCTAAGTCAGAGATGATTGCTCTTGCCTAGTGTGGCCATCAAGATTTAACAAGAATACAAAAGTCACTCAGCAAATAAAAGAAAAGCCAACAACAGGAAATAATTGCAGGTGTAAGCTCCAAATGAAGCTAAAACCTGGCAACACAGTGCTAGTAAACTGGCTATACTGGGAATTTTTCTTATATACTGCATGAAATATTCAGTTGATAGAAGAAATAAAAAGCCAGATGGCGCTGCTTTCTTTAGGTCTAAAGAACTGATCGCTTACATATATAGGCATTCCTGAAGATAGGAACCAAAAGAAAAAGCTTCTCCAAGGTATTTCTGACAGTCTGACAGTAAAACACCAACATAAATCTGTGTTTCTACAGACAGCCAATAACACTCAGCATAACTGCAGAGGAGAATGAAGATCATGGGTGGAATGAAAGCGTCTACACATTCTGCTGAAGGCACTCAGCACATTCAGGTCTAAGTCAATTAAAAAAAAATCCTTATGTAGCATATTAATGGTTCCAGCCTGGTCTAGTCTATAGGCTGTTGTTTACCACATCCAAAATCTGTTGAGTACTTTTAATATCAGTTTTAAAAGCAATGCCAAGGACTTAAACAAAACCAACCAACTTTCTAAAATATATGCCTTGGTTCAGCCACAAGCTACTGGGCAAACTGTAAGTGGTCCTGAGCGAAATTCAAGCATAATTATCACAATAGTGATTTCTGGCCTTGAAATATACATTTGAGATGGATTTTCCTCTTGCTGCTTTAAACTGTGTCTCAGTAATGAACAGCAATCAAATTGAGCAGGTATTATTTTAAATGATCCAGACCTAAAGATTTCATGTGGTTTCCTCAAACAAGCAAACAATTATACTCTCAAATTCCTGGCTTTCCATAAAACTTCTGCCTATGAACATGAAAGGGGTGTAAATGGATATTTGTAAATTTATATATTGGAACATTATCATGACAAATAAACTACCCAAAAAACCACTTACAGGCTGATGAGTCTACCAAGGAGACAGAACCAGGCTCTTCACAGTGGTGCCCCTTGGGAGGATGAGCGACAACAGATATTAGTTGAAACAAGAAAAATTCAGACTAGACACCAGAAATATCTTTTTCACCATGAGGGCAAGCCATGGAGCAGGTTGCTCAGAGAGTCTCCAACTTTGGAGGCTTTCAAAACCAGGCTGGGGTAAAGCCCTAAGTCTTTAAAGCCTCTAAAGCCTGAGGTCTGACCTCACAGCTGATCCTACTTAGAGCAAAAGGTCAGACTAGTTGATGTCCTGATATCTCTTTCAACCTGAATTATTCTAAGAATCTAGGAACATACACCTTCCAGAAATTCTGGAAAAACCAACCTTAACTAGGCACTCTTACTAGAAAATGAAAACAGCCTCACTACTTGCACACTCAAGACACATGATCTCCCTTGTTGCATACACTAGTCACACCAATAAGCTTATTTTGCAGTATTTAAATGCACGTGTAACACACATAAATTTATCCCATCTCATGCTTGCCAAGCAGTCCCCAGCAGGTGGTGGCTCCACGGCCTGTGCCCCCACGCACACTGGCAATCCCACCACAGCTCCAGTGCTCCACCAACACACCGGTTGTGAGAGACTCTGCTATCTAGCAAGGGTCACTTTGTCTTTTAAAAGACAGTAAAATTAATACAATACATAACGAATGGGGATGGGCTGGACCTTGGCAATAGAGGTCTCCTTTCCTGGCCTTTGTTTCTTTCCTCTGGCCGTTGCAGGGCCCGTTCAGGACCTCAGGAACCTCCCCACTGCTGTGGCACCCATGGAGCTGCTGCTCTCCCTTGTGGAAGCATTTTCTTTTCTCCTTCCTTCCTTCGTTCCTCCCTCCCTCCCTCCCTGTACACCTTGTGAGCTGGAAACTACACCGAAAAACATGAGTCTGTGACACAAAAGAACCCTTTGAACAGTTTCGGTTTGTTTGGGTTTTTTTTTTTATTTTTTTTTTTTTACTACATTTCAATAGCACACATTGTTCTATGAATTACACTTTGGAGTAATTCCATATACAGAGGCCTTTTCATTAAATGGATTATTCCTTTTTTGAATCACACTTTGCTAATAATAGTTTTAGGGCCTTATTCTTCTCTTATTTACCCCATTGTTGACAAGCTAGGTAGGGACTTACAATTCAGATTCAAATGTGTACAAGGACCTGGCATTTTAAACAGCTGGGTTATTTACTCATGTTTACAGATAACCTCATGGCGCTCTCTTTTCTAGAGCACTGTGGCATCTCTGCTGCCAACCCCTGGAAAATACACTAGGCTTACTTTTTCTTTAAAATCATTGTTCTGGAATGTATTACCGATAATGTGTCATCTCTGACCTATGACTGAGTATACATTTGATGAAAATAAAATTAACCTTTCAAAAATAAACATTATTTCCCAGACTTTGCATGTAGAGGTTTTAAAATAATTCTCTAT
Source organism: Calidris pugnax (assembly GCF_001431845.1). NCBI lineage: Eukaryota > Metazoa > Chordata > Aves > Charadriiformes > Scolopacidae > Calidris > Calidris pugnax. The sequence continues at coordinate 613,726 of NW_015090928.1, forward strand.
CTACTTTATGTAATAAAATCTGTAAAAAGAATTTAATTAAGAAGATTCTGTGGCTAGAATAAAACACAGTTTGGAAATGAAGTTGCAACTGATTCTCGATCTCCCATTCATTACCCAGACAAACATTCAGCACCTCTAAAGTCAATTACCTGTATAATCTCCAAAACCACTGCACCACCTCTTAAGCTCCTGTGTGATTTGTGTGCTTTGGAGCATGCAGGCGAGTTATGCAGCTTCAGATGTATGCAAGTGTGCTTTTCTTAGCTAGGTACTTTACCAGCGAAGATAAATCATTAATCACTATATATATCACAAGCAATTTTAATGCAGACAGTGTTCAAGCTCACCAGAACTTTTGGACTAGCCTCACAAAGCCAAATTTGAAACTTTATATCCCATCTCATTTCAGCTATACAATTTTTCACAACAATTTCTGCATAAAAATCATGTGTTCTCTCATTGTAGAAGTGAGTACACACACACACACACACACAACGTGGTTATAAAAAGGTGCAGTGATTTCACTGGGACTTTAAGGAGGAGAAATAAATATAGACGTGGTTATAAAAAGGTGCAGTGATTTTACTGGGACTTTAAGGAGGAGAAATAAATATATAGAAATAGGCTACGCTAAGCTATTTCAGCCTGAAAATGTAGACGATATGAAGTGCCTAAGACTGCGGATAAAAATAGGAGTTTTATTTCCTCCTATTGAGTCTGTTCTATCCATACTCTTGAAATTAATTTCCTATTTTAAATAAAAGGCTGAAACTAGTTTCTCAGCATTGTGTGGTAGCCATTCTTGCGGAGCGAGCGCTGTCCCCTTGCAGGGAGGGTGGACGCGGCAGCATGAGCGCCCACGGGAGCAGGCTTTGCAGGATGGAGTCACCAGTGAGCTGAAGCCACCAATGCCACATCTCCTCAGGAAGCGTTGTCGCTGGACTGCAAGAGCAGCAGAACCACCGGAGAACCTGCTTCAGGCTCCACGTGCCCATGAGACACAGCCACCTCTGGCCGTGCAGCGCAGCACCCCAGACACCTCGCTCCACGGGGCAGCCAAGGCCACCAGGGCCCTCTCACAGAATCACAGAATCACAGAATCGTAGTGGTTGGAAGGGACCTCAGAGATCATTGAGTCCAACCAACACAAAAAAAAACCAACAAAAAACAACCACCACCACCAACAAAAAAAACCACAACACAAACCACCACCCACCACCTAAACACACAACAACAACCACCAAACCAAAAACCATCACCCACCCACACAGCACCCCACCACAAACCAGTAATCTTGGGCACTAGAGCATGCCCTGAAGAACCATGTCTACAAGTTTCTTAAATACCTCCAGGGATGGTGGCTCCACCACCTCCCTGGGCAGCCCATTCCAATGCTGGATAACCCTTTCAGTAAAGAAATGTTTCCTAATATCCAACCTGAACTTCCCCTGGCGCAACTTGAAGCCATTACCCCTTGTCCTATCGTCTGTAACTTGGGAGAAGAGACCGACCCCCG
>NW_015090928.1:615612-624589 GCF_001431845.1 Calidris pugnax
CAAACAACACCAGCTCCCACCACCTAAACACACAACAACAACCTCCAACCAAAAAACCATCACCCACCCACACAGCACCCCACCACAAACCAGTAATCTTGGGCACTAGAGCATGCCCTGAAGAACCATGTCTACACGTTTCTTAAATACCTCCAGGGATGGTGACTCCACCACCTCCCTGGGCAGCCCATTCCAATGCTGGATAACCCTTTCAGTAAAGAAATGTTTCCTAATATCCAACCTGAACTTCCCCTGGCGCAACTTGAAGCCATTACCCCTTGTCCCATCGTCTGTAACTTGGGAGAAGAGACCGACCCCTGCCTCTCTACAGCCTCCTTTCAGGTACTTGTACAGAGCGATAAGGTCTCCCCTCAGTCTCTTCTTCCCCAGACTGAACAACCCCAGCTCCCTCAGCCTCTCCTCGTAAGACTTGTGCTCCAGACCCCTCACCAGCTTCATTGCCCTTCTCTGGACCCGCTCCAGCACCTCAATGTCCCTCTTGTGGTAGGGGGCCCAAAACTGGACACAGTACTCGAGGTGGGGTCTCACCAGTATCGAGTACAGGGGGACGATCACCTCTCGGGCTCTACTTGCCACGCTGTTCTTGATACAGGCCAGGATGCTGTTGGCCTTCTTGGCCACCTGGGCACACTGCTGGCTCATGTTCAGCCGACAGTCGACCAACACCCCCAGGTCCTTTTCTGCCAGGCAGCTCCAGCCACTCTGCCCCCAGCCTGGAGCGCTGCAGGGGGTTGGTGTGACCCAAGTGCAGGACCTGGCACTTGGCCTTGTTAAACCTCATCCCGTTGGTCTTGGCCCATCGATCCAGCCTGTCGAGATCCCTCTGCAGAGCCTCTCTACCCTCCAGCAGATCTCCTCCCCGGGGCAAATCCACCCGGCACAGCCTTGCCAAGATCTGCACCACAGCCACGCTGGCCGCTTACATAAAGAAAACAAAGCACTTCATAGAATGTGAACATCTGTTTGCACAATGCAGAACGGAGCCGTGAAGAGGTTTACTGGAGTGTAGAGCTCATTTGGTGTGTGCTGTGAGCACAATGCACTGCACAGAGCTGTGTCACTGCGTGAAGGACGGCAAGCCCGGGGGAAGAAAACAACACAGCGTGGAAGAGCTGCTTACGGAACAGGGAGTACTTGCTCTTCACTGTGAAAACTAACTGCCTTACACTTCTAAATGCATCAAAAATGAATCCAAAAGAGTACTGTTAAATGGTATATCCTGAGTCAGATAATTTTCACAAACTCCAGAGGTCCCTAGTTTAATGCTAAACCCTTTGCATAGATGTTTCTGCATATTTCTAGGTAGGAGATTACTCATTTCCTCTGGCCTGAGTCCAGTGCTGCTTGAAACATTCTTGCTCTCAAAAAGTCTGTTTCCAGTATGTGTGTGCCAAGCAGGCCAGTGCATCTTAAGCAGAAGAATGTTCTTAGTTACTAGTTTCACAAATTTTAAATCCAAAATGCACAATTGTGATCACTGAATCTGATCTTCTGAATAACAGAGGCCAGAGATTTCCCTCGGGGATTCATGCATTAAGCCCACAACCAATTCTACGGGAATAGGCAAAATGTCCTTCCAGAACTTTCTGACTAGAAATGAAGGGCACCATCACTTGCCTTGATCATTGGCTTTTCATGAAAGCTCATAGTAAATCAAAATAGTCAGGTGACTTTCACAACTTTGATATCATCATAACCACCCATGTATCCTTGATTCCTGGGGGCTGCTGGACAGACCAACAATTGAAGTTATTCCAGAGCAATTCCAGCCACTTACAATACACACAGGCTGTTTCATAGTGGATTCAACAAACTTCCTTACCCCATTATTCCTAACGCAGTTAGGAATGGTAATTGTTCATTAAATTGTTTCTGAAGTAGCAGAGATTTAGTTAACTGCCCACAGTACCAAAAGCTGCTCTGTTGTACCGGTGCTATACACCCACAAATGTAAACCCCTCTTCCCCAGACACTTGTTACAGCCCCTAAAAATATTCAAATGGCCTGTTCTCTGATTGCATGGCCATAGTAGATGTATTGCTACAACTAATTCTCAAATCAAAACTTTACTTTGACAAGTTTCAGCTCATCTAAATACCTTTCAGTGAGTGTGCCCAACCAACTCCTCCACAACTGCCTCTTATATTAGAGACAGTTGTGGATGTAGCCCTAACCCAAAATAGTATTGCCTGTTTCTTCCTCCTTCCCAAGGCATAGCCTTGTCCAGATAGTCAATATAAAGTTTTTGGCTGTGTATGCCATGATGTATGATAGCCATGGTCACACCACACCTTCCAGCCTTACCTGCCCTATATTGCTCCAGACAAAGTCAAAGTAATTTTGTAACATAAATATTGCAGAATACCTTATGGCTCTATGGAATTAATAGTGACATTTAAATACAGATCTACCAAAGAGCCCGGGCATGCTACAGGTCACATCTAAATTATGTATCATGACCCCCAGACGTGAAACGAACTCCCAGAGATTAGCTTGCAGTGTCAGTTACACCACTGGGTATGTCCAGCTGCAGAGAGGTAATTCCATACAGGCACCATTCATAATAGAAAAAAGCACCATTTCCATAGGCATTATGAAGTTATTTTAAACAGGTTGCCTGGCTGGGAACTAGCAGACAGAGGCACATGAAGAAAAGACTAATTTTAGAGAGACGAATGGAAGCCACAGGGAAGATGCTAGCCTAGGTGTTTGTCAGGCCCTTCAAATCTCCTTTGCTTTTTCTCCGAATGAATGCTTTGATTTTTTTACCCACCCGATTTTTCTTTGAGAAGGGAAAGTGGGCCCTTAGATGGTGAATATCTCTCTACTGCACCCCATCCTGCCGTTCACAGAGAGCACCATAGAAAGTCCTTTTGTCTGTCTTCTCCCAACTCCCAAGTACTTCACATGAACACAAAGAGCAAGTGTCAGGCAGGAAATGATAACAGGACACCACAAGGAAACCACTAAAGGCATAATTCAGGTGAAAATATGAAGGAAAAAAAGTCAGTTTCTTTCACATCTATCAGGAGTCATGAACTAAGAAGATATCAGATACTAACAGCTAGCTATCTTTTTAAATGTTATTTTCAATAAAATCAGTCAGGCATTTGGAGCCAGAACTGCCTAAATTAAGTATTTAACTTTAAAATTATTTCTAAAACACCATGATTTTCTGCAAGGTGTAATGCAAGGCTTGAGGGAATAAGAGACCAAAAAAAAGGAAGAAATAGCACAAAATAATGTGCTCTTGCTCCAAGTAGCTTCAATGGTACGACACATGTGCACCTCTCCCCAGAACAAATAAACAACCAAACTCCACGTATCTTACAGTAGATAGAAAGGAGGAGGGTTTGTTGAGAATAGAGCCAGGGCAAGGAACTAAAATTTCAGTATGTGAATCTAGATGCCAGGAAAAAACCACATGGGATCTGCCAAGGGAGGTAGGAGGAGATGAGAAAAGGTGATGTGGTTGTGGTGATGCAGAGTACCACTTCGGGAATTACACCACTATATCCATGTCAAATAGCTCCAGCAGCTTCCTTTCTTCATCCCAGCACCCTCCCCCTTACATCCTTCCCTCATTCTACACTTTTGAATGACTGATCTGTTTTTACCCATGGAAGGATTATACCAAATGCCTTTTTGTTTACTTAAACTTGTGCCCTAGTTTGGAAGTACCAGTTTGCATAATGACTTGTTTTTATAGTGACCACAAATGCCAGGTAGTACTGTGTAGTTTTTATTTTAGGCTGCTTCAGATTGTCTCTTTGGCCACATGAATTGTATTCACTTGGAGAAAACATATCCCTAGATTAAAAAAAAAAAAGAAAAGAAAGAAAGAAAGAACACACACCCCCCAATCCCTCCCTCCCCAAAAGAAATCTTGAAATTTTAGTGAAAATGCATTGTCTTTTCTAGTTAGGCACACCCCCCCCAATCCCTCCCTCCCCAAAAGAAATCTTGAAATTTTAGTGAAAATGCATTGTCTTTTCTAGTTAGGTTTCATTCTCCACTGGGTTAAAAACTGGCTGGAGGGCCGGGCCCAGAGAGTGGTGGTCAATGGAGTCAAATCCAGTTGGTGGCTGGTCACGAGTGGTGTCCCACAGGGCTCAGTACTGGGACCCGTTCTCTTTAATATCTTTATCAATGATCTGGACAAGGGGATCGAGTGCACCCTCAGTAAGTTCACAGACGACACCAAGCTGGGTGGCAGCGTCAACCTGCTGAAGGGTAGAGAGGCTTTGCAGAGGGATCTGGACAGGCTGGATGGATGGGCTGAGACCAACAGGATGAGGTTCAACAAGGCCAAGTGTCAGGTCCTGCCCTTGGGTCACACCAACCCCAGGCAGCGCTACAGGCTGGGGGCAGAGTGGCTGGAGCTGCCTGGCAGAAAAGGACCTGGGAAGAAGGCCAACAGCATCCTGGCCTGTATCAAGAACAGTGTGGTGAGTAGGACCCGAGAGGTGATCATCCCCCTGTACTCGGCACTGGTGAGACCCCACCTCGAGTACTGTGTCCAGTTTTGGGCCCCCCACCACAAGAAAGACATTGAGGTGCTGGAGCGGGTCCAGAGAAGGGCAATGAAGCTGGTAAGTCTTATGAGGAGAGGCTGAGGGAGCTGGGGTTGTTCAGTCTGGGGAAGAGGAGGCTGAGGGGAGACCTTATTGCTCTCTACAACTACCTGTTGAGAGGCGGGGGTTGGTCTCTTCTCCCAAGTTACAGATGATAGGACAAGGGGTAATGGGTTCAAGTTGTGCCAGGGGAAGTTTAGACTGGATATTAGGAAACAATTTTTCACAGAGAGAGTGGTCGGGCATTGGAACAGGCTGCCCAGGGAGGGGGTTGAGTCACCATCCCTGGCTGTGTTTAAGAACCGTTTAGATGTGGTGTTGGGGGATATGGTGTAGGGGAGAACTTTAGAGTAGGGTGGATGGCTGGACTCGATGATCCCGAGGGTCTCTTCCAGCCTAGATAATTCTGTGATTCTGTGATTAGTGTTCTGCAGTCATTCTGTGCCTGTCACATAAACATCACAGCAATTTTGAGGGGAAAAAATTCCCAAAACAATTAATAATCATTAATGGCTTGAGAGTCTAATTCAAACTACAAATTAATTTCATGGCTCAGATGCAATGGGTCTTTTTTGTCCTGAGTATTTCCAGCCCAGTTTCAGTGCCTGTGCTGGCAGTGGTCCCAGGACCCTTGCTGCACCCTCCCGAATCTGCACTGCCCAAAATCCTGACTCAGACCCATGTGATAACACTTGCCGAGTTCCCATTTTATAATGACTGTGCTCAAAGTCACGCACAAACAAGAGTGACCCACCACACAGTATTGTTTGCTGCTTCATTACACGGCTGCAGACCCATCGCATTGCCAAGCCATTCCCTCTCTTGCCACCAGCTTGAGTCGGCGACTGTTTTTCTATAGAGAGCTGCTTTTCATAAGCAGCAAAATATCGATTTATTTATTTACTCTCACATTCACCCAGCAGAACTAATTCCAAGGCTGGATAACAGGGAAGTGATACTGGGCTGACGAGCGCAACAATATAAAGATGCGACATAGAATTGACTGTTTCAGACCATATGTGACCACTGGCTCGTGGGCCATTTCATCAACTCAGACTCGGTTGTTTCTTAGTTCCACTGAAATTACACCCATTTCTCATAAGATTAACAAGAAGTCCTCTCCTCACAGATCTCTTTGGCATGTGACTGCACAGTACAAATAGAAGTTCTCACAGAGAAGGAATAACTCAGCATTATTACTCCTGATTGTCAACTACAGAGAGCAGATCTCTGATTTTTAGGATTAAGGGCAGAATATTTTCAGTGGAGTGAATCAAACCTTTAGAACTGACAAACAAATTTATCAAGAAGCATTTGCAAAGAGCCACAGAAGGTGAAAATGGGGCAATTAAAAATATAGCAGTGACTCTGGAAATGTCACTGGACACTTGCAGCCAGAGAGAGGATTCTGACCAGTTTTTCTCAGGGTCCAAACACCGTGGCCATTATGCCCAAGCATGTTTAATGACTCTTAAATTAACTAGCAATGTGTCTGATCACAGCTAACCTGCCTGAGTGCATCCCTGAAGTTCCACTACTACAAACCCAAAACCTAAGGAAAGCATTGTGCCTGCTCCAGCCTTGGACTTGTTAAGAGGTGACAACATAGTATGGCTTATCGCTGTCCCTCAGAGTGCCTCAGTGTCACCTCTGACTGTGCTTACCCTTTGAGAAAATAATTGTGCCCCCCCCGGCCAGCTGTAACACCACCTGAGCCACTAATGTGGTGCTCCTCTCCGTGGGAATCACTGCAGCTGGGAGTTCAGCACAGCACTGCTTCAAAACAGGGCAACAGACCTTTTTTTTCAGCTTAATTCCATTCTTCTCCTTTTCCTGTATATTCTCTTCAGTGTAACAAGAGACACAAATATATATTCACTCTCATAATATGTTGTTTCTTCCATTTTCTGTGGACTCTAATAAAAAAACGTAATTTCTCTCACTAAATAAGTGGTCTGTAGCCCATTGTACTAAAGAGAGGCAGAGAAGGCCACCAGGAACCAAGATACATGACGATTTCCTATAAAGTCTAATTAAATAAATGTTTGTTGTGCAGTTTGTGAAGACAGTCACTTGTGAGTGTACACTGTGCCAAGGGGGTTTTATGAGAAAAAAGTTAATGATCAATTCACCACAGTCCCCAGCGCAGTGAAATGTGACCTTTAGCATTAAAAATGGAAGCCTGACTTGTGCTTAATTTGTGCTTAGCCACATCTGGTTGCTCATATATTTCTGCATGGACTCTAAAAATGGATTCAGTCACTAATTAAGTCTGCTTTAGTGAAAAATCACTGTGAAGTCAAACCCAGAAGTCAGCTACAACAAGTCAGTGCAGCTTAATGCCAACATGAATATGAATTTCCACCAAACCCCACTGGAGAAGCTCCAAAGTTCTAAATGGCCACAGAGACTCACAAAATGTTAAGGCGGTTGCCACAATTCCACTCTCACAGCCGGTCATTGCACATTAGAGAGGGATGCCCATCGGCCACGTGGAAAAAGCTGGGGCCATATGGGGTATGGTAGCGATTTTTATTGTGTCGCAATCCTTGAGCCTGAGCCTGCGTTTTTGGGCAGACCCACTTTGGACACTGCCATCCCGAGACCTCACATCCAACCTTCCAACCCCCCCAGAGGGAGGACCTGCTGATCCCTCCCTGCAGAGAGGGCACGGTTGTGGTCTGTGTTCCTGAGTCTCGGGATAATTCCCGAGCACCGTGGCGACAACATGAGGACAGTCAAGAACTGTAGACCTTCTTTTGGTACCAAAATCTCTATGAATGCACCTCTCTAAATTATTTGGGTAAATGATTCTTGACAAGACAACGGCACAGAAAGAACAACCAGAACTAAAACCAGGTGTTAGAAACTTTAATGGGCTGATTGTCCAAAAACTTGGCTGTACCATATGAAATGTGTCCTTAGGTGACCTTGACCACTTATAACATGAAAACCACACCTCTAGAACTTAAGCTGCTTGAAGACCCTCATCCACTGAGCCTGCGCAGTAAAATTAATAGACACTATACCTTCAATTGAAGACGAGGACATTTTACACAAATCAGCTTCAAGATAAGGAATTATGAGCACCAGTAAAAAGTTGATAATTACTATGTTAATTATGCTAATTTCCAATGTTTAAACAAATGATGGCTTCAATGGGTGCTAGCTTTGCGGAGATACCCCCTAGCACCCTTTTCTGCACAGAACTGCTAATAGCTAATACCTCAGCTCTGTGTGTTATCAGCTTGCACAGCGGGTAAACGGTCCCAGGAGTTTGGGGATCGCTCTGTCAGCAGCGCCTCTTGCACCCTCTCCATGACTGCAGGTCCAACAGCGTTGTGTTTATCACACCAAGCAAGGCAACCGGCGCTTCCCTCCACAGAGCAGCTGACGTAAAAATCCTGTCTTGGTGATAAAGGGATCCGTAGTAATGTTTCTACTCTGTCTCTCTTTACGCAAGGTCTAGCAAAAGGCCTGTATACCTTTTATTTAAAAAAAAAGAATCAATCCATTTATATTTACGCTCTGTATTCTATATGTTTGTTTACATTCTGTAAATAGAATATCCTTTAACTCTGTTTTGAGAGTGAGAAAAGCAATTCCTGACGTAGAAGACTTTGAAGGAGTTGAGCTGAGGTTTGGACACCACACATAGGAACAGGCTGGTTGGACATTTTCAGTGCAGATGAGCAGGTCACTCCTAGCCTTAAAAGTAATTACCTGTGGTCATATAAGACACATCTTTGTCTAATTTATTTTTCACTCTGATCACTGTTAAATTTAAGTAGCTGAAGGTTTGCTTGTAACAGTAATGCTTTAAAATTTGAATTATTTTGCTTTGTTTCATTCTTGAGGCTTCCTTTACTGCTCTCATTGCCAGCGGGGGTGTCTCTGCGCATGCAAGTGTTCCTCTGATGTTCCATCACCATCAAACCTCTGTCTTATTCATTTTTATGTGTGTCTTTTGCAATGGCACAAGTGGGAAAAGAAGTCCAGGGAGAAAAAAAAAATTAAAAAAAAAACATAATTAAACTGAAAACCTAAAAACCCTAATGAGAGCACTCTTAAAATAAAACCCTAGCCTTCAAGTTTAATTTATGTCAAGGTATTTTTCTAAAATGAAACCTTTGCGTGCATTGCCGATTACTCGCGCTCCTCCCCAGGTTGGCACAAGCCATGATTCTTGCCCAGCATTGGAAATTTGGGGCGAAACCCACGCCGTTTGGTTACAACCCTCGCGGGGCGGGCGCTGCAGCCGCCAGGCCCAGGCCCAGGCCCAGGCCCCGGGCTCGCCCCGCGCCAGGCCCGGCCGGCGGAGAGCCGGTCCCCGCCCCGTACCGAGACCTCCCCGGCGGAGAGGGCGGGATCCTGCCGGGGCG
>NW_015090928.1:624599-655151 GCF_001431845.1 Calidris pugnax
GGAGCTGCAGGTGCCCCGGAGCTCACCGGGCCGGGCGGGCAGGGCCGGTGTGTGCGGGCTGCGCCCTGCCACTACCACTCCTCCGTGGTTATTAGTTTTCTACGCGTCTTGCCCTAATTCAGCGCGTTCTTTGCAGGGACGCCGCCGCAGGCGCCCCATTTTGCCTCCCTTCAAAGCCAGGCGAGTGCCAGCCCAGGGCTGAAAAGAAAATCGTTTTTAGTCCCTGGCACGGGGGCCCCTTCGCTCCTGCAGGCGCGGCCGGAGGGGGGTCAGGCAGAACCCAGCCGGGGGATCCGCCACCCAGGCGACGTGGAAGGGGACAGACAAGTTACTCAGGGGTATCTACACAGGAGATAAGTGACCACGAAAGTAGGAGGAATTAGTTAAAGGGTTCAGCCTATATGTTCTTTTTTTTTTTTTTTTTTTTTTTCCATACAGTAATCCAAATAAAAACAAGAAGGGAAATCCCCAGCTCCTTACTATCCTATGTAGCCAAAGCATGACCAGAGATCTTCACTGGAAAACATTTCATCCCGTATTCTGTTTACACATAAGAGATGTTTTCTAAGCATGCTACTTATCTGAAAAGCCAGACTGGTAAAAGAGCACCTTTTATGTTGTTTTGGAAGAGGTTAAACTCTAAAAAGCAGCTCTTATTCCAACCGAAGTCTCTGCCACATACAAGCAGCTGTACTAAACCACCTTCTACATCACTAGCAAAACTTTGTTGCTACGGACAGACTGGACTGATTGTGTAGCAGATCTGTCCTCCCTCGCTCCCTCCCTTCCTGACAAACCCTTGTGCTCAGGAATATCGTACCAAGGGAAAAAAAAAAAAAGTCTTGTTTTAATAAATCCTGGAAAGTATCCAAAGAGAATTGAGGCTGGGATGTGCATGCCTACCAAGGGAAAAAAAAAAAGTCTTGTTTTAATATATCCTGGAAAGTACCCAAAGAGAATTGAGGCTGGGATGTGCATGCCAAACTGGTGGCCTGGAGGGGTTTCCATTAAGTCACTGACTTCTCAACAATTTTCTTTTTTTATTAACAAAGAGTTGTGATTGCATCACAAGTACTAGTCATGGGAATTTTATTTTTTTTTAACTTGGTCTGCTTCAAGAATTTTTCTGCAACTTTCCTGTTTTACTTCATCTTCAGTTGCAAGTAATCATCATTTTGTTACATCTTTCCCACAGAAACTGCAAGTTCTATGTGAGTGCCATATAAAGAATAAGCAGCACGACGTACTATTATATTGTGTTATACGTATACAGTAGAACTTCAGAGAACTTTACAGACACTTTTTCATTTTCTCACAAAAAAACCCCAAACATATATGGTAAAAAAGATGGGGAAATATTTCTTAAAAACCAATCTGTGAGTAGGAGATACCTTAAAAAAATCTGACCAAGTTCACAATTCACCTAAACAAAAGAACGCCCCAACTCAGCAGCTGAATAAACCCGGAGAGACCACAAATCCACAGGTGCCCAAATCTTCAGTATCGGAGTCAAAAGTGTGTTAAAGTGTGTGCTTTTAGGAATTCTCGCAGGCATCACAACTTGGACCCCCCTTGGTTTGCGCTACTGCCCATCCCAGGGTCTGCCCTCTCCTGGGAATAGGTTCTCCTGCACATCTCCAGAAGTAGACACTGATCTGCTCCCTGCTCCTACAGGAGAGCTGACGTGAAATTCAGATAAGAGTTGTCTTACCTTCAAGGCATTGTAAAAGCACACGAATTAAAAAAAGACTAGTTAAGCCCATTGTAATTCTGAATGAGTGGTCACGAAGTGGTTTATTGTGGTTTATTTTAACTCTATCATTAATTTGCATACATTTTTTAGCAGCTGCCTGGCTTTTAGAAGCAAGAAGTTCCTTGCTTCTATCACTGGGGTGGCCCAGCACACCTCACTAACTGATGAGTGATTACGCTTGCCAGAAGTGTCTGGCTGCTTCTGCAAAGGATCTGTTCATACAAATGAAGATAGTAACTGTTTTTCCATCTTCCTCTTATTTGCTTTTCCTGTCCATGGTCCATATTGAAACAGTAGATTCACCATGTTGTAAAACCTTGTTTAATGTTTCCAAGATAACAGGAAATGCTGGCTGGGAAAGAGTTAAAGAGAACTATGAAAAAGGTGAACAAGAACTGGATAGTAGAAAAGAACAGCTCTGAATTATAACAGCTGACTGCTATTATAATAATGTTCTTGCTAAAAATGTATTCCAAAGTTGTATATTAATTAATAAGTATTTTTGGGACATGACAGTTTCTTGCCATCATACAGCAAGTAATTCTCTTCGAATCTGTACAATTTGAAATAATTTGACCGCATATAGAGTGAAATGGCATGTGCTAAAGCATTACTTATTTGGAGTCTTCGATATACTCGAGATCTCGAAACTACTGGTGCTAAGTTGTTTGATTTTTATGAAGTAGCTAGAATAAACAAGCAGTTCTTTAACACCACCGAGTAGGCAGCCCACAGCCCAGTTGTGAGAAACAGGATTGTAACACCAAAGCACTGCCATGAGCAGTCGTAGTGCAAGACAGGAAAAAAAGAATTGTACAGGAGAAAGCTTCTGTTTGAACAGCTGTATGAACTAACTTAAGTTACTACTTTGTTTCACAGTTAGTCATCAGGTGTGCTGATTATTTTTAAGTCATTTAATGAATATTCTAACTTGGTCCTGGAACCAGCATAGCTTTAGGAAAACAGTGCTCAGCCCTGAGCTAACATGACTGTACTTTTCCATTTTTTTCATACTAACTTTTTAGCTTTCAGGCATCAGCATGGTCACTGCTTTTTTTTTTCTCTTAATGTAGTCATGCTTGCATATTCTGTCTTTCCATGTAGAAAGTGACTCTTCTTAGGTGTAGGCTTTTATAGATGCTAGAAAATTGATGCTGTCTTTGAGATATGAACGTAGGCCGTTTTCTCTATTTTTATTTTTTTTTTTAAATTGTGTGCAACAAGTGTCTCAAGATGTGAGTGTAGAAGTCTCGCAAGCTAGTTAGTGTTACGCTGGTGTACTCAGGTGGAGAGATTCCCAACCCCCTCATCCCCCAATGAAATTCTTACAGGAAATACACCTGATGATTCTGTCCAGATGTAGGGGGTTTTCTGTCTGAATCACTGCTGAACTGAACAAGTGATCTAATGCTTTACTGGGGGAAAAGAAATAATATCTTCTGAGGAGGTGTACAAAGGATCTAATACATTACAGAGCTGATACAGCTTAAAATATTTTTGTTGGAAGAATATTTCTTTTCTTTGTAGAATATTTTCCCTATTTTTCTAGATCAGCAGGATCTCTGAGACAGAGGGGAAGTCTGATTTCAGAGTGGCCACGCATGTCCCATTCCGTTTTCAGTACGCAAGTGGTGGTGATGTGGACAGAAATTCCACATCTATGAGGATTATGACATAATTGTATAAAGTTACTAGTTCAATTCTGTAACTGTAGGGTTGATCTTAGAAAAAAAAAAATCAAAGTGAATTTCTGAAATTGTCTTCTGTTTTAGTCCTGTATTATTCCTTTTATGTCTGATCCTGCTCTTTTTTGATGTAAATGGAATTTTTCTTGAACGTGAAATTACCACTAAAAGATCTGGAAAAGTTTGCCATGCAATGTTTTTCTTAAAGGTGAATACTTAAAAAACTCAGAAAATTACTTTTTAAACAAAAGGGCTTTTTAGCATCTCTTTAACAGTTTTTATTAGAAAGACTATTGCAAAAACACAGTAACGAACAGTGTGCAGGAAGATCAGTATGACTCAGCTTTTTATTCAAACAGCCACATTGTTATGTACAATGTTTCTGTTATTTTAAAATTTAGGCTGTCCCTAAACATAAGAATTTAAGGAAGCTTGCTCTGTGACATTACAAAGCCAGGGGTCATAGTGATCAACAGGCACATCCCATCTCATTTTGAATCATGGCTGCTTGGCTATTAGAAATGCCTAAAAGCTGCCATACAATTCCAGTAATCACAAACCCATAATAGAAAGAAAAATGTATGCAGAGTTAAAGCAAGCCAGAGATTATGAAGACCGTATTTCAGAGTAAATGTACTTGAAGGCAAAGAGCCTTCTGATAGCTTAAGGAAAGTATTATTCTTTACAGAAGACGAGAAGCACAACTTGTTTGGAATATGTAAATAATGATCAGAATTATTTTCCCAGTTATCCCACACAAAACTGTGGGTCTCCTGTATTTAATAAATGCATTCTACATTGCATAATGATGTAAAGTTAGAATACTATGAAAGTGTTTAGTGCTAATACTGTACCAATACTAAAATAAGTCTTTGTATGTTTTCGGAACCCAGGTAAGACACTCGGGGCGTGACATGCGAAACACGCTGAGCTCTGGGTCCCGCCATCCCAGCTGATTATTAAGAGCTGCAATTACAAATTGCAAATCAAAATTAAAGTGACTCAGGCTGTACTTCTGGCTCATACTTTGCAGTTTCTGGTTCCAAGTATTCATGTGGGAAATCGGGAGTTCACCTTGCTAACTGCAAAATACTGTTTTTCTAGTGGGATTTAAGAAGAAAACAGTAAGTAGTCTTGTGCTATGCCAAGTATCTGTTAACTTCATTGCAAGGACAGTAGATTCAGCATTCCTAGCTGATGTGACTCTTTAATTGGAAATTTAAAAGTCCTATATTTGTCTTACAGTTTCTGTGGGGCTTTTGGTTTGGCTTTTTTTTTTTTTTCAGATTTTCTTAAAACAATCTCCTTAGGGGAACATATATAGGGTGGAAGAATCTGAGGGAAGTACCTGGGAATGTACCAAAAGAGAAGGAATGAATCCTAAAAACTTCCACTCAAAATCCAAATGATCTCTTTCCTCCTGCATTCGTAGGGCAGAGACACAGAAAGGAACATAACCAAGTTCTAAATGCAAGTGGAAAATAGGTGTGATTTTTCTCTGTGGATTGCAGACAACTGGCACGTCAGGGACCCCACCTCTCTTCTCTGGACAGACTAACGGGTATCGTTTTGGGAAACTCGGTGAGGTCAAGTTGGACAAGAAAAAACAATTTACTCTTGGGATTTCCTGTGTTTTTGGCCAGACTTCCAGCAGGTTAACTGATGAATGCTCCCTTGAGCAAACAGCTGCATAAACTTTGTCACAAGTAGCGATTTACTGCTGTGACAGAAGCAGAAATCCTTACTAGAACAAGTTACTGTATTTAGCAAAGACACTTTATTGTTTGTTTTCAAATGTTTCCGTTTTCAGTGCCATTCCCTTCCTGGTGAATCACCAGGTGGGTCTTAGACCTCATTAATGAAACTCGGCATCTAAGGACATTTGCCTCAGTGCCGCTTTTATTTATTTTTTAATAAATGTAATGAATAAATCCTTTCTGTATTTCAAAGGCACTCAGTTCTTCTGGGCGTACTGTTAAAGCCACGGGTGAAGCAAAGCAGTAGCAAAGTCCGTACTAGTCCAGTGGTCAATAAGCCAATGTATCCAGCACCATTCAGTCCTACTGGGAAGGTCTGGGCTTAGAGAAGCAAGAAAGTGCCAGGTTCTGCTGTAGCACCTCAGCATTACCCCTGCAAACTGCGGGGCTCTGGGTGCGCAAACATCCCCACTGCCCTGCGGGGGCACAGGGCGATGCTGTCTGTGGGGACAGCATCACAGAGTCATAGAATTAATGTGTTGGGTTGGAAGGGACCTGTAAAGGTCACCCAGTCCACCCTTCCTGCAGTAAGCAGGATCAGACTGCTCAGAGCCTCATCCAGCCTGACCGTGAATGTCTTCAAGGATGGGGCCTCCACCACCTCTCTGGGCAGCCTGTTCCAATGTCTCACCACCCTCAGTGTAAAGAACTTCCTAATGTCTCATCTAAACCTACCCTACTCGAGTTTAAGCCATTGCCCCTTGTCCTATCGCTACATGCACTTTCAAACAGTCTTCAAACAGCTTTCCTGGAGCCCCTTTAGGGACTGGAAGGGACTCTAAGGTATCCTCGGAGCCTTCTCTTTTCCAGACTGAACAACCCCAACTCTCTCAGCCTGTCCTCACAGCAGAGGGGCTCCAGCCCTCTCATCATCCTTGTGGCCTCCAATGGACCTGCTCCAACAGAGCATCATGTGGCTAAGAAGTGCATCATGTGGCACTGAAAGTCAGCTCCTCCATGGAGGGTTCTCCCAGTTGCAGACAGAACAAGAAGGGGGGGGCTTTTCACTCCTCTCCTTTTGATGCCTGCATAGGTAGCACAGCACAGCAGGTTGTGGGCAACAGGAGACCTGGGAGCATGCTGGTTCTGACAGGGAAAGGCAGATAGAGCCATTCCAGCTACACCTTGCTCCTGGGCATGAACACCTGAGCACACATGCTGCTTTTCCTCAGTCTCATTTAGTGACACCACCTGAAGGAGTCAGCTTGTTTTCACCAAATTACCAGGTAATTTGAACATTGAAAATGTCTAATGAGGTGGTTTGAGTACATGGAGACTGAAGCAGGTCACCTGTAATACGTACTGTTCTCTTGCCAAGTGACACCCGCAGGAAAAGCCTGACTTTACAGGCATCTGAGAAACTCTCCAGCAGTTCCCCTTTCCCTCTCCGTGCCCCCGCAGGTGATCCAGCACAGTGAGTGTCCATTGGTGCCACAGGCTGCTGTGGGCTTGGGATCTCCCTGAAACCAGAAAGCCACATAACAAGGTTACTGTATAGTTTCTGTTGTACATGACTGTCATTATCCTGAGGTTAAGGCAGCATTTCTCCTTTCATTGCCTGTCTATATATTGCTGTGTAACACAGTATCTGGCCTTAAAAACTGCTGCCATGGTACTGGCTGCGTTTGTTTCAATGCTTTTGGCAGTTGCCTTCAACTTGCATCCAGAAGGCAAGGCTAATTTGCTGGTTTTTGTTTTATTTTATGGTCTTCCAGTATGCGTCAGGAAGCTCCATTTCTCAATCAGGAAATGGGAAATGGTTTTTTCTGGGGCTTTCATGATTACAGGTCCTTTTTCGTGGGAGAAGGCAAGATCACAGGCTGAGGAAAAGCTCTGTACAGTAGAACCGACGTTTCAGTTCTCCATATGCCTAGTTCCTATTCTGAACTGGTCCACTTTCAAGAGTGGTAGCTGAAAGCCTCTTAACAGAGTAAAATGCCAGTTTTTGGCATTTGTTCTCATTCCAGGAAGAAGAAGTTTTGCCTTAGTTTGCCTTAGCAGCACCCTACTTTGAAAAGTCTTCTGGAGCTCAGAAGTGATTCAAGACCTTTGCTTGCACTGCAGTTCAGACACCACTGCTATTTCCACCTCCAACTTGACCATACAGAGAATTAGCAAAGAGCAGGGTCCTAAAAAGTATTCTGTTGTTAATGCGGAAACTTCTTGCATGATGTAGTCACAGATGTAACTGAAAGGAAGATGTAGCCCAGATTATTTACCCTTTTGTATAGTTAAAAAAAAGAAAACAAAAAGGCCGTGTCCAACATGATCACATTCCAACATCAAGTGAAAACAAAGAAACATGTTGTCGTGTTTTCACTGCAGTCCCTTCCATCAGGATTAAGAACTGAGTCACAGCCACCCAGGTAGTTCTTGCCAGTGTTACATGCTGCAGCCTTTTAGACCCAATGGATATTTCAAAGTCAGCATTTTTGGCAGAAAGGAGTTAATTAGCTACTAGACATAGGGGGGAAAAATCCTCTATTATGAGCTTGTGACAAAGTAGATCGTATAACTTCTACAGTCTACTGAGAAGAGTTTCTTTTAAATTCATGCCCAGAAACTGAATTATTCTATTGTACACATAGTTCCCCGTCCCCTCGTACACTGCTAGCAGTAGGCAACCAAGAGCTAAATGTGTGTGTTTGGCTTTTTACTGTACAAAAAAGTGTGAAAAATGTTAGTCTGGATTTTTCTACTTAATACTGCCAGCACATATTCCATGCTGCTTTCCATAAAGGAATGAGCCACACCTGGTTTAGTACTTCTGATGGCTGGTATATTAGAATTACAGTATTTTTTTCTGAAGCATCCAAATGCTGTGGTGATTTAATGGGGCAGGAGGGCGGGAAGAGGAGGCTCTCCTTGCAGAGAGAAAAGGTGACAAATGTGGGATAGATTCCCCAGCCAAATTGCATTTTTAGATTGTGGGATATAGAGAAAACCAAAGGAATATTGAGTTCTTCCTGACTGAAGTCCACATCCATTTCAGAGCCGTTTCCTTCCCAGGAGCTCAGTCTCGGCAAAGGAGCCGCCTGCATGAAGGCACTGTTACACGGCTTCCTTCTCTTTGTAGAAAAAAAAATAATCTGCTGCTGCCCTGTGACACTTTTGTCTCAGTGAAATATTTAGATTGTGGTTGATTACAACGTGTCTGGTGAAAATAGGTCAAGCTTGGCATTTGAATGCCCTGGGAGAACTGGCAATGGGCAATGGGCTTGCTGCATACATCAGTATCTGGCCTATTTAAAAGGACACTTTTAAGTCTGGACAGTGGCGAACCTGGCTTTGGAGTTGGAAATTTTATCGTTATTAGTGCTGCTGGAGAGACTAATTAGAGGGTGTTTTCTGCATTTGAAGTAACCTTCAAAGAGAGACTTTCCTCACAGTATTTTCTGGCAAGCAAGAACACTTTTCTGCAGTAAAAAGGTCTATAAGAAGCAGGTTTAAAGAAGTCAGTTAGATTAAGTTTACTTTTAATATATTTGTGTGTTATATTTGAAAATAAAGTCTAGAATTAAGAGCAACGAGAATGAAGTTCCTAACCTGTTCAGAGACTGCAGAGAAGAGGGTTACCTGCTCTTCCTTCACCGCAGAGTTAGGCACTAAGCCTGCCCTCATTGTTCCACAGAGAAATAGGCTCCGCTGGGAGACGAGCTGTCAAATTCATCAGGAAACATTTTATTGATCCCACCAGATGCACTAGCTCTGGTTTTGCCCTGCAGTTGGTTTTTATTTTCCTGTTTGTAGGAGTTGTTGTTTTTTTTAAATCCTATTAGTGCTAATGTGAAAATGGCAAGAAATGCCATTGGCATTTGTAATTGGGCAGAGCTTGGCAACCACACATCATGTGATATTTAAATGGAAAACCAGTTCACTGTGTGTGGATGGGCCTGGACGGTCCATGGTGGAATAAGGGGCAGCGGGGAAAGAGATCAAGCAAAGCTCATACAGTGGCCAGCTTCCACATAAATCCTCAAATAAGACTCATGAGTAATTAAACAAATATGTAGTTCTGTGATGACAGAGAATTTAGTAAATATTTGTATTTTTAAGTATGCCTTTAGGAGTAAATTAGCTGCAACGGTTTGTTGTTTGCCTGATTGTTTTACAGTGGTTTTACCCTCCCAACTTTTCTCAGTGCATACTTTTTCAGCATTTTCAATCTTTCCATTTCTCAGGGTAGAAACATATTGACTGTTCAGACTGATCCTGCAAGCTGGAAAATGTTTGTCTGCCAGAGTCCAGTACAGACACTATTTACTGCTGTTTTATCAGGGGGAGGACAGTGGTAACTGAAAAAGATGCACTGATGGTCTCAGTACCACTATTACTCTATCAGTACGGTTACAGAAATCAGCCGATGGATCAAGTCATCTCTCGCTCACTATACCAATTACAAGAGATGTGAATAACCTTTTTCCCTCCAATTCTAGCGTAGAACGTCACAGTGGTTTCAAAGAAATGGACCAATGAATATCAACCACTACGCAAATAAGAAGAGCGCCGCGGAGAGCATGTTGGACATTGCCCTGCTGATGGCCAACGCGTCCCAGCTGAAAGCCGTGATGGAGCAAGGACCTTCTTTTTCCTTCTACATCCCACTTATAGTTCTTATCAGCCTGTCTCTCACACTGCAGGTTATGGTGGGAGTGCTCCTGATATTCCTTGGTATGTAGCAACAGCAAGAACCATTGACGCATATTTTTCTTAGAGGATGCAATCTATAAGATTACATATAAGTGATGTGCAGACTCCCCATTTATCTCTAAAAAGCTGTTACACCAGTCTGTACACCAGAATTGACTAAAATTTTCTCTTAAGACTGCAGGAATATTACAACAAAAGGAGTAAGGGCAGCTTTATGCGGAATGAAAGGAGGGTGTAGAGACGCGGGGGTCGGTCTCTTCTCCCAAGTCACAGGCAATAGGACAAGAGGAAATGGCCTCAAGTTGTGCCAGGGGAGGTTCAGTCTGGATAGTTGGAAAAAATTTTTACACTTAAATGATTATTAAGCATTGTAGTGGGCTGCCCAGGGAAGTTGTTGAGGCACCATCCCTGGAGGTATTCAAAAGACGGGTGACATAGTGCTTAGGGACATGGCTTAGTGATATTTTTTTTGTTTTTGTCAGAGTTAGGTTGCTGGTTGGACCAGATGATCTTAAAGGTTCCTTCCAACCTAGACAATTCTATGATTCTATTCTATGATTCTAATCTCCAGTTTTGGTGTACTTCCTCATACTCATTTCCCCAGAGCACAAATATTTTTCCTTTCAGAAGGCCCAAAGAGGAAGGAAAATGATGAAATACTGTAAAAAAATCATTAATAGGCCAGACAGGATTGTGCAGCCTGCCTGGTTTCATAATACTGTTTCTGGCAAGAACTGTTACTCAATCTTATGACTGGAATTTATTTGTTCCATATCAGTCATATCATAAGTAATACTATAAGAATATATTGTGAGCACAGAACTCTGAAACAGAAGTGAAAGTTATTGGTGTGGCATATTGTCATCAGTTTGTTTGTGCTACTGCACTCAAAGAAAAGGCTTGATAGCACAGGCTTGACAATAATGAAAAAAACTTCCTTGTTTTAAATTATGAATTTATTCAAGCGTCCTAAGTCTTTAGGTGGGGAATGGTAGAGATGTACTTGTTATTGTTAATTTTCAAACCTGTGTTAAACTGAAATTAAAGCTAAAAATAAAAATAGGCTAGTTGGAGCAAGACTTCACCATCAGAACATACCTCATCTAGTATCCACATACTATGACTTCAGTCAAAAAATTTGAAATTATGTTTAACATGAAAACACAGTCCGAGCAGCATCTTGGAACACAAATAGTTTGTTTTGAATTCTGCTTATTGCTAGGGAAACCTTTTCTACATTCTACCAAAGAAATGGGATGCAATACATTTCAAATATGCTAAAAATCATTTTGAGAGAATGAGTTCAAATAGGAATTGTATTAGTGTGTGCTTTGGACGCATTTAATGGGACAGAATTAGTCCTCTGCTCCCTGCCTTCCCCACCCCCCCCACCCCCCCCGCTTTCTGTCTTGGCTGTTGAATTACAGACCTTCACATTCCTAGAAGCTGAATGCAGCATCTTTGCTGTTTTCAAAAACAGAGGTTCCACTATTCAGTATTAATAAGTACAATGCTGTGAGCCACAAGAACCAGTATTTATCACTAAAAGTTAGGTGTTTTAAGTTAGTATTGTAGATTAGTAGTACATGTATGTCTTCACTCTCTGTCTTATTCCGTAAGGCAGAATATTGAAGCAGGCTAATTTCTAAAACAATGTCATCATTAGTGAGCATGAATTACCACACAGAGAGTGGAGAGACGGCACTCTGCTGGAAATCTGAGTTTTCTGTTTTGACCTCAAACAAGTCTTCAATACTTGTCTTTGGTACTGTATCACCTACTGTGATATTTTTCCCCATGCTTTCGCAAGGCAAAAAGCAAAAAGAATCCAGTGGCAAAGTTGCTGAAAACCTGCAGCATTCGTTAGCAGCACCCAAACCTTAGAGCATAACTTTGGAGTGTCAGTCGGAGATATCTGTGGAAATTAGACGAAATGTTTAGGTTTCAGCATTAGGTGAGCCCCATTATTCAGTGAAACAAATGACACCTTCACTGGTAGGTAACAGCTATGGATCACTTCTTTTACTAGTGATATATGATCATTTATTCTCATAACTTTTTTCAATCTTTCCCTTTAAATTAATTGGTTTTATGTGACAGATCTTAAGTCTACCATAAATGAAAAGCCTTGAAGGTGATAGACAGAGTCCACACATGGTATTTACTAATGTATAGGTGCCACCTTTGGCATCTCTGTTAGTCTTTCAATGTTCCGTTTTTTAGCACAACTGAAAAAAAACTTTCTCTTCAAGGAGGAAGTCCCTAGGAAACCAGGGTGCGTAAGGCTTGTAATATTGCTAAGCAGCTGACATAGGGATTTTTCTTTATTACAAAAGAGGCAGAATGCATCTGTCTCTGCATTAGGTAGAGTTGGTATAAGAGCAAAATCCAGGCTCTGGCTCAGAGGAGATTCCACAAAGGGACTGGAAAAAGCAACCTGATGATACTGGGAGATGTGGGAAGAGAGTCATGGAAAAAACAGCAAACCACTTATACGTTAAAGGCATCTCCCGGGTGGTTGATTCAGCTAAGCAGGCTTTGAGGCTCTAAACAAGTTCCCTGTTTTTTGTTGGGCAATAATTTCTCATTATATGCTGAGAAATTGCTTTTTAGCATTTGTTTCTGCTAGACATTGCCAAAATGGCTTCCGTCTCTGTAATTTTTACCTTTGTCAGCCAGCAGTGCCTGTAGGTTTGGCGTGCTGAGGGTGACAAAGCCCTCGGTGTATAGCGGGGTGCAGTTGGAGTGATGCTGTCCTGCTGAGCTCAAAAGAAGATAGGAAACAGGAGGTGAAGGTACAAAGATACAGGTGTCATAGGAAGAACTTGCCCTTCACAACGTGTATTTGGTAGCTTTGGCCTGCAGGAACAGTTTGCATTTCTGTCCAGTCACAAAATTCTGCCTCTTACAAGCTCTCACAAGTCTGCAACCATTGAGTTTCTTTCCTTGAGGCATAGGTTTGTCCCAGGAGCTACCAGTTCTCACAGTTCTTTACTAGGGATCAAAACCTTTTCCTCCTTCAAAAGAGCCTTTCACAAAAACGTTTTGAAATATGTTCAGCAAACTTGTCCTTGAAAGTGATTTGGTAATCTGAACTTTTTGGAAGAAAAGCAAAGAATGTCTTGAAATAGTTTAAGTGGAATGAAATCATAGTAATCTAATCCCACTATAATAAAATACTTCAAGAATAACTGTTCTTAAGAACATTTTCACAAACACCCTCATCTTAAGTACTATAATCACAAAGATAGGATCACTGCAATTCTGCTTCAATATCTAGAGCACTGCCTGAACTGACAAGCAATACTTGTCTTCTGGGACCCTCATTTGGACAAAGGGACAGCTCTGAAAGTGTGACTTCTCCTTTGAGCATGATTTCTTTTAACTCACAAAGCACATTAGGCCTTTATTCCCTTTTCTTTTTTGAGCCAACTGTCTGAAATGCTTTTTTTCCACACTTCAGGTTTGACTATTCTATTTCATTTATTCCGCTTCATTCACGTGACACTACTAGAATCCTTCCAAGTGCTCTTGGGATGCAAGCATCCACGTAGCTCCAGATGCTTTGCAGACATGTATAAACTCATTTTCAGGGTTAAGTTCTGCTGCACTTAAATAATTTCATGCCTGCACAGGTGTGCAGTAGCTTAAGCTTTTCAGATAGTTCCCCCACGCTGTTCTTCAGTGCTTTGACTGGGCTGTGAGGTTTGACTCTACTGCTTTAGCAAACAGGACTTGAACAGGCGCCCAGATTTCCTTGAAACCAAAACAGTGTTAGGCTTCCTAATTAGGGACCAAGCAAACCTGGCTTTTAATACTTCACAAGTGTGTTTGCCACCACTTCTACTTAAGTGCTTCAACAAGCAAGCTAGTCCTGGTTCTGTGGTTAAGTTCTGCTGTGTTGACATGGTCATTATGTTAAAAGCAAATAACAAAGTTTATCTCATGCAGTAGAGCTGTAAGCTACACTTCTATGGATGTGCCTCTCAGAAGGAGCTTAAAGTGTTATTTATGTTACTGCAAAAACTTGTCAGGTATAAATTTTCTCTCACAGGTCCTGTACATGCACACACAAGCTCCAGTGATCTACGCATTTAAGAACTAGGAGTCCTAGTAGACAAAAGACATTCAGGAGACATGCTCCAGAACTCACTGGCGCTCATTCCACAGCATCAGAGAAATCTGGCAGAGGGTCTGATTGCAGAGCCCTTCCTGCAAGAGAACAGAGACAGAGGAAAATCTTGGGTTTCTGCACGATGCCAGGCAAGCACCCCCAGACTTCTTGCTGTCCTGTGCAAGCACATGCTTTACGCCATCATCAAGTCTATTATCAGTCCATTGTAACTCATTTATATGTTTTATATGGAATCAAAGCTTACTCTAAATGAGTACTATCTCTCCTGTAGATCCTCCCTCACTCCCATTAGCAGTTCAACCACAGAGAACTGCAAGAAACAAAAGAAAATGTTTACACAGCTGATGCTCTATGTGAAAAGCACTGCAGCTACACTGCTTTGAGATCTTTCTTTAACAGATGTTAACACCCTTCCTTTTTAAAAACGGAGTTAGTGCAAAAGCAGGGAGTACAGCTGGGGAAGGGCACACCAGTACAAAGAAGACCAGCACTGGTAAAGAGCTTGGGCTGCCTGCGAAGAACACGTAGGATTTTAACTGTAGGAAATTTAACTCCCTTCTGTTCTGTCAGAGTTTCAAGCTTCATGTATTCAAGACTGAAATAATTTTTAAATGCTTAGAATCTGCAACAGAACTAGATTTCAATAGATCAAGAACTCAAAAGATTCCTATTAATGCTTGCATGTCCGTTACTTCCCATGTGCATCCACAGAGATTTAGGTACTAATTACTGGAAGCTAATCATCTTGTTAAAGATCTTCCCTTTAGCACTTTTACTGATGCTGCAGAATCTTACTTCCCTTTTAAGTATGACTGATGCAAATAGCTCAGTGTTAGAAATTCTTGAACTACAATAGTAGTGCAGGCTTTTATTCTGGATTTTGAAATATACGTATAACTAAAACTTTTTTTCCCTTTCTCTTTGAAGTAAAATATGACCTTAACAACCCTGCAAAACATGGAAAGCTGGATTTCCTCAACAACCTTGCAACTGGCCTAGTATTCATTATAGTAGTTGTGAATATTTTCATCACTGCCTTCGGAGTGCAGAAGCCAGTTCCTGAGTCAGCCTCAAGACAGTGAACACCAGGTGAGTGTGGTCTCTGCACCCTAAGGTGGTAGGACATGGCATTCCCAGATGCAGGGCACGCTTATTTGTGCAGTTCTAGCCTTTGCAGATAAAGGAGTTTACTTCATACTACTGCAAAAGCAGAAGCTACGAGGAACTGCTGAGTTATTGCAGTCTGTTTGTAAAAGTAGAGTTCAAAAGTTGATGGCAGGGGCCCCTTGCGTGTGTCACACATGGGAAGGGGGAATCACAGAATTGTAGTGGTTGGAAGGGAACTCAGAGATCATCGAGTTCAACCACAAAAAAAACCCAAAAAAAACCCCAAAACCACACAACCACAAAAAACCACACACCACCACCCACCCCCTAAACACACAACAACAACAACCAAACTAAAAACCATCACCCACCAACACAACATCCAGTCTATTATGATTTATGCAAGTAATGAGGGCTGTTGAGTCCAGCATACAGTACTAGACATCACTGGAGCCCTTCAGTTCCTGTGCAGACACTGTGGCTTTCCTGTCCTCCCAAGCTCAGGGCTGTTGTTTTGTGGGAGACTCAGCCTGCAAGGATGTGCACTGTCACCTCAGTTGATACAGGTGGTCATTTAGAACAATATTGTTTGCTCTACCTGCATTTAAAAGTTTGTTATTTACTTATACAGAAGGATAAATACAGGAATTGGGAGGATCAAAACAGGCATCTTCCTAACATCACAGCTGTCTGTGATGAACAATCTGGGAGGAGATAAACCTAAATTGTAGGCTTGTAGACCAAGAAGCACTATAGTCCAATATCCACCTTTAAAATAGCACTGCTAAATCTGTGTGTGCCAACACTGCACTGGCTCTTTATCTTCCAAATCTCAAATCACGTTCAAGAGACCTGCCTAAGAAGGAATTACACAAGTTTCCTGGCCAGCCACGGTACACTGGCTCCTACACAGACAGCCCATACATCTAACATTATCAGTTTGAGTTAGCTTCTAGATGAAAACCTTTCTCCATGAAAAAGAAGATACAAGGCATTTAAACCCCTAATCTGAAGATGAATGACGAAACAGAAATCTGTAACAAGAATAGAAACCAGACAAAAATCTATCAGGACTCCAAAAAGCATGGGGGGAAATCAGTGCAACAAATTACTAGGAAGATGAAGAATGGAATTCATTTATTTCAGACTGTGGGTGGGATCGTCTGCTTTAACAGAAACGTGTGAAATTCTGGCAGTGAAACAAGGTACTTTTATTGTGTTTTCTGGCCATAGTCTCCACAAATAAACTAATAAAAATTTAATTTTAGCAGCAAAGAGCACCTAGATTATCTGAGATATTATGAGAATTATAGGTAGAATGTCCATCTCAGCAGTACATATGAAAACAATGCTGAAACATGACCACAAAATTGCACTGGCAAAGCCAAGAGAACTAAATGAAAGATTGGAATTTTAGCTGTCTTCACAGGAAAAGACGTGCACAATAGCCAGGAACAGAGGCAGAGACAAGAATCTGAAATAGGCATCAAGAAATTCAAATAAGGGAGAAGGTGCTGTACCAGAACCCCAGCTGTGCCTGTTTTGGTACAGTGAAAGGAGAACTTCAGAGGGAAAAGAGGAGAAGCAGCTTTTGCTTGTCACATCGGTGTGTGCCGAGTAGAGAGGATGATGAGTTGACAGTCCAGCCCCAAGCCAGTTAGTGCCTTAACGTAATGGGATGTTGAGAGGTCAGCTAATACCCAGAAGGTTGGTGTCCCACGCTGTGCCTTACCAGCGTATGGGATGGGTGAGTTCACCCACATTTCGTCGTCTTTCTCTGCTAGTACCACGTTCTCCAAAGGGGCCTGACCGGTTCTCCCCGGTGCCGGTGCCAGCTCCGCTCCCTGTCGCGTCTGTTGCCAGCTCTTAGGAGATGCCGCTGCTGCAGGGTTTGGTTCCCAGCTGCCACTGCTGTATCTTTGTGCAGCAGAACTCATTACTGAAGTGGCTTGAGGAACGCCACAGCTGTTACAGAGTTTTGGGACATCTCTTTGGTGTGTTAGAAGCCAATCCAGCTCTGGGCAGCACCAACACGCCAGCCTGGCTTCTGAACATGACTGTTTGTTACCTCTTCAAACATGGAAGGGGAGCCCTCCTCCCAGTTTTTCCCACCTGTCCATGGAATTTGGCTCCTTTACCCTTCCTTCACACATGTGTGGCTAAGTCTTATGGAAATGTCGGTGGGTTGGTGCAATGTCTTACCTCAGCTGGCACCGTCTGCAGCACGGGGCCCTTGACAGCATTTGTGTTGGCGTTTCTCCTCTATTATTCCTTCTGCTCTCCATGAACTGCCAACCCAACGGGTTTTGTGGCTTAATTATGACTAGGGTTGTGGAATCCTTAGTTAGAAAGCTGGGTCTTAAATGAGAAACCAGTTCACATGTAACTTGTCCAAGATCATCATGAGAGCATGAAACACAGTTCTGCCTGCTGGCTGGTACGAGCTCTGACAGCTGGAGTTCACAGGTAGCTGTGCACAGCCAGAGGGTTTGTTCACATACATGAACATGATCGATATCTACTGCTGAAATTGGTTAAATAAACTTGCAGTGCCTCAATTAAGGAGAAGCAGGAGCTGTTTTGGGTAACCTCACGTAGGGCCAAGACCAAAGGATGCTTAAAGCAAGTTTACATCTGTACAAAACCAGCATCTGTGTGATCCTGCCTTCACACATGCAGTTTCTGAATAAAACGGCCAAATTTAGTGTCTGGGACTTGTGTCTTTGGGTTCCAGACTTGTTAAATGTGGAAGTTCTGAACTGCTTCAGAACACTACGTCTATTGTTTGCTCATTTATACGTGTTGCCCATGCTAAGAACACCTGGGCATCTGAATGTAACTGGAAAAATAACTCTTTTCAGTCTGCTGCCATAATCTCCTCAAAACTCCGA
Source organism: Calidris pugnax (assembly GCF_001431845.1). Classification (NCBI taxonomy): domain Eukaryota; kingdom Metazoa; phylum Chordata; class Aves; order Charadriiformes; family Scolopacidae; genus Calidris; species Calidris pugnax. The sequence goes on from NW_015090928.1 coordinate 642,578, forward strand.
GAGAAGTGAGTGGCCACCATTTTCTGGCTTCACTTTCGCTATTATGCAAATTTCTCAAAAAAGCGCCTTAATTCCCATTTTAAGGAGAATTTGTCACTTACTGTAACTCCTGTATCACTAACATCTCAATGTCTTTGTTTTGTATTTCAGAGACCCGAAGCATTCGTTCTTCTGTACATGCCATTTGCACTTGAGCCAGTTACACGTGGACACAGTGAGGAAGAAAAATATCTAAAGAAGCTGGACATACAGAGCAGCTTTCTCAAGTGTCCAACAACCAACGCATTTGTGCACCTAAAATTTTCCAATGTGCTAATATTTAAACTGTTCAGCATCTAAGGAAAGGTTGATTTTGACCCAAGGACGTTGTTTGCCTGGAATATTGGCATTTCAATTTCGGTAGAAACTAATTGTTTTTCAGAGAAGTGGCATAAGCACATCTAACAAAATGGCACTTCCCCTTTTCCGTGCCTTTTTGTTTTTGTGGCAGTTTGTCCTTCCCAGTGTGGGGAGAAGCGACAGGCCCTCGTTTCTGGCCTTTGTTTCCCCACGTTGGCCTTTGTTTCCCTCGCCTGGCACCCAACCCGAGTGCCCCGTCGCGCAGCAGGGATCCTCTTCTGTGGTGTGCAAGGACAGCCCTCCCTTCTTTTCTTGTTTTTTCCACTCTAGCTAAAGCAGAGACAAGAGGAACAGTAGCAATGGGCCCATTTTGTCCAGTTTTGCTCCCAGGTACCATTTGTCCCGTTTCTTCATCTCTGGAACACACTTAACGTCTCCTTTGTGCACAGACGCACAAATAACCTACGTGCTAATAGTTTCTTACAATTAACTGCTATGCTCCGTATTCTGTGCGTGGTATGTATTTCTGGAAACTCTGTTAGAAGTGCTACTTTTTCTAGGCCCCACTGAAAAACTAGAGGATACTGGGAGAACTTTACCTGCTAAACTGGTACCGTGTGCCGGCCACGAAGCTGAGCAGCAAACTGAAACAAGTTTATCCCGCTATAACTTTTCCCTCTTCTCTTCCCAAGATGGATTGCTGAAGTTGTGTTACTCTTATGAGTTTATGGCTAAAAGCATTGCTAATTTTTTAAATTTTATTTTTAAATATATATAGAGAGATACAAATACCTTCTAGGTTCTTACCTGCTGGTTCAGGAACTGACACTTTTTTTCTAAATACACTATTGCTAGTAATGGTGTACATTGTAAACATTTCTACCACAAAAACATTTCAGTCATTTTATTTCAAAAGTATCACATCTTATCAGAAAAATCCAATTTTTCTAGAGTGGGCTTACTTGTAGATGCGGATTTGTACCGATACATTTCCTTTACCATTAATTTTAAATTATGCTCCCTTGCACTTATTAACAGAAGTTTGACTTCCATGTGTCTCATCTCATTGACCATTTTTATTGATCACATTTCTCTTTAGTTCTGTCTCATAGAAGTACCATATCTCATTTACACATCCTGTAAGAATTAATAACAGAAAACCATTCAGAAACTTGTGTGATTAGTAATGGAATAGACATGCTTTTTTATTTTTTAATTTGTCTTTTGTTGCTTCATTTCCGACTTAAAATGCATTTAACCAGTATCTAGCAAGCAATGGATTTAATTGTGCTTGTTGTACTAATGTAAACATAGCTCAGAACAAGTTCTGACTGAGGTACTCAGGACAGTTTTCCTTATTTATTTTTTACAAAACAGCGAACTGTTGAAGGACTGTTCCTACATCCTTGTGCTATCGCAGTTTTGATGCTGCAGCGTAGGGAACCGACTGGCCAAAGAGCAGTGCTGAAAGCCTTAAAAAAACCCCTTTCTTTTGGAGAAAACAGGTGTCTGTATGCAGAGTCCTTCCAAGCATGAAATTTATCTGCGGCTCGACATTGCGCAGTAATTTTGGTAAGATTCTTGAATGTACCACCTTTGTTACCTCTCGCCTTTGGACTCGCTGGAGCGGTGGCCCATCTGTGCGTCTCGTTCACTCTGGAGAAGCTCCAGAGGCTCTTCATACCTAAGCGCTGTGCCTGAAGTAGTCACTGTGTGTTGTCCCAAATGCATTACACATCCAAAAGATAGTTACTTTTTAATTTAGGGATGAATATCAAGTTTTTTTCATTGCCAGATTTGCATCTTTCTACTATTGAAGCAAGACATAAAAATAGGAAGAAATGTGTTTCTGGCACTTAGCACTTTTTGACTGGTCCTGACTGCCCTCAAGGCAGATGTAAACACGTGCCCAGGCTCTACTGATGTTTTTATACTCACGGTATTTATACTCAGTGGTGATTTGGCCTGATTTTGAATGTAGCTTTCCATTCCTGTGCTACTCATTGTCATGCTCTTAGAAGCGTGATCGTGTTTGACTTGCACTGAAACCCTTGAAAGCAGTCAGAGGGGCTGCAGTACAGACAGACCAGGTCTTCTCCCATTTTGTTCCCCTCATTATTGGACCATAATTTTTCAGGTCACTCAAGCAAACAAGCTGTTACAGCAGGTTTCTCTAGAAAATTGTAATAGCTGTTGTTATAGCATCTTTACTACTAAGCTGTTGCCCAACAGAAGCTACCAAGGCTTGTACATCCCATCTCCCAGCAGCTTCTGGAACTGACTGGGTCCAGAGCCCAGGGTAGGGAACACTCTCCAGGCAATGACTTGTCAACTGCAGATTCCAGTGGACTTTGCAAGACACGGGGTTTGGGACATACAGGAGGGAAAAGAAAGTTCCTTCCAGCTTGAACACCTTGTTGGGTGCCAAGAGCTCAATGTGGAGATGTGCGTTAAGGGGTCGGTGTCTGCTCACTTGAACTCTGCCGGAGCCCGGCCCAGAACAACAAACCCCTGTGAACCTTCTGCCTCCCGAGCTCCTGCAAGTGGGACCGAAGCATCACAACAGAGACACAGGCAACGTCTGAGCGCCTGGTCTCTTCTTCTGGTTCTGAACACAGGAAAACCCAAGCTGAACGCCATCCATCTGAACACAAGACTGTCCTGGGCAACAGCAGTATCCAACCTGCAGCTGGATGTCTTTTTTTAAAATAAAAAGGATGCTGGTTTATTACCATGTCTTTTATTGTGATTAAGTAAGATTTGCAAAACCTCCTCAGACACGCAATCTGTGTTTTAAGTCTCTGAAGCCTTCAGAGATCATGTATTTTTTAGCAGACAAAAGCATCTGCAAGTTGGTTTCCAGTATTAATAATTTAATCACATCATTATTATTCTCTTAAGTGAGGTGCTTATTTAAAATCCTAGCTAATATCTCCTAGGAGTGGCAAGCAAATGCATCAGTTTGAATGGCTCTTTGGTTTGCTGTGCTTCTCCAGAGTTCTTGGTTGTAGGCAAACATTCCACTTAAAAAGAGGTCATCAATAATGAAGCGAGATGAATTTTTCCTGGCTGTCTCAGGAAGCAGTTCATGCCAGGTCATCCGTTTCCTTCTGTTTCATAAGCTGCTGAGCAGAGTCAGAATTACACACGCTGCTCTGGTCCTCCTCATTAGTCTCTCCAGCACGGAGGGCTGCCTGGCTGAAATTTTCAGTGTAGCTGCACTGACCGAAGCGGTGGACAGGACCGACTGTATTTAGTGGAACTGACACTTAAATATTTGTCTTCTTTTAAACCAGGTCACTGCTGGAGTTTATTCTGCAGCTATTACATACAATGTGCTGAACTGTGAAGCAGAGTCCTTCTTTTTTTGCCCCCAACTGTCAGTTGGGAGGGTTTGGTCACTCATTTGATTTTTTTCTAGCAAATGTCCTGTTTCCTGCCAGGTCTGGCCTCCAGCCTCACCGAGCCCTGGCTTTGGTGGAGGCACTGGGCTGGGCACCGTGCCCTGCACCAGAGGTACTGGTGCTCCACACTCATCTCCTTGGGCCAGGGCACAGCTTGTGACTACCTGGTACCCCAAAAGCTTGGATGCTTTTTTATTTTAACAGCTGGAAAAAAACATTACAATCTTGATTTTTCAAGTATTTACAAAAAAGTTATCAGAATCAAATGACAGAATCCAAATGCTAAGCTCTGCTTTTTTTCTAGCTTACCAAAGGTGCTGTCATCATAAGTTTTATTTGATTCAGAAAGTACTATGTGTGGTACCAATTTATGCACTGTTTTACAGTTTGTTTTCAAAAAAGCCCCCCAAAACAATGTCAAAAGCTGGTCCTTGTTCCACAATATGATTTTGTGAAACCACAGGAGAACAGGCTCTGCTGAAAGTGTATTTACTTACTGCAGGGCGGTGGAAACACTTAAAAGAGAACTGATGATATATTTTCATACATATAACTCGTATCTTTGATAACCCACACATTTAAACACACCGCTCCTTGGAAATAAGTCATCGAATCTTAGAGGCACTGAGACTGAAAAGCAGACATCTCTCCTTTTGCTTAGTTAAATCTTAGAGGCAGCGTAGGGCGTATAGAAGCACTGAGACCGAAAAGCAGACATCTCTCCTTTTGCTTAGTTGTTTGTCTACAAGACAAAGGCACGTTGCTTCTAAATGGCAGTGTTTTACTTTTAAAGAAACGATTTGCAGGTTGTATACATAAACAGAATATCCAAATGGGAGAGGTAGAGTCTCCTGTCTTTGCACGGCCAACCCCACAAACCCTGCATGTCCATTAAGGAATTAAAAAATAATAAACCAAGAGCTTCTGAATGCTCCCAGCAGCTTTGCTACGCTGTCTGTAGGGAGATGGTTGAGCAGGGCAGAAGTTGTCCCAACCGATGTCCAGGAAAGGAAACAGTATAAGAATAGCGTAGATACCCCATTTCCCTTAGAGTAAGCCTGGAAGCAACTGGTAGCCCAGATACCACCAGATGGTGGCTGTTTGTAAACCACTGTTTTTCTAGTAGAAAACATCACTTAAATATACACACATTTAATGCCCTTAAAGTGAAGCTGATGCATTGTAAAGACCACATCACCGGTATGTTCAGATGCAATTGTACCCCAAGGAACCACCCCAGAGGTCAGGATGCATCTCAGAAGAAGCCTCCCACAGTGATGGGAGACGAGATGATATTCTCCTTTATGAAATACCATTTCAGCCCTTCATTTTGATTTTAGAAGTTTGGACATGAACCGCACAAGGGAGAATTTTCAGCCCTTCATTTTGATTTTAGAAGTTTGGACATGAACCGCACAAGGCACCATGGTCAAAAGTCTTGAAAAGCAGGCAATCTCCATCTCAGGACCACTGCTAAACTCAAGCTGACTACCCACCTGGAAGCACGCAGAAGAGAAGAAAGTTTGAGGTGTCCCAAATTCCCACCGCCCATATCTCAGAAAGCTGCATGTCTGAGGAGCTCTTTCTCCCCTGGCAAAAGGAGAGGTCGCTGCTTTACAGCTGCAATAGATGAGGAGCAGGAGAGGACCCCATTCACCCCAGCATCATGTAGGGGTCCTGCCTCAGCCCTTTCAAGTTTGCAGGTGATCAACAAGAGTCAAAAGCTGAGACAAGACATTAGTAGAGCAAGAAATAAATTAAAATAAATGAGAGAAAGCATTTGAGGAAGAGCTAAATCACTGCATGGCCACAGCAGGTTCTTGGAGCGGGTGTGCCCAGAGTTTCCCCCCTGTCCCCACCACCAGTCATTTCATCCTGACATTTGAGCACACTCCACAGCAGCGGGAGGGCAGAGGGGGCAGCGCTGACGGAAACACCGTTAGCGGGTGGCTCTCGGCTGCATCAGGGAGCAAACACCAGCCGTGTAGGTACTTCCACAGCAAAAAGGCTGGCATGAAAAAATGTGGTGTTTAAAGGCTTCTGCAGGGAGGAATTTCACATTTTCACACCAATTGACTTCTTTATTCTGCATTAAATACCCACACTCAGGCTCGGCCCCACTTTTCTAACGGCCCTTCTAATGGCTGTGACATTGGTAGCATTACTTATATATTGCAGGATACATTATGATAAATACTGGAAGACACAGAATACAAGAATAATTCCTTTCAAGAATAATATCTAACTAATTATTATCCTACTTCCTAACAGGGTGGTGACAAAAAAATTACCTTCCCTGCTATTGGATGCAATGGATTATTTTGAACACACTTTCTTCCTTTTCTGCAGATTATTGAAGGGAAGATCTGTTTTCATGGTTAGTTTCCCACCTACCACCCACCCCCCAAGATTATTTCATCATGAGAACTATTTTATAACCTCGCTGCCTTCCCAGGGAGTGGGCCACAGCTCCCCAGCTGGGAGCAGAGACTTTCCAATGCCTGCTCATCAGGCAAGTCAGCTTTGTCAGAAATGGAGATGGCAAAATCTTTGGTTACTTGTTATTTCAGCCTCCTTCACGATGCTTTCCACTCCTCCTCCTCCTCAATTTTCCAGTCTTTCAGCACAGAGGCAGCTCCAATCCCCTTCTTAGGGTACAAGTACTAATTAGTGGGGAGGCGAGTGGTAAATTTGATGCCATGGTACGAAGCGCCACACCAGGACTCCTGGAACATTGCCAACCATTTTCACTGGTGCCAAAAATATTTGAGAATAAATTGGTTCCATCACCATCCAACATCACCCCAGTTTTCTGGCATCAAGGATGAAATAAATTAAACCACTGGAAAGGCCTTATGTTTCACATTTGCATTGGACTCATGGAAGCCATGGAGGGAGGCAGCTACGTGTCTTTTCCCTGAAATAGGATTTATTTTTTTCTGTGTCAGAGAATATGATTCATCAGGCATGCCAGGGAAACCATTGCTCAGGAAAGAAATGACTGTATTCCCCCCAGGCATCTCCATTGCTCGTGGAGATCCAGATTCTGGGAATGTGACTTTTAACAAAATAATTGCATGAAGTGCAATAAATGGGGCAGTGTGAGAGCAAGGCACAACAAGGGGTGGGTCAGGATTCTCCTTCACACTCTGAAAATTCGTTTTCCCTCCATGCAGAGAAAAAACCTTCAGATTTGAAAGCCCCACACCCCACAGCTGCCATGGTAGGTCTCATCCCAACATCTCAAAGGGACCAGGTTATCAAATAGAGATATCAAATAAATACCAAATAGGGATATCAAATAGATGTCTTTAAACTGGATGTCACCATTACGACTTTATTTAATTTGTGTGGCCTCTTCACTTGCAGAGACAGGGTGTGATGCAATAACGAATCTCCTTGTTTGTGCTTCCAGGGTCAGGACCAGCCTAGACTCATCCAGGGCTGAATTTCCTCCAGCTCCAAATGAGGAATTTCTTTCCTACTTGTTTGTTTTCGCAATGGCTCTGGGCCAGGCAAGATAAGTCATGGCTGTGCCCCACAGTGCTCCCTGCTTGGGAATACCCTGAAAGACACATCTGCAGCTCTTTCAGAGAAAACTGCTATCCAAGTTATTCTTACTATTAAGAATTATTATTTTCTGCTATCATTTTACCTGTTATACCTGGCTTTTGACTTTGGTTCCTACCTGCTCTAAACTGTCTTCCTGCCTCCTGGCAGGATGGAGTTCTTCCAGAGCTGTGAAAAGCAGCAGTGATAAATAGGGTGACTCTGAGCCAGCGCCAAGAAACACTTGTGGGACCTCAGAGTGAAGGATGAGCCTCTTCTCGCCTCCAGAGGCTTTAACTGCACCTCAACTGCTTGACCATAAAATGGCATAAAACTAAAGCAAAGTGGGCATGGAGTGGCATGTTTTTCAATGGTGGGACAAAAAGCTGTATTTGCTTTATAAGCCCTCTAGGTGAGAGATTCAGAATCATAGAATCACACAATACTTTGGGTTGGAAGCGACCCTAAAGCCCATCCAGTCCCTGCCACCCCCTGCCCTGGGCAGGGACACCTCCCACCACACCAGGTTGCTCCAAGCCCCCTCCAACCTGCCCTTGAACCCCTCCAGGGATGGGGCAGCCACAGCTTCTCGGGGCAACCTGGGCCAGGCTCTCACCACCCTCACAGCAAATAAGTTCTTCCCCACATCTCATCTCAATCTCCCCTCTTTCCATTTAAAACCACTCCCCCTCCTCCTATGGCTCCCCTTCCTGAAGGAAGCAGGTCCAGCCCCATCCCCACAGTCATGGGACAAGAACGTACCCTCTGCAGGACTCTTAATGCACCAGAGCATGACCAGCTGGGTAAGGCATGAGGCAGAACAGGAGCACATGGAAGTGCCCATTCTGAGTCTGTCACACACCCAGAAGCCTCCAGCACAGCCTCTGGCCAGTCAGTGTTCGTCTGTGTGCAATGGGTTCGATTTTGCATTTTGAAAGTGATGAATTCTGGATATTCCTCTGTTGGTGTGCAGGAAAAAGCTGAGAGCAGAGCTATGGCTGCTCGCTCCCAGTTATTGCAGCACAGTACCTGTCTCCCTTCTGCCAGTCCCTGGTTCCCCCATTCATCATCTCAAGCACCAGCCCAGGGCATGGGTTACCAGTACCCCACCACCGATTTACCCCCCTGCCCCCCATGGGCGGGGCCAGGCCACTCTGTGCCCTCCTGCCACCTTCTCTGCCTGGAGAAAGGGGCAGGAAACGCCAGCTCTGCTCAGAAGAAACCCTGTGGGTTTGACACCCGTGAATTTTAAATATGTGTTGTCCTTCCAAGCAAGGAAAAGCCCCAAGTGGGAAGTGGTAGGATGGAGAGCACAGATTTTTTTTGGCTCTCCTCCCTCCCTGAAAATACCCAGAACCCACTTTGTGCTTGGGAACCTTTTTAACAAATCTTTTTTACAAGTGAAATACCCAGGCGAGTGGAAAGGTCACCCCAGGACAGGGGAGAGGTGGGAGAGTGTCACGGATGGAGTGATGCGCTTCACCTGCAGAGAGAAGCAGCAGCACATTTATTGATATAAAACAGGGATATAATTTCACTGAATTTCACTGAATTTTTAGAGTTGGAAGGGACCATAGAGATCATCTAGTCCAACTCCCCTGCTGAAGCAGGATTGCCTAGAGCTTGTCAGAGCATGTTACTCAGGAGCACCCAGGCAGGTCTTGAAAATCTCCAAAGAAGGGGACTCCACACCCTCCCTGGGCAGCCTCTTCCAGGGCTCTGCCACCCTCACCCCAAAGAAGATTTTCCTCAGATTGGAGTGGAACTTCCCATGGTCCAGCTTGTGCCCATTGCCCCTCGTCCTGTCACTGGGAACCACTGCAAAGAGTCTGGCTCCATTCTCCTTCAACCCACCCTTTAGGTACTTATAAGTATTAATAAGGTCTCCCCTCAGCCTTCTCTTCTCCAGACTAAAGAGTCCCAGCTCTCTCAGCCTTTCCTCATCAGGGAGATAATAGTTTGATAGAAAATGCGACAGTGTTTTAACAAGATTCAAGCTGGCGAGACACACTTGGTTATTTACTGCCCAGAGGACAGGGTCAGAGACACTGTCAGGGAGACCCTCCCGTTGAGTCACGAGGTTCAGAAAGGACCCCCTTGCTCTCTAAACTCCTTCGCAGGGAGGAGTCTGGGTGTGGCTGGATCCAATCCTTGTTCCAGGCTTGGTCAACAGTTTGTGTCTAAAGGATTGTATCTGTGCAATCCATCCTTTATATCACTTAGCTAAGATGTCAAAGTTTAGCATGCTATTAGTCACTTACTGAGGATCTGTTGTGGCAAGGAATCTCTCAACCCTGAGGAGTAACCTTAGCAGGTGTCCCTGCTCAAGAGGAGACGCGGGCATCCAGGCTGCTGCCCTGCAGGAGAGCTCCAAGGGCTCTTGGGCTGTCCACTATTGATGAGGGTGAGATGATTGACCTACAGTCATATTTGCACAGCAACCACAGCGCCAACATTGCTCAAGTCAGCCCTTGGCTCTTGTGTTGGTATCTGTCTCCCCCAAACCACGCTGAGCCGGGTGCAGCCATCACAACGAGATGCACCCATGGAGACCACCACAGGTGGGTGTCACTGGGGCAGAGTTACAGGAGATTAAGGTCAGGCTGGTGCCCAGGGAGGGGGAGCACACAGTCACAGTGAGGGACCAAGGGCTGAGCTGGGAGCAGGCACCCATGGGAGCAGGGTAACGCACCTCTTCCAAAGATTTCCAGTGTGCTCCTCGGCCCCAGGGAGATTTGGACATCTCAGTCTCACTGGGTGGGCTTTTTTCCTCCACAGAGAGAGGAGAAGCGTAACCCAGCTGTCCCCCACCGCTACAGATCAGGAATATTTAAAAGGCACAGGATCCTCTTTTCAACCTTTGATAGGAGATTTTTAAATTAATTCGCTCTGTGCAAACAGATGATAAATAACCTTAGCTCTCTCCCTGTCTGTCAGCGCAGGGCTGGGGCACTCCGCAGGGAGGCAGCTGCCAGCACTGGGCAGCCTTTCCCTCCCAGGCTGGTGTTGGTGCTGTGAGAGCCTTGGGATGGCACAGAGCATCCTCGGGACAGGGCCTGCAAGGTTGGGTGCTGCAAAACCTCCAGGGCAGCTAAAACAGGGGCTTAAAAGAAAAGGAACAAAAATAACCTGAGTGTCATGAAATATTTTGCTACTGGGAAGAGAGGACTTGATACAGATTGTGCCATGAGGACACACCTCGCCAGTTATTTATTGAGGCTTCAGGTGCCGTGGCACTCCAGCTGCCAGCATCTGACATCCCCTGTTACCAGTTCATGAAGCACAGACCAAGTCTGAAAGGTTTTTGCTTTACTAGGCACAATTTTATTAAAGATTTATCAACAGCAGCATGGCAGAAAGCTTTTCCGTGCGACTGCAGTGTATAGTGGCCTGTGCTCCAAAATAGAAAGGGCAGGTCAGGATTCACCCAAAATGCTCTTTTATGCCAAAGCAGCTGCGGTGAGTTAAACAGAGCGATGCTGCTGCATACCCGTGCTGCTGCAAATCCATCTCATCTCCAGCCATGGCTTTCTTTTCCATTTGGCATTAATAATGTCCCTGTAAAGCAGACAAGTTGTGGCTATAATGAAAATTACCCCCTCCCCCAAACCCTACAATTTTGTAGCTTCACCAAGTTGTTCTTTCAATCACATCAAAACCGTAGTGACATCCATGCAGAAAAGCACAGGTCCCTTCTCCTGGCACCAGGCACAACACTTCACTGGCAGAGTGTTGGGCACCAAATGCCTACCCAGCAGAGACCCAAGCATGTCCTCCTGGTAATAAAGCCATTCTTCTCCCTCGTCCCCCGGAGAGCCACATGTCAGTAAGCAGGAAAGGGAGAGACTCCTGTTCCAGCTCATGAGACAGAGACACTGCAAGGGAGGGCAAAGGATGACGAGGATCCCTCTTGCTAACCAAGTCACCTCAACAAGATCCTCCATTGACACTGACAACCCACCTTCTTTTTAGCAGGGTTACAGCGTTGGTGGAGAAGGGAAGAGCAACTGACATCATCTGCCTGGACTTGTGTAAAGCCTTTGATACTGTCCCAAATGGACACCCTTGTCTCTAAATTGGAGAGACATAGAGTCACAGAATCATAGAATAATAGAACCCATTACTTTCCAATTTTGAGACCAGGATGTCGTGCGGGACAGTGTCAATCACTTTGCGTAAGTCCAGGTAGATGACATCTGTTGCTCTGCCCTTGTCCACCAAGTCTGTGGCAGTATCATAAAAGGCCATCAAATTTGTCAGGCATGATTTGCCCTTGAAACCATGGGCTTCCAAGACAGGGATGTGACGGATGGACCACTCAGTGGATAAGGAATTGGCTGGTTGGCTGCACTCAAATTGTTGTGGTCAATGGCTCAATGTCCAAGTGTAGATCAGTGATGAGTGGTGTTCCTCAGGGGTTGGTACTGCGACCAGTGCTATTTAACATCTTTGTCAGTGACATGGACAGTTGGACTGAGTGCACCCTCAGCAAGTTTGCCAATGACCAAGCTGTGTAGTGCAGTCGACACTCTGGAAGGAAGAGATGCCATTCAGAGTGACCTGGACAAGCTTGAGAGGTGGGCCCGTGCCAACCCCATGAAGTTCAACTGGGCCAAGTGCAAGGTTCTGAACATGGGTCAGGGCAACCCCAGGCACAAAAACAGGCTGTGTGGAGAATGGATGGGGAGCAGCCCTGAGGAGAAGGACTGAGGAGAAGGAATGATTGTTGGATGAGAACCTCAACACAAGCCAGCAACGTGCACTGGCAGCCCAGAAACCCCCTGCATCCTGGGCTGCATCCCCAGCAGCGTGGCCAGCAGGGTGAGGGAGGGGGGGATTCTGCCCCCCCTGCTCTGCTCTGGGGAGACAACCCTGTGGTGCTGCCTCCAGCTCTGGGGCCACCACCAGCAGAAGGACATGGAGCTGTTGGAGCAGGGCCAGAGGAGGCCCCGGAAATGCTGGGAGGGCTGGAGCCCCTCTGCTGGGAGGGGGGGCTGAGAGAGTTGTGGGGGTTCAGCCTGGAGAAGACAAGGCTCTGGGGAGACCTTAGAGCCCCTTCCAGTCCCTCAAGGGGCTCCAGGAAAGATGGGGAGGGACTCTTGATCAGGGAGGGGAGCCATAGGAGGAGGGGGAAGGGTTTGACAGTGAACAAGGGGAAATGTAGGTGAGATCTCAGGGAGAACTTCTTTGCTGTGAGGGTGGTGAGAGCCTGGCCCAGGTTGCCCAGAGAAGCTGTGGCTGCCCCATCCCTGGAGGGGTTCAAGGCCAGGTTGGAGGGGGCT
>NW_015090928.1:662134-687493 GCF_001431845.1 Calidris pugnax
CTGCTCTCTAAACTCCTTCGCAGGGAGGAGTCTGGGTGTGGCTGGATCCAATCCTTGTTCCAGGCTTGGTCAACAGTTTGTGTCTAAAGGATTGTATCTGTGCAATCCATCCTTTATATCACTTAGCTAAGATGTCAAAGTTTAGCATGCTATTAGTCACTTACTGAGGATCTGTTGTGGCAAGGAATCTCTCAACCCTGAGGAGTAACCTTAGCAGGTGTCCCTGCTCAAGAGGAGACGCGGGCATCCAGGCTGCTGCCCTGCAGGAGAGCTCCAAGGGCTCTTGGGCTGTCCACTATTGATGAGGGTGAGATGATTGACCTACAGTCATATTTGCACAGCAACCACAGCGCCAACATTGCTCAAGTCAGCCCTTGGCTCTTGTGTTGGTATCTGTCTCCCCCAAACCACGCTGAGCCGGGTGCAGCCATCACAACGAGATGCACCCATGGAGACCACCACAGGTGGGTGTCACTGGGGCAGAGTTACAGGAGATTAAGGTCAGGCTGGTGCCCAGGGAGGGGGAGCACACAGTCACAGTGAGGGACCAAGGGCTGAGCTGGGAGCAGGCACCCATGGGAGCAGGGTAACGCACCTCTTCCAAAGATTTCCAGTGTGCTCCTTGGCCCCAGGGAGATTTGGACATCTCAGTCTCACTGGGTGGGCTTTTTTCCTCCACAGAGAGAGGAGAAGCGTAACCCAGCTGTCCCCCACCGCTACAGATCAGGAATATTTAAAAGGCACAGGATCCTCTTTTCAACCTTTGATAGGAGATTTTTAAATTAATTCGCTCTGTGCAAACAGATGATAAATAACCTTAGCTCTCTCCCTGTCTGTCAGCGCAGGGCTGGGGCACTCCGCAGGGAGGCAGCTGCCAGCACTGGGCAGCCTTTCCCTCCCAGGCTGGTGTTGGTGCTGTGAGAGCCTTGGGATGGCACAGAGCATCCTCGGGGCAGGGCCTGCAAGGTTGGGTGCTGCAAAACCTCCAGGGCAGCTAAAACAGGGGCTTAAAAGAAAAGGAACAAAAATAACCTGAGTGTCATGAAATATTTTGCTACTGGGAAGAGAGGACTTGATACAGATTGTGCCATGAGGACACACCTCGCCAGTTATTTATTGAGGCTTCAGGTGCCGTGGCACTCCAGCTGCCAGCATCTGACATCCCCTGTTACCAGTTCATGAAGCACAGACCAAGTCTGAAAGGTTTTTGCTTTACTAGGCACAATTTTATTAAAGATTTATCAACAGCAGCATGGCAGAAAGCTTTTCCGTGCGACTGCAGTGTATAGTGGCCTGTGCTCCAAAATAGAAAGGGCAGGTCAGGATTCACCCAAAATGCTCTTTTATGCCAAAGCAGCTGCGGTGAGTTAAACAGAGCGATGCTGCTGCATACCCGTGCTGCTGCAAATCCATCTCATCTCCAGCCATGGCTTTCTTTTCCATTTGGCATTAATAATGTCCCTGTAAAGCAGACAAGTTGTGGCTATAATGAAAATTACCCCCTCCCCCAAACCCTACAATTTTGTAGCTTCACCAAGTTGTTCTTTCAATCACATCAAAACCGTAGTGACATCCATGCAGAAAAGCACAGGTCCCTTCTCCTGGCACCAGGCACAACACTTCACTGGCAGAGTGTTGGGCACCAAATGCCTACCCAGCAGAGACCCAAGCATGTCCTCCTGGTAATAAAGCCATTCTTCTCCCTCGTCCCCCGGAGAGCCACATGTCAGTAAGCAGGAAAGGGAGAGACTCCTGTTCCAGCTCATGAGACAGAGACACTGCAAGGGAGGGCAAAGGATGACGAGGATCCCTCTTGCTAACCAAGTCACCTCAACAAGATCCTCCATTGACACTGACAACCCACCTTCTTTTTAGCAGGGTTACAGCGTTGGTGGAGAAGGGAAGAGCAACTGACATCATCTGCCTGGACTTGTGTAAAGCCTTTGATACTGTCCCAAATGGACACCCTTGTCTCTAAATTGGAGAGACATAGAGTCACAGAATCATAGAATAATAGAACCCATTACTTTCCAATTTTGAGACCAGGATGTCGTGCGGGACAGTGTCAATCACTTTGCGTAAGTCCAGGTAGATGACATCTGTTGCTCTGCCCTTGTCCACCAAGTCTGTGGCAGTATCATAAAAGGCCATCAAATTTGTCAGGCATGATTTGCCCTTGAAACCATGGGCTTCCAAGACAGGGATGTGACGGATGGACCACTCAGTGGATAAGGAATTCGCTGGTTGGCTGCACTCAAATTGTTGTGGTCAATGGCTCAATGTCCAAGTGTAGATCAGTGATGAGTGGTGTTCCTCAGGGGTTGGTACTGCGACCAGTGCTATTTAACATCTTTGTCGGTGACATGGACAGTTGGACTGAGTGCACCCTCAGCAAGTTTGCCAATGACCAAGCTGTGTAGTGCAGTCGACACTCTGGGAGGAAGAGATGCCATTCAGAGTGACCTGGACAAGCTTGAGAGGTGGGCCCGTGCTAACCCCATGAAGTTCAACTGGGCCAAGTGCAAGGTTCTGAACATGGGTCAGGGCAACCCCAGGCACAAAAACAGGCTGTGTGGAGAATGGATGGGGAGCAGCCCTGAGGAGAAGGACTGAGGAGAAGGAATGATTGTTGGATGAGAACCTCAACACAAGCCAGCAACGTGCACTGGCAGCCCAGAAACCCCCTGCATCCTGGGCTGCATCCCCAGCAGCGTGGCCAGCAGGGTGAGGGAGGGGGGGATTCTGCCCCCCCTGCTCTGCTCTGGGGAGACAACACTGTGGTGCTGCCTCCAGCTCTGGCAAGGGGAAATGTAGGTGAGATCTCAGGGAGAACTTCTTTGGTGTGAGGGTGGTGAGAGCCTGGCCCAGGTTGCCCCGAGAAGCTGTGGCTGCCCCATCCCTGGAGGGGTTCAAGGGCAGGTTGGAGGGGGCTTGGAGCAACCTGGTCTGGTGGGAGGTGTCCCTGCCTTTTAAGGTCCCTTCCAGCCCAAATCATTCTGTGGCTCTATGGAAGTCCTGCAGCAGGGGGTGCAATCCAGGCTGTGGGTCAGCAATTTCTCCTGAAGCTTCTCCTGCTGCAGCAACATGTTGCTTTGGTAGGATTCTTAACACAGCCAAGAGTTGCACCTGGGTGAGCAGATCCCCCATTCATCCTTTACCCAAAAGAACATGCTGGTTACAAATTCTTTTTCCATGAAGTTCCATTTTGGGTGGTCAAAATAATCTTTAAAATCAATCTTGTGTCAAAGTCCGTCCCTTTATACCAAGAGGGAGGCCTCCGTGCAAGTCTTGACAGGCAATGAGTCACTGGATTACCAAAAGGACACAAAGTTAAGGCTTAACCAAAAGACACTTGGACCTTACACCGATGTTTAACTTCAGATCACTATACAAGTCAAGCAGAAAAACTGCAAATAATTTTGAAAGCAGATGAAAACGTTAAAAATCTTGCCACAAATACCCCAACCAAAAATGTAATCATCACAGAGCAGAGACCAGGAAGGAGTCCATCGGCCAACATCAGCCACGGGAGGGCAACGTGGTGAGGGCTCTTCTGGAGGGAAGTGCAAAGCATTAAATACAAGAAAAACAGCAGCGTTTTTTTTTCTCGGTACAGATTTTATTTCAATGTAATTGTCAGCCTCACCCCATTAAAAAAAAAAAAAAAAAAAAGCCATTGATTTCTACAGACTTCAAGACGACAACGCAGCTAAGGCATGGCATCTCCCTGTGATAACATTTGTGCATACAGACAGCAGTGAAAAGCATCCAGAACTGCAAATTTTGACAAAATGTGTTTCCAATTTATTACAGTAGGAGAAAAAAAATAATCACAAGTGAAAGAAACAAAGAGAGTAACTTTGCCTCAGCAGCTTTGCAAGGCTCCAGCCAGCAGCTACGCAGTAGCCCAGGATGTCCCCGAATGAATCATCACTTTATTCCAGCCCTGGCTCGCAGGCACATCATACTTCACTGAAGTACTTTAAATAGCAGGCTGTCTTTAAATGGAATTGTGCAAATTCATGGTACGCTCTGTCACTTGGGCTCCCCGTGCTCTCTGCATTAACTCTTTGGGTGGCTCACCCAGCTCCGCTCAGGCTTCCCACACGCCCGGCTCCTGCCCTTCACCCAGCCCCGACCCCCCCACCAAGGCACTCGGAGGTGGTTTCAGCATTACTTTAAAGCAAAACGCCTGTTCACAAGAAAAAAAAAAAAAACAACAAAACAGGGAAGAAAGATAATTTTTGGCTAGGTATCAGGCCTCCAGGGTGAAGAGCATGGAGCCCATCCCCGTTCCTCCCCTCGGGACTCGGGCACAAGGGGCAGTGCAGCAAGGAGGATGAGAACCGTCCCTGGCGGGAGGCGGCGGCGGCAGAGCACGGGCTCAGCTGGCAGAGGAGCCCCCTGCCCAATAACCTGCCCACTCCCAGCTTCTCCTTGTGCATCCCCTTCCCAGGAGCCAGGTCAGCACCCTGCAGAGCATCACGCACCCACACACCCTCACCCTCGGTGCACTGAAGGCACAACCTGCTCATGCACTGAGGGAAAAGCACACGTCTGACTCCTTCCACGAGACTGGCACAAGGTGAGAGAGGGCATGGTGAAACCATGGCTGCTTTTTATTAGTACACCTCCTCTCTGCAGCATGAGAACCACGGCACTCACAAGAACAGCCTCTATCCCCTGCACGTGTCACCACCTACTGCATTTCCACAGCCAGGACAACTTCCCTGCACATAAAGTAAAGCACGTTCCTAAATACCAGTAGAGTTTCAGCAGCAAATGCCAAGCTAATCTCGACTTGACAGTGAAGCTGGAATTCTGCAGCTACACAGGCTCAGCCATGACCCTGCTTGATTTATTTCCCAGTAAATAGCACTGCCTGCCCAGAAGGACCCCACTCCCACGCAGGTACATATGGGCTTCCACCAGGAACTCGACATGGAATTGTCACTTCACCTGTTCTTGGCATGTGCTGCTTGTGGTGAAGTGCATTAAACCTTGGTATTTGCTCCTGAAATAAAAATCTTCCAAGGAAAAGAATGTCTCCCAAACTATGTCCGTGCCAATGTTATAGCTAGCCACACTAATAAAGAAACAGATCATTTTCTATTCTTTGCTGTCAAGTTCTTTAACAACACTGGGATGAACCAAGACCCATTTTTCCTCTCTGCTCCCAGCCCTAACCCTGGAAATAGCTCACCCTGGATTTTTGTTTTTGTTTTTTTCCCTGAGAGGCATCCTCATCTCAAACAACCTCAGAAAGGGAAGAAACAGATCCATAGCCTTCAGTAAACTTTCCTGTTCCATATAGTTTTCAAGGCTCAAGAAAGCCACTCAGTTTGAGGAACGGGGACGACCATGTCCTGCTGCACAGCCAGAGTGGTCCTGGACAGGTTTATGGACCCGAGAGGGCTCCTGGCACCCCAAGGCATCCTTGAACCTGCAGATTCTCACCTTCACACTAAATAAGGCACTGATAACATCTGTAGGTTTCAGTAAAAGCTCACAATAAGTTGCAACCTGTTATTCCGAGGGCAACACGGTGGATAATCTAAACAGGAAGAATCTGCCTGGCAGTGGTAAGGCCTCCGTTTCTGCTTTAAAATGAGATGTGACTGTTGCGATTACTTTGAATACCGTTTCTTTTTTGTGTAAAATGCAATAGCCTTCCTCTAATGAGGTTTCAAAATTGGCTTCAAGGCAAAAATTTAAAACCTTTTTAGATTTCAGAGGTATTTTTTCTAGTCCCTTAAAAAAGAGCTGCTACAGGACTTCAGCAGCAGAGAGGAAAGGGACATTTCATTTCAAATGTTGTAATTTAGAGCTGGTTTGCTGGAGGAAAAAAACAACCTGTTGTCACGTTAAACACAAGGCAATGCAGAGAGAAAACAACAGACTATAATTAAAGCCCTTGCCAAGTTGGAAGGCAGCACAAGAGCAGCTGGCGGGGTCCCAAGGGCAGCAGACTTCGTGGTTAGCCCATTCTGCAGGAAGCGTGCTCTGCTCCATCACCTTTTCTCCCCAATAAGAGCCCCCATGGAGATCAGATCAAAGAGACGCAAGGGCCGGTGGGGCAGAGATAGGGGAAAAGAAGCCTAAATAATCTGCTCTGCTGGGTGTCACGATGTTCGTGTGGCATTTGTCTCAGTCCAGGTTTTACAGGGCAGCAACCAGGTGAGCTCTGCGTGGGGCTGGCTCGCGTCCCAACTGCACTCCAGTGCCATAGGTCAAAACATTTATCAGAACAGTAAAGTCAGGGTCTTCTGAGCCCTTTTTCATCTCTCAATATATTTCCTGCAAACACTCTTTGGGTCTTTTACTTGTAAATTTGGCCCTGCACCCAATTCCTCCTCTGGACTTGATACTGTATCAGGTGAGTGTTGTCCTGGAAGGAAATACAGCTCTTACAAGATGACTTGCTCTGGAGAAGATGACATTTTTATAGCACAAATGATGTTTAAAGCTGGAAGACAGTTTTCAGTCTGACTGTTTTGAGAAAACCACTCCAAATCCCTGAAAATCTTGCACGGGATCCTCCAGTGCATGGCAACTTGTGATGTCACTGCAGCTTTTATTCGGGTGACATTTGAGCCGATCTGGGAATCTCTTTGTTCAGCCAGTGAATGAAGAGCCACAAAGCGTCTTTCTCACCAAGTGCAGGGACATGATCTCCCCAAGCTCCTTACGCTCCTGAACGTGTAATTGAAGAACTATCCACTGAAAATGTCACTTCTCGCAGCCAGTGCCGAACTCCTGCACCTCCCACCTGGGGGAGGAAAAGCCATCTGCACCGAGCCAGGCAGGAGCACGCGGAGAAATCCTGGCTGCCTCACCTGCAGCCCTGCCTGCCTGCATCTCCCTCAAGATTTTCAGTCTTACAATGGCTTATGCAAGTTTTTCAGGTTTCAACTCACAGAAGGAAAACATAACATCATCAAATGTCATTACGAACAACCTCAGGCTCTTCAACTAAGTATACATATTGTTGGCCATAAAAAAAGCCCCATGTCGCGGCATTTAAGACCCTGCAAAGTACCCTGGATTACTTCAGTTATTTAGACTGCAAAATGCTTCACTGGAAAAGAAAAAGCTAAATAAATTTGAAAAATTTTCTTGGCAGTTTGAAGTGCTTCAGGTCCGACATTCCAGTCCCTGGGACCCTCTGCGGGCTGGGAACCAGTTGCACCAGCTCCAGCGCATCCAAACCACGGCCACCAGCCGAGGGTGAAGGTGAAGGAGGTAGGCTGGGATGAGGCACGGACAGAAGAGGAGAAAACACGGCAAGTGCCAGGCACACACAAAGGCAACCGGCACCGATACGTGTCAGAGACACCAGTGCCCACCTGAGCTCAGGCAGCAAGTACAAAGGATCTAGACAAAACAGACAGTCCTGAGATGGGAGATCCATTTCTTGGTAAGGCTTCGAGTGCGTGTAATTTTTTAAGTGCTTTTCTTAAATTAATTAACAAAAGACAGGCTAGCATTCTTTAAACAGTTGTGATCCTTCATTCTAGTATAAAACACATAGGCAAACATGGCTTAAGACCCATGATCACTTAGGATATAATTTTAAAGTTTGTATTAAAAATATTTTTTATCCAAATGATAAATATTTTAAAATAAGCATTTACAAAAATAAATGGTCCATTCCCATAAGGAAGGACATATATAGCTGAAATTCTGAATACATCTTGAGGCAACACAACTATTGATGAAGCTAGTTAATAAAATCTTTGGTATGAGCGTATAGTACATTAATATTCATGCACCGTTGTCTTCCCTTGGCAGGTATACTGTACAGACAAGAGTGACGAGGCAGCTTTCCTTAATTTCTTGATAAGTCTTCCAAATACAACATACAAATATTTCTAACGTGTCTTCCTATGATAATAGGAGAAAAGCCCAAGATTCTCCTGGCTCTTCCTGTGACTTTCATATCTAAAACAGAAATGAAAATGGGAGGAAAAAGAGAAAGTGAACACAGTGACGTTTCATTCTAGCTAGTAAGCAGCACCTACAAAAAATAAAAATCAATTAAAAAATTACTCCAGAGGAAAGCCCATTTCCTTCAGTCTTGTATACATCAACTGCCAAGACAGGGTAACGATGAATCTGTTGGGATTAATCGCTGCAATTTCAGACCCAGGCAGAGGAGACAGTTACTGAGTTAGGTAACGGGCAGCTTTACACCTGAGCACAGCACCGGGGGATGTAAGCCTAGGGCACCACAGCCAGGGCACATGGCACACTGAGACACCGTGTAGGTACAGGAAAGAGCATCAAAAACTGGAAAAAAAGAACCTCAGAAGAAAAGACTTGGAGAGCTTTGGTTGGAAATTTTAGCAAAATAAAGACTGAGAAATTACTGGAGGCACAAGGACCTCCACAGGGAGAAAATAGGAAATGTCAGCTGGCACAGAACCAAAGGGGTCTGCAGTCTGGTGGAGAAAGGCTTAACAGAAATGCCAGGCTGGAGCTGAAATCAGTTCCATTTGAGAGTAAGACACACTTCTAGAAAGCACATCACGACAGGAAAGACCTTGAGGGGCTGGAGTGTGCCCAGAGAAAGGCAATGGAACTGGTGAGGGGTCTGGAGCACAAGTCTTGTGAGAAGCGGCTGGGGGTGTTCAGCCTGAGGGGAGACCTTCTCGCTCTCTCCAACTCCCTGAAAGGAGGGTGTAGTCAGGGGGGGTCGGTCTCTTCTCCCAAGGAATGGGCAATGGGACAAGAGGAAACAGCCTCAAGTTGCACCAGGGAAGGTTTATGATGGATATTAGGAAAAATTTTTACACTGAAAGGGTCATCAAGGCTTGGAAGAGGCTGCCCAGGGCAGTGGTGGAGTCGCCATCCCTGGAGGTATCTAAAAGCTGGGCAAACATGGTGCTGAGGGACATGGGTCAGTGGTGGTTTTTGTCAGTGTTCGGTTGATGGTTGGACTTGATGATCCGAAAGGTCCCTTCCAACCTCAGCAATTCTATGATCCTACAATTCTGTCATACTAATGCTATGGCTAGTTAACTGGGATCAAGGGAACTGAGGGATTCTCTAGCTTTATGGTATCAGTCCCTGAATGCTTTTCTGAGAATGCTTCTGTTAAATGCTGGTGACAGAACCCAATGAAGGGAAGTGATGGTAGCTAAGGAAACGCATGGGTTAGCCTTTTAGCCTTAACCTGACTCTATGGACAGTCCAGCTGAAGGACTCTGATCTGAGAATGAAGGGTAACACAGCCCAGACTCCCACATCACCTGAAACTGGTGCTACTGTAGCCCACAGCTCTGGAAAAAAATTAGTAAAGAATGTCCAACTGCAACTGCTGTGACTGGGGCATGAGGAGCAGAAGGCAGTAAGCCAAAATGGAGCTTGGATTCTGCTCCCCATCTACCACATAAAGACATGCACTTCCCACAGCACTGTGTGAAGACTCGAGAGCGAGTGATGCCTCTGAATCAGCTGAATCTTCCTCCCCTGGGTCTCTCCCACCAGCACTGACTCACTGCTTCGCTGGAGCAGAACCATGGGGATGCATCAACACACCTTCTGTGAAGAGCTGCCGCTCTGACGGCAAGGCTGGATTAGTGGAAGGTCGGGCTGTGGAGAGGAAGAGGAGCCCTGCTCTGCTGCTGAAGCAGGCACCTTCCAGCCACAGCTCACACCATGAGCCAGCAGCACGGGCAACGGCTGCAGCCGCTCGGGCTCAGCACATCCAGCCGGCGTCCTCTGGCACTGGCCACGCTCCGACCAGCTTCCAGGGGATGTGGAAGCCAGAAGGTTGGGGTGTTTTCCTGCCTCATGACTGCTGGGAACCATGACCCATCGCTATAGCAACCGGAGCTCACATGGCTACTGTCTTTACAAAAAGCCCCTATTTGTGGCATCCTCTGTAGGCAAACTATCCATTATTTATATCTCTGCATATCTGGAGCGCCATTTGTATCCTAACCTCATTAATGAATGATCACACCTTGACCCGCACTATTAAGCAAGCCATGTTAGATCAAGTGGTGCACTGCTCTCCCGACACGTACTAACGGGAGGCAGTGGAGAGAAAAACCAGGGGAGTCGATTACCTGAGTTCCAGCAATACCAAAATAACGCAAATCCTGCAGCAACGCTAAAACAAGTGAGGAAAAACACCGGGCCTAAAGAAAAGGAAAAAAGAAAAAATGTTAAGACAGAACAGAACAGTGGAAGTTTAGCTCAGTTCATAAAAAATCAATTGCTATTAATATGCATAATTAAGTGTATCCAAATGAAGCTAACACCTTCACAATTATGTATGTTCTGTAGCTAATGTACTATGAAGCACATTTACTCTACTGTAATCAATTTTTACTACAGTCGCTTTGACACCATTCACTGTTCACCTCTGTTCATCTATTAAACTGAAGTGAAAACTTCCTTAGATGTTTTCTTACTCTAAAAACTTTGTGCAAAACTTCAGACACTACAACAAAATACTAACCAGACTACTGGGACCTCACCACACAGTGCAGCATTTTACTCCACAAACAGCCCCCCCGGGCCAAAGCACTGCCTGTGGGTTAGAGCACATCACATGAGACTGCAGTCCCTTAGAAGCAGACTTTCAGGCTTTTCTTTTTTTCCCCACGGATGTTCCACAAATTCTGCTTTCATGACAAAAGCAAATACTCTTCTTCCTGTTCCCAGTTCTACTGGAAGCTGAAATCACAGCCCCACACACCCCTAAACCCAAACCTCCCACTGGGAGTGTTTCCTCCATGTGCCTGCCCGGAATTACATGCAGTTTAACGCTGATGCTCAGTAAAACCTTTCTGATTAATACTCATCCGCAGACAAAAGCTCATAAAGATTTATATCTGCTTCTTTATTGTCTAATATTCTATTTGTATTTACTACTTCACTATGAGTATAGTTACTATTAAAATGCCCCTGTCAATTTAAGGACAAATGAGCTTCAGGCTAATGGAGTGGAGCTGACCACACGGCCAACGACGTGGACAGAGAGCAACAGAGCAAGGACAAAACTGTCAAACAGGGAAAAACTGCCAAAAAAGTCATAGCTCATAGAAGCTGCTTTTATTCTCTCAGAATTGTATTGAAAATTTTAAATAAAATATCAAATAAACTTTAATGATAAAATAGCTCATTATACTTTTTGAAAAATATTCAGCTTTCTTTCATATCTTCAATTCCAGATTCAAATATCTTTCAGTGAATAAAATGTTTGCCTCCATAATCTCTGCATTGAACAGAGGAAGGGGAAAAAAAATAACATGTTTTCCTAAGGAAAATATATTTAAGTTCACCCTTGCTCATCCTCCTTTCTGGCTTTGTTTTCAAATGACTTGTACTTAAATTGAAAGCTTAAAAAAGCTGAAAACTTTTGAAAGTTATATAAAAAATTATTGATGGCCTTATGCAAAATGACATCAACAGCAGCTAAATAGACCTTACTATTCAGCATTGAAGAAATCATAGGAAATGAAGAGTGTTGCTACAACAGTGTAAGTAAAAATACTACTGTAAATATTGATAAAACTCTACAATCTTTTGTACTTCCTGGCACTGGTTTCCTCAACAGCAGCTCAGCTCCATTAATTCCACTTAATGTCTGACAGTAAAGACATCATAAAACAAACTATTTGTTACATGAAATGCAAATTACATGATAAAACAAATTGCATCATAATCTGAAAAGCCATTCCATCCGGTGACACTGTATGCATTTATTTACCCCTGTCATTTAGCATATATTTCTCCTTGTCAGTGTCTATCTCTGTGGAATCTGTGGTTTCTAGAAATAAAAGCAACACATGAAAAGTTAGTGTCCAGCTCAAGCAAACAAATAAACATAATCAGCACATGCAAAACTGGGCAAAACAACACATTGCAGAAAAATATCCAATTTTGACATAAAATATTAACCCCTCCAAAGGTCAATCATGGTTATAGTTGAGTTTGGATATATATCAATCAAAAGACATAGGCACAGTCATTTCAATGCAACTATGAATAGCTGGAGCAACACCTCTGAGCTGGTTCAGCACTAACCGCTTAAGTGATATTACACTTGTTTCCCAAGTGAGGAAAGCAGGAGCTAATCCTTCCATAATGCCAGAAATTTTCATTGTAATACATACAAACTATTTGTTAATGAAGGAGCTAATCTGAAAACCTCCTGCAATGTAACGCATCACCATTCTTTCTGTTCTCCCGTAAATCTCTGGGCTTTAATGTACCTGGCAGATGAAGCACTTGGAACAAACTGCTTGGTGCAGTTTATTTATCTAAATTCTGGTCTCAGCTAAAGATATGTCCAGCTTCTTTAAAAGTCTGTAGGTACTACCTGCTAACATGTGGTGCTAACAATTTTTGCCTCTATCTTTCTGCAAATTCTCGTAGCAAAGGAGATGGACCTTAAGACAAGGTGTTCAGTAGCTGGCAGCGATAAAGCAGTTTCTGCTTCCGGCAGAAAGACCTCCAGCTCTTTTAGAGGGACCTTTGCCATGGAGATGTGGAGATAACATTGTCTGCAGAAGGTGTGGACGACACCAAAGAGCACCGCTGTCACCAAAGATGGCAGAGGATTTACCTTCCTTTAATGCATCACGAATCTGCAAAACAACTTTTTTAGCCAAACCTCTTTGTGGCGTAGATGGTTAAAAAAGAAGAATAAAACCAAAAACAAAGTAAGAGCTCCAAATTTGGCTGTCAATAGGGAAGAATTTGAGACTGTTTTGTTTCAGCTGTGACAATGTGGAGTTAGGTGAGGTGCCTCGGAACCCGCTCTGTACCCCAGTTCAGCAAAGGGACCTGATGTCAGCCAGCAGCAGACGGCAAACATCTGTCTCCCACACTAACCATGTCCCTCTGGTGGAGGACAGGGCACGGCCTTCAAGCGGAACAGAAACATCTGAAGCACTTTGCTGCAAAGCCTGAGAGCAAGGGAAGCAGAAAGGGATCCTGTGAAGCCATAGCGGTGCGCTCTGCCGCAATGGGATGTCCTCCCTCCCCGCGTACTCTCGCTGAGAAATCCCCCACACTTCACAGGGCAGCATGGCCAAACCTCTGCCCTTTTGTGGGGCCATCGCTGTGTGGGGCTGATCTCATCCTTTATCTTTCTGTGTCAGCACTGAGAGAAATACAAACATTTTCTGGGCCCTCTGGAAGATCCCGTTTGCCCTCAGTAGGCGTGAAGCTGCCCGTGCCATGGGGCTTACCCACCCTCTAGTGGGAATTCTGAGCATTACGAAACATTTCACTGCAGTGTTACACTTGAGGCAAAGAAATATTTCTCTAGCACAAATTTTAAAGTTGTTTTAAAAATGAAAAAGAACTCTTTGAAAGGATTTCCTCTGTAGAAAGCATTTTCAGATGTACAGCTGCATGTAATCTATCACAGAACTCTGTCCTGGACGCACCTATCTCCTCACCAATAATTTCTCCAGGTGTTTTTAATGCTGCTTGTTTCAGTTCAATCTGCATTTAGAACAAAGTCCCTGTGTTAGGTATTACCCTTCTTCTTCACATTTACAAATTCTAGTGTCAATTCTGTAAATGCTCTGTGCTAAATTGGACAAATTTAACAACTACTGGTATGAATAACATTTAAGTAACATAAAAATTGTACATATGAGAGGTCGGAACGATAATGCCTTTAATAGTCAAAATGTCCAAGTTCACTTAAAAGTGAAAGAACACCTCGTATTGAAAAGGGAGCTTTTCCTGAAGAATAAAATTGTGTTTTAGCTTAAAATGCTGCACAGATGTTTATCGACCAGAATGCAGACAGCTGGTTTAGTTACAGCACTCATAAGAAGCTGCAAACATATTAACACAATTATCTCATTACACCCTTCTTGGTCGATATAAGGAAACTGCAGAACCTTAGCATGTAGGAGTATTTTAACTCAGTTATTTAAATTATTCTCATTGTTCTGAGGATGGTAATGTAAGAGAGTGTACCATGATAGAGAATTTAATGACATACAATGGTTACTGGAGTCCTTTTGCATAATGCAACAGCAGCAAAACAGCTCTGGGGCACCACAAATAACTCTATTTTTGCTGTGAAGCCCTTGGAGCACGTATACTTGTTGCGTGAAGTCTGACCGCGAGAAGCCTGTCTCCTCCTGTGGCTACCTGAGTAAAAGCTCCCACAAGTAACCAGGTAACTCAGGCGCAAAGACAAGCTGGTTTATGCGCTAGTTAAGAGCGAAAACATCACGCCAACACCCCACACAAGTCTCCTTTCAGCTGGTAGGGAAGTCCTTGGTAACTGCTAGGCTGTTCCTGGGACTCAACCGAATTCAGACCGTCTACAGGGGATGTAGCCAGGCCTGGGCTGCTGTGTGCACCTATATTACGATATATTTTCAGAAATGGTTTGTAGAAGGTGTTACTGAATATTAAGAGAGCTCAAACTCTTAAACCATCAACACACTCTTGAAATTTTGCTCTTGGTGACTACACTAAGACTTCTTAAGTTGCTCTTAATGAATAAAGGCTGTCTGCTGCCTTCTGGTCAGTCTGGCAGAAAAACCTGTTGCTCTTGAGCTCTACCCGAATAAAAGCGACAGAGTCAAGACTATTTGATATAAGGGCCTGCTCCCTCAAACGGCATGACTTCTGCAAGGAGAACATCAGATCAAAAGCACTGCCTTAAGCTGCTGCAAGGATGAATCAATGGGACTCGGGCTCCTCCAAGATTCTGAGACAGGGATGGGCCCAGACTTTCCCAGTTCAAGAGGGTTTGGGTATGGTTGTGGGGATCTGGGGTAACTTTGCGGCGTCCCTGTGCAGACAGGAAAATGGTTCAGTCTTCCACCGGTGGGTATTTGTGCTGGGTAGATACAAGCCTTTTGCTTCAAAATGAAAGGCAAAACAAAGCTAGACAATGCAGTATCTTCAAAGGTAATTACAATTTTACAGGCCCTTTTTACCCCAGAAATAAAAGAAGTCTAACTGTTTTTTTTAAATACCTGTGGACTTTTGGTGTAACAGTCTGAATCTCACTGGAGTATGACAAACATGTAAAATTTCCCCGGGCACATAACTGTGCAGTTTCTTACAACTAGAAATCAATTGACTGGTGAAGCATTAGTGCTGATAGATACTTTATAAGAATTTCTTGAACTGCAGGCCCTTCGCAGCCTCATTAACTTAAATGTGGGAGCTTTCCCTCAAGCTCCTCAAGCCATTTCAGTAGGCAGGATGCCTGAACGTATTCCCTGAACATTTGGATTATTGTTCGTTTCTCCAGTTCGCCAGGCAGGGAAAAAACAAAACAAAACAAAACAAGCCCCACTAACACATAGCAAGCATTACCCCAGGTTGGCAAGTCAGGCTTGATACTTTTCCTTAAATAAATGAGCTCTTTTGCAGTATAGAATCGAATCTGTTTGAGTCTCAGCCCTCCCAAAGTACACATATGTGTATTTGGGGACAGCTTTACGGACACGGCTCAGGCCTGCCAGCTGCACAAAACAAGTCCTAAGTGATTAATATCACAGTTCATCATTGCAAGGACCTATGAACGTTTGCTTCATGTTAAACTAGGCACAACTAGGAAATCTATGGATTGAGGGAAAGTCAAGCTTCTGGGACACCAGAGTTTCAAGCTTAATAAATTTGAGGTTTGTAATTTTCTTACATGCTACAAGTCAGAATAAACACAGACACAACAGACAAGCCATGAAGAAGCAATGGAAAAGAAGAATTGTACTTTATAGGAGTTATATTGCTGTCTTACATGCTGCATCTAAACTGTTTTAAAGACATATTTCATCTTTCAAAACAATGAGTTTTAGACTGCCCACACTAGTCAACAAATAACAAGAACTATGCAGTCAAATCCCCTCACGGCTTTTGGAAAATTCCAGTCAGAAGGAACTATTTTACACCCCAAAATTATTTAAATAACATAAACAGGTTATTTAAATAACCTAAAACTCATCTGAATGAGGTTTTGTAATACACGGATGAGGAAATTCACAACTCAGACAACTTACAAATCAACTTACTCAAGATTTTCCTGCTTGGCAGGTCATTATACAGCTGTTCAGCATTGATCTGTAGAGCCCTGTAAAACTCCTGACAGTGTCTGTCTCCTTTCTTCTGAAGGTGCTTTATCAGATCTGAAAGTCTGGTATGGAGTGATGCCTTTGGATTCCTGAACTGTAAGAGAAAAGCACCCATCAGAAGAGAGATTACAACAGCTGGAGATCAATTTTAGATCACTTTACAGTATGCCAGGGAGTAAAGATACGGAGTTTGTTTTATATAATTCCCACAAAATTCCCACTAGGTCTGCGGGATACAGCTGAGATTGTAAGCCTCCTAAGCACCCAGTAGAGCTGACAGAAACTTGCCTGGACCTATGAGAAAGCAGTTAATTTCTGTCTGCTAAGTGCAGAAGTCACCAATTATGTTTCACAGATTTTTTATGCATTTATTTTGAAGCTCTTGAGGGAGTGAGATGGTCTTTAATTGTGCATGTCACACTGTTTATCGTAACCGAGTGGCTAGACTGGTTCAGCTGATGATCTAGCGCTGCTCTAAACCACCAAAACACTATTCATCCCCAGTTTGGGGTTTGATTATGAGAGAATTAGACCTATTCTTCCTAATATTAAAATACTGATGTACCAAAACCCTGAGCCTAGTGCAGACAGTGAAGTCAGCAGAGGGCAAGTACAAACTGTTTTAAGTAGGATGTGGGAAGCTTTTAACTGACTTTCACTTTCGCTTCACACCAGTTTAAAAGAGCTTTCTTCCTAAAAACAGCTACCTATTTTTGAAAGCTTCATGCCAGGGAGGGTGGCCTTCAGCAGCACCACTGAAAGATGTTACTAACTCCATCCACTTCCCACAGCCCCCACACTTACAGGTGGAACAAATACCCCCCTTCTCTCCCAATACTCAGAGTTATTAACCACATTAATCAGCAACAAAAACTGATTAAGCTATTTTAGAGGATTTTGTGGACACAGCTGGATGCAGCACAGATCATCTGACACAGCACTCCGCACCACCTCATGTGAGGAGGCAGGCACGCGGGGTCAGGTCACACGATGGGTGCTATAAGATTCCTGCTCACATGGCATGGGACGTCACGGCGGGGACGGTGACACTGGGCTGCTGCTGAGGAGAGTGTCCTCTCTCACAGCCACTTGGCACAGGGAGCCAGCCCTGTGACTTCTCCTCTGACAAGAGATCCCAGATACAACTGGTCAGCAAGTGCAAGGTGAGGAAGACTGGCCGCATGTGGCACCAAGAGTCAAGTCGGGAAGAGGGAAGCTGAGCTACTGACCTGCAAAAACAATGCAACATTCAGAGATATAGTAAAATTCATCAAATTACCTTTTCTGCTTCTGCATTGGTAAGAATTTGGGGGTAGACTCTGTTAAGCTGGAGAATAATTTTATCAACCACTTGCTCATTCAGTCGGCTATTGCTTGTAAGAAAATACGTGTCGTGTTGCAGCCGATGACAATACGACTGATCTAGAGATAACAATACAAAGAACAAAGCACAGCAGTTAATCAGCAAGTCATTTTTAAATTCTGTAAATTTCAGTTTCCTAACAGTGGTTAAATAGTTAAAAGATAATTACCACCGTCACGTAATTTTAGAAAGCTGAACTATCTACTAGGGAAACACAACCCGGCCACGTGCTTTCAAACACCCATCCACTTAACATTACTCACATCTGAACTCCTGGCTGGTCACTCGTGCTGCCTCTCTCTTTCCAAAGGGAGAAGGTTCTAAATTATTTGGATGTCAAGCACTGATAGATATTTAACCAAATACAGTCCTAAGGTTGTTAAATCACTGAAGATTAATCTTCTATCACTTATGAAGTCAGATTATGGAATTCGAAACTGATGTGCTTTATAATTTTTTTGATGTAAACATCTATTTCATAGTGAGAGGTTCTCTCTGATGTAGAACAGCAAAAAGACATAAATTTGGGTTCAAATTATGTACACTGGGCTGGCCTTTGTCTGCTGCTCAGCACCGGAGGTGGGATGGGATGGGATGGGATGGGATGGGATGGGATGGGATGGGATGGGGAGAAGGCAGCCATCCAGGCAAAACGGGGGCTGGCTGAGCTGGAGTGGTTTGGCCCTAATGTCACCCAACCCTTGAAAAAGTTATTGTTGGCTTTTGTCTCCCGGGAGACTTCAGCAACTTGCCCACTGGAAACTGCCCAGACTGAAACAGAACTGGAACATCAGGAACAGCATCTCTGCCAAAGAGCCATGAAGTTTTTAGGGAAGGATTTCTACCTTCACTTCACACAGGAGTGGGGAGAAAGTGTATTAAAGCAGTACGTACACTCAAACACCCATACAAATAAAACATGTCTTCTCCTATTGACCCAAACCTCCGCAAATACACAACTCCAGTCTCGTCGTTGTTTTAGGCACCATTTCCAATTTGGCAGCAATGGATTTTGCAGGAGCAGAGCCTTCCCCATAGCTGCTTGTCTACAGTCCCTGGATTAAGATACAGGCACAGACTGGTTTCACAGGTTACTGTGCCCTTATCAGATTTAGAAAGAGAATGTCTATGACCGTGTCTGAAATGCGTGTTAAAATGTCAGTACAGCACTTTATAACCAAGCAGCACAGAAAACAAAACCAAAACACCATCAGCCCCACCACATTCCCCATTTAAAG
The DNA here is from genome assembly GCF_001431845.1 of Calidris pugnax. Taxonomy (NCBI): domain Eukaryota; kingdom Metazoa; phylum Chordata; class Aves; order Charadriiformes; family Scolopacidae; genus Calidris; species Calidris pugnax. The sequence continues at coordinate 680,806 of NW_015090928.1, forward strand.
CAAACACATAGGTTTTATGGTATTTTGCTACCAGAAAATACATGATGATCAGCCCTTTGTGCCCTGCAATTTAGAGAAGATAAACAAAAGAGTGAAGGAAAAGAGCCAGAAAACTTTGGCATGATGAACTCCATCTTGGCACAGCCCTTGCCTTTTCTATACCATGTCCATTTTCTTTATCTGTGCAGCGCGAACACCATTTACAGGAAAGGGTTCAGGAAAACCTCCCAGTGTGACCATCACGCACTAATAACTTCTCCAGTGCCAGTGTCACCCTCTTCAGACAAGAACACACAGCTATTGATACCGCACAGAGAGCTGCAACTCTACAGACACAACAGAATTTCAGTGACATTCTTACTTTTTATACAAACACCACATTATTTCCACGTTTCTAATGCCTCGCTTTTCCATGGTTTGCTCTGGAGGCAGGTTTTTAGCGCACTGTCAGAAACACACTGCCCTGACACGCTGCTGTGCAAGAAATTCCACATTATCTGATTCACAGCTGAGATCAAACTTCTCTTCTTCAAATCAACTCCTTGGCATCCACAAAGGCTGAGGTGAGGACCAGGATACTGTTGTGTCTGTTCATGCAAATACTTTTTGGGGAATGAAGTGCCACAGTGCAGCTTCTGCCTCCTTGTTCTGCCTCAGCTACATGATTTGTAGTGACTCCCAGTGTCACTGACAACTCTGTACCTTCTGCTAACTTAAAAAAACACGAATTAAACCAGGGTCTTGCAGCTAGTAGAGCAATTAAACTTCAAATAGCACTGTGACATTCAAACAATGAACCACAGCAAGTGCTAAAAGCATGACAAGGATCCGACACAATGAGTATATAAAGGAAAATAAAAACAGGCTCAAAGTGTCATCTCCTTCCCTGCTTCTCGCTCTGTTGCTGCCCTGTCATTACCAATCCCTGCACAGGCAGCATGCAGAACTGTATCAGCAGCAATTACACAAGGGAAGTTAACTGTGACCAACTGAGGACTGCATTTAAGCCGAGATCATTCTCTGAACAGTCGGGAGCACTGCATGTCCTCGCGGCACTCTTCATTTACATGGACTCATTAAAACATCACCAGTGGTATCCAGGGCTTTTTGCTGCTATCTGAAACCCATGTGCTGGTGCACCGTGTGTTATATTATGGAGCAAAAGCCTCTCTGAGATTTCAGAGCTGGCTATGTTTTCTTCCCATCTAAGCCAAAAGAGAATGAGACGATGCTTTTGGCCTCTTCAGCTCTTGCTACACTGTGCCTGCCAAGGTCAGGCTTTGTGCCTGGCTCGGGCATCTGCAAGATGCTTCTCCATCCTATGGGATGTTCCCTTTTGAAGAAGCACCCATGAAGCAGGCTGCTTCCTCCCCTTCCCCTACCTTCACCTCCTCCAAATTCACTTCAGTGTTTAGGATGGGGTGCAAGGTTTAAAATTTTCTGAGAAGTGGTTATGAAACTCAGCACCAGCTCAATAAAAGCAGAGCAGAAGTAACTTCCAGTATCTCACTGTTCTCTTCCAGAATCTTTCATCTCTCCTCCAACTCTGAGAAATCTCTGCCCACACCACGCAAGGAACTGCCTTCAGGCTTCTGGTAGACCAGAGAAGCGAAACTTCGCACTGACATCGCCCACCAGTGCGCAATTGTGCTCCAGCTACTAAATTTAAAAAAAATACACAAAAAAAGCCCCACCAATCCTAGCAGCTGGATCGCGGCACCCTGCTTTGGAGCGATAAGGGTATCTGGAAAGCACACGGGTGCATTTGAAGCCACCATACGATGCTCCTGACCTGAGCCCAGCTTGCTCCAGGAGCTCCATCAGCTCTGTTATGGCATGGGCTTACTCCCATGCACTACCAGTCATGGCCCAGTTCTGGGTGCACAAACACAACCATGCTATGAAGTTTTATAACCACTGCTCATATTAAAAAGCAGACGCTTTTTAATATGGAACACACCTATTATTTACCTTCTAAAATAACAGAAACCCCAAACCAGGTAACTTCACAAGTGCAGCAAGGCTACCGGTGTGCTGTCAGGTCTTCACAACTCAGGGAGTGGTTGTTTGGGGTATTTTGCATATCTGCCTTTTATCTCACTGCCTCAAAGAGACGACAGTTATTGCAAGGAAAATTTAAAATCTTTATGCTTTGTTCTTAAGAAGGAGGCACCCCAGCATTAAAAGGAAGGTTGTGCTGTTAGCCAGCCCTTTCCGAGAAAGTTGAGAGCAGCAAAATCAGGAGGCCAGGTCAATGAAGCAGGGCTGACTGCACAGGCGTGGCATTGCCAGGCATTTTAACGCCCTCAGATTGTACCAGGATTGCATCTAACTCCAAATTTGTAATTTGGCATTACTGCAGTTACACCGTCTCCTCTGCTAGAAGACGAGTCTAACTGGGCTTTACCCTGCTCAGAGGCTCGGGCGGGCAGCCTGGAGGAGCCCACGGGCTCCCACACCACAGCGGGGACAGCAGGGACCTGGCTGGGCCGGGGCTGGGCTCCACGTCACTCCAGCTTCCTTACCCAGAGGAAATGTAAACTTGTCAAAGAGACAGGCTGGAAACTCGGGAACTGTCTTTGGCAGTTGAGAAGAAAACATGACTAATCATTTCATGTTGCCGACTTATAATGACTATAAGCCCATGACACATCATGCACAACCGCTTTTTTTCTTTTACCCAAAGCACACAAGGCCTCTGGCACACAGCAGACGCGTGCCACGCTCACAGACACCGCCTGCACCTGACCGCATGCACGGAAGGAAAGGAAGTACATGAATAATTAACAGACAGCAGAGAAAAGCAAGATATTACAGGTTATTACCAGCCAGCAGCTCCTCAAACAAAGAGTAAACCAGATCAAATCAGTGCTGATAAATGCACAAGCAGCAAATGACAGTAACAAATCAACACACTCATCATTTTTCACCTGCAGGTAAAAAACACCCCCATCACAACCCTTCATAAAATGATACATCTATTTTTTCTTCCAAACGGGCAATTAGGCTTCTGGCAATAGCTGCAGAATGACCCAGCCATTATACTAAGTGCTGGCATTTTAAGGCTGCTGAAATATATTCTGCTCTTGGAAGTAACAAGGCTCATAAAAAAATCTGATGGTATGCGACCGTAACGTCCCAGACTGTCTTCTACAGCACCTGCAGGAAAAATGTGAAGGGCGACAGAGCCACCCTTCCCCAGGCTTTTCCAAATTTAATGGCAGAGTGTGCTCACAGAGTTTGTCAGAGACAATTCCCAGCCCAGTCATCGGCATGCAGACCCCAGCAGCGGCCAGGACGTCAGACCAGTGCTGTGGGGTCGGCACTTGATCGTACGCCCGTGGTGAGGTGCCTGCTCCTGGAAGGTGTCACTAGCCAGTGGCACAACACACTGATAACACAAAACATAACTTTCAGGTTATAGTAGCTGTCAAAAACCCTTCTGCAGTTTTGATTCCTTCTTACCATAAAAGACCCCATGTTGTCTTCTGTACGAGGAATATCCAATGGGATTTTGTCTCTCATAGCCACCACCTCTACAATACACTTTCACTGCCCTTTGGCTAAAGCCACCTGGCCCCAGGAACCTGTCACCTTAGACTGGGGTCTGCATTGCTACCTCATGTTTATCACAGTAAATTAATAAATCCAGCTGCATTTCAGATCTGTAGGCTGCAATCAGCCCCTCCTCCTTCGCTGTGCCACCTAACTGCTCTCATCCACACTTGGGCCCTGGGAGCATAAATGCTGTCAACCACCTTAAGTCAGGCGGGTAGACCTTTCCAATTAATAACTCCAACAATATTTACAGAAGGACTCTTGATACTGCCTCTGACACCACTGTATCTTTATTACGGTTTCATCTTTTGTTTGGTTTCTTCCCTTAATAAACCTTCAATTTACCAAGCAAACAGACAGGATCAACACACGCAGATAAATTTAAATACAACAGATACAAACCCCAGTACATCTCTCTGACATTTTCCATAACAATACCCATAATTTGTAAACATCCATTCCAGAAACCTCAACGGTCTCTGCTGTGCAATGCAAACACAAGCTGCAACTTCACAGAATCATATCATAGAGTCATAGAAAGTTTGGGTTGGAAGGGACCCTAAAGATCATCCATTGCCATCCCCTGCCCTGGGCAGGGACACCTCCCACCACACCAGGTTGCTCCAAGCCCCCTCCAACCTGCCCTTGAAGCCCTCCAGGGATGGGGCAGCCACAGCTTCTCGGGGCAACCTGGGCCAGGCTCTCACCACCCTCACACCAAAGAATTTCTTCCCCAGATCTCATCTCAATCTTCCCTCTTTCAGGGTCAAACCCTTCCCCCTCCTCCTAGGGCTCCCCTCCCTCATCCAGAGTCCCTCCCCATCTCTCCTGGAGTCCCTTGAGGGACTGGAAGGGGCTCCAAGGCCTCCCCGGAGCCTTCTCTTCTCCAGGCTGACCCCCCCCAACTCTCTCAGCCTGTCCTCACAGTAGAGGGGCTCCAGCCCTCCCAGCATCTCTGTGGCCTCCTCTGGCCCCGCTCCAACAGCTCCATGTCCTTCTGCTGGTGGTGGCCCCAGAGCTGGAGGCAGCACCACAGTGTTGTCTCCCCAGAGCAGAGCGGGGGGGGCAGAATCCCCCCCTCCCTCACCCTGCTGGCCACGCTGCTGGGGATGCAGCCCAGGATGCAGGGGGTTTCTGGGCTGCCAGTGCACGTTGCTGGCTTGTGTTGAGGTTCTCATCCAACAACAACCACGAGTCCTTCTCCTCAGGGCTGCTCCCCATCCATTCTCCACCCAGTCTGGATTTATGCTCCTAGGCATGTGCTGGACCTTACACTTGGGCTGGTTGAACTTCATGAGGCTGGCATGGGCCCACCTCTCAAGCCTGTCCAGGTCACTCTGGGTAGCATCCCTTCTCTCCAGCTGTTGACTGTGCCACACAGCTTCGTGTCATCAGCAAACTTGCTGAGGGTGCACTCAGTCCCACCATCCATGTCACCGACGAAGATATTAAATAGCACTGGTCACAGTACCGACCCCTGAGGAACACCACTTGTCATTGGTCTCCACTTGGACATCGAGCCATTGACCACAACTCTTTGAGTGCAACCATTCTGCCAATTCTTTACCATCAAATGGTTCATCCATCAAATCCATGTCTCTCTAATCCAGAGACAAAGGTGTCCATTTGCAACAGTGTAAAACACTTTGCCTAAGTCCAGGTAGATGATGTCAGTTGCTCTTCCCTTCTCCACCAATGCTGTAACCCCATTGAAGAAGGCCACCAAATTTGTCAGGCACGATTTGCCCTTAGTGAAGCCACGTTGGCTGTCACCAGTCACCTCATTATTTTCCATGTACTTAGCATAGCTTCCAAGAGCATCTGCTCCATGACCTTGCCAGGCAAGGTAAGGCTGACTGGCCTGTAGCTCCCCAGGTATTCTTTTCTCCCTTTTTAGAGCTTTTTCCCATTTAAAAAACTCCCTGGATGTCTTTCACAAACTCTATAAAGGCAAGCTGACCACCAAAACCTGAAGGCACACAACTGCTGTAACCCCGTTGAAGAAGGCCACCAAATTTGTCAGGCACGATTTGCCCTTAGTGAAGCCACGTTGGCTGTCACCAGTCACCTCATTATTTTCCATGTACTTAGCATAGCTTCCAAGAGCATCTGCTCCATGACCTTGCCAGGCAAGGTAAGGCTGACTGGCCTGTAGCTCCCCAGGTATTCTTTTCTCCCTTTTTAGAGCTTTTTCCCATTTAAAAAACTCCCTGGATGTCTTTCACAAACTCTATAAAGGCAAGCTGACCACCAAAACCTGAAGGCACACAACGTGCCATTTATACGCATTCATGCTGCTGAAGCATCTCAAGAGCTGAAAAAGTCTCTGAACAAAATGCTAGCTTAACACTTAACCAGGTTTTGGCTTTTCCCTTTCACGAGCACAGGAAATGGATGCTGAGGATTTCGGAATGAATCTGGCTGCAGGGAAATGGTCTGAGATGACAGGGTTGCACTGGTTACCAAACGCAGCCCCAACGAAGGCACCGGGGCTGCTCCTGAGGGCTGTGAGCAGTGACACAGGGCGCAGGACGCCGTGCCGCCCTCCCCAGCCACACTCACCCACTGCCACGGCCGCTGCTACTGGCAAGTTAGTAACCAGAAGTCAAGAGTCTGACAGCAACTTCAGTAACTCATCTCTAGCTGAGATATCTTTTAGAAATAGAAGAGAAAAAACAATGAAACAGCGAGCAAAATATTAAAACGCTCTCGATCCTTGAGTGTGGCACAGCCCATGCACATCCCCACGCCTCCAGGCCTCGTACACAGGCTATACCGACGCGGCCCGTGTGTCACCGGGCAGGTGCGGAGGCAGACTCTGATGGAGCGGAGATGGGGCTGGGCATGACCGGCAGGTGTCTCCTCGCTGCCGCCGGCCGTGGGGCCAAGGTACGACCTCGGGCGGAGGGGCCCGGCCCGCGGCACACGGACGGGCCTGTCCTCGCCGGGTGCCGCCGCTGCTCAGGGCCCAACCGCCCCCGCCGGCCGCCAGCTCCGTTCCGGCCGCTGCTGCCGCTGCAGGGCCGCGGGCCCGGCTGCCAGGCGGGGCATCAGCAGGCCAGAGGCACAGCCGGGCGGCGCCAGCGTCCCCCCGGGGCTCGGGCCGCGCTCCCCACCCCTCCCTCCCCGG
>NW_015090928.1:687548-731362 GCF_001431845.1 Calidris pugnax
GAGGCGCTGGCGGGGCGGCCCGGGGCGGCGGAGCGGCCGGGGCCCGTGCAGCCCGTGGCCGCGGGTCGCCCGTGTCCCCAGCGGCCCGGAGGGGCGAAGCGCGTCCCCCGGCCATGGCTGCACCCCTCCGGCCGCGCAGGGCCTCGGGGCCAAAGCGCTTGGCTGCATCGTCGGCAACGCCGCGATGTACTTCTCGGCAAGTAATTAGCTGTTCGGGACACCGCGGCTACACCTCATCACGTCCCTGTGCAATTAGTGGCTTTTCCTGTGCCGCAGCGCTCTCCACATTCATTTCCACGCGACTACAACGTGTAAGGCAAATTAATTAGAGTCCGAGGGGCAGAGATGATACCTCTCAGTCAAGAAAAAGCTTCCAGTGAAGCTTCTAATTAATTGGGATATATTAACTTTGTGAGGGAAGAAGCACAAGGAAAACTGTGCATTTTAAAAACTCCTGTTACCACAAAATTTCATCAGCATTTAATTGCCAAGCGAGGTTTGGAGGACAATGTACCTTCCTGGGTATAAAGGCTGCAGAGGAGCAAGGCTGAGCCTTAGCTTTCCAAATTGTGATAAAGGAAGCAATTTTCTCCTTCCTTTATTTATTACTACAGATCTTTTAAACTGCAAAATCTGCTATTTTTGTAATGGATTGGAAAAGGCGGATTTCGAATATGGTAAAGACACAGGGTGATTTGTAATTATGACTTGTGTTGAAACCATGAAAAAATTGTTTCTGTTGAAGAGGGACAGAAATCTTCCAGAGGGATTAAAACCACAGGAGGCAAAGCTGCCCCCGGACTGGGGCAGAAAATGCTTCAACCACACAACTGCCCTCCCACAGACACCTCTGGTCAAAAGTTTCCTTCTTGGAAGCAGCAAGTCCCCGAGCAGCGAGGCACACCCTCGCCCAGGAGACACCTCCATTGCCCGGATGACACGAGTTCACAAGATCCTGGGAGGGTTGCCCTGTTTTGCCTCCTTGCTGTCTGAAACAGAGGGATAATGAAAGGTGCAGCCCCTGGCTGCAAGTGGTGCTGTGTCCTGGGAACTTGTAGCAGCAAAGCTGGAAGTCCATGTGTCCTGACTGAGAGCTGTGACTTCAGAAGCCTACGAGGCAGGAACGAGTTGCCAAATAGGAGGTAAGAAAGGATTTGGTGAGGGCTTGACTTTGTGCTTGGATACACCCTGTAGACCCTCTTGCGAGAGACAGCTACAGCTAGCCTGGGAGTTTAACCAAAACATGAAAAAAGAGAATTTGCTGGAAGTTTGCAAGTGCTGCCACTTGGTGGTGTCGCGGAGGAAGTGCCATACCCAGCACAACCCCGGAGCTGGGGCCTGGGGGGGCCTTCCTGTGTGTCCTGGGGCAGGATTTCAGCTGGCAGGGTCACCCACACAGACCTGAGCCTTTCTTCCCGATAACTTCTGATCACGAAGATGATCAGAGGGATGGAGGGATGGAGTGGTAATTCTTCCACTTTACTCTGCTCTGATGAGCCCTCACCTGGAGTATTGTGTGCAGGTCTGGAGCCCTCAATATAAGAAGGACATGGACCTGATGGAGAGGGCCCAGAGGAGGGCCACAAGGATGATCAGGGGGATGGAGCACCTCTGCTATGAGGACAGGCTGAGGGAGCTGGGGTTGTTCAGCCTGAAGAAGAGGAGGCTCCGGGGAGACCTAATAGCAGCCTTCCAGTACCTGAAGGGAGCCTACAGGAAGGCTGGGGAGAGCCTGTTTAGAAAGGCCTGCAGTGACAGGACGAGGGGCAATGGCTTCAAGCTGGAGGGGAACAGATTTAGACTGGAGATGAGGAGAGGGTTCTTCACTGTGAGGGTGGTGGAGCACTGGAACAGGTTGCCCAGGGAGGTGGTTGAGGCCCCATCCCTGGAGATATTCAAGGAGAGGCTTGACGAGGCCCTGGGCAACCTGGCCTAGTTGGGGGTGTCCCTGCTGACTGCGGGGGGGTTGGACTAGATGGCCTTTGGAGGTCCCTTCCAGCCTGGATAATTCTATGATTCTATATGATTCTATGGAGCACCTCCGCTGTGAGGACAGGCTGAGGGAGCTGGGGTTGTTCAGCCTGAAGAAGACAAGGCTCCAGGGAGACCTTATAGCGGCCTTTCAATACCTGAAGGGGCTACAGGAGAGCTGGGGAGGGACCCTGTCAGGAAGTGCAGTGACAGGACAAGGGGGAACGGTTTTAAGAGGTTGGAAGAGGGGAAACTGATATTAGATATTAGGAAGAAATTCTTTACTGTGAGGGTGGTGAGGCACTGGAACAGGTTGCCCAGAGAAGCTGTGGCTGCCCCATCCCTGGAGGGGTTCAAGGCCAGGCTGGATGGGGCTTTGAGCAACCCTGGTGGGAGGTGTCCCTGCCCAGGGCAGGGGGGTTGGAACTCCCCTGGGTGATCTTTGAGGTCCCTTCCAACTCTGACTATGATTCTATGGTTCTTTCTCTGGTACTCTGGCCTTTGTGTCTGGTGCCTTCCCTGCCAGAGCGGGGCTTCCCTCCCTGCACAGCTCTCCAAAGAGCGTGGCGTGGCACCCAGCAGCACACGGCGCACCCCTGCGCGCCCCGGACACGGCTGCCAGGAGCCCATGGCGGAGGCTTCTCTGGTGAGCACAGCCACAGCCGCTGGAACAAGCACCTCCCTTAGCAAATGAGGTACCTAAATCCCTACATTTACTCTTGAAAATAATGCTCTGTACCTCCATACCACAAATGAAAGCATCCATTTTTTTCTCTAGAAAGTGTTAAGAACATGGAAAAAAAAAAAATCTCACTGAAATATTTTTAGTATTATCAAATGCTGTGACATTTATGGTGCATGTCCTTGGGGAGATGAATAGAGTATAAACATCCTGAATTTATTCCATTTACCCTCAGGAATCCAGACCTTCTGAATAGCATTAAAACAGATTTTTAAATTATCATTATTGCACATGAAGGCATCGATCATGCCTGTATCAGGGTGATTTTTGGCAGTAACAGGAAGAGGCATCTTGTGGAAAGGAAATTGTCATTTTATAACTCCTTTCATCATAAATTTTTAAGACTATTTCATATGTATATTAAAATATTACAGCAAGAGGTGTTGCCTGGTACTAAGAGGCAGTGGTAGCATGGCATGCTGAGAATTTTTTTATGACTGTTTTATACCATTGGGGATTCACTGCATTTTGTGCTCTGCTAAAAAGTTTCCCTGGAATTGCTACCAGAATCTGAACTACAAAACTGAAAACCTGGTCATCTTCACGTGACATAGACTGAAATCTCTAATATGAATCTTAAACTTTTTTTAGGAGACAGTGTTTCCAAGCACTGTGAGTGAAATGGAAGTGAAAATCAACCATTCAGGAGTGTTGCAGTGTACAGTGCCACATTGCCTGGAGGTATTTCTGTCCTACAGGCTCAGATAATGATACAAGAATCAACATACAAATATATCTCCTCCTCATGCCCATGGCACGCAGGACTTCTGCAACCCTATCGCTCTTAGGTTTGCCTTGGAAAGACGGGTCCCCGGGAGCCTCACGGCCGTGGCGGGGGCAACAGGGAGGGTCTCCCGTGTGCTTGGCAGGAGCTGGGCCACCGAATCCCCTCCCAGGGTACGCTCGATGACATTCACAGAGCACAGTCGGACAGGGGGGACGGACACTCGGCCCCAGTAACAGCCACGAGCACTGTGCTAACAGTGCTATGAGACCCTTACACTCTTTAGAGGCCAGTAATGCTGATTTTCACGGACCGAGCGGCACGGTGCTCAGCCCTCCCTCCTGCTGACAGCAGCCGTGCCACATTGACAGAGCCCAGCTCCTTTCCCAAACGCCGTGATTCATTTCAGATTGATCTCTTCCTAATTTAGTGTCTAAGAGAAGTGACCCGCCCAACAATGGTTTATTTTCCAGCGTCTAAAGGACAGCAGATATATTTCCTGGTTAGCTAATCTCAAAAGCCATTACTGTTTCCCCCCCGCTAAAGCGACTGATTTGTTTATTTGAGTGAATTATTTCATTTACTAAATATTACCCTTGTCCTGGCAGCATCAGCCTGTAGTGTTTTCTTGTTTTATCTGTTAATTGTTAAATCACAATATGGTTTCTTATTTTCCCACAGCTGAAGGGGACTGGATCTCTTTAGGAACAAATTAAATCCAGATCCAGCGTAGGCAGTTCCTTTAACAAAGTCTTTCTTTGTGTTTAAAAAAATTCAATGGAGTATCTCTTAAAAGCTCAGATTACACACTAAGCTCCCTTCAGCAAGTTTTAGATAATCATTTATAAAAACAGACTCTAAGAAGGAAAAAAACCCCAGGACGGCAGCGACCAGCTGGCCACTCCCGTCAGAGCCGCTGCCTCTGCTGCCGCTGCACTTCTGCTCCGGCACATTCCCACTTCCCAGCCCGCTCATTTACCCGAGTTCCTCGTTACAAAGACGCACTTACATGTCTTGTAGATCATCATCCATAGGTTTCCCGGGTTCGTGCTGTGCCCAGCACACGCACCGCGGGGCCGCCGGCGTGGTGTCCTCCTGGGTGAGCAGAGGTCACTGCGGGAGGAGAAGCGAAAGTGAACTGGGAGGAGCGGGTCCGGCCGTCACGGCCAGCGGGGTCACCCCGGCACTGCCAACCGGGGTGCTCCTTGGCTCCCGGGGCAGGCTGCTGTCGGTTTTAAGGGATGTGTAATCAGCTCTGAAAAGCAAGGTGCTTATTTACTCAAAGTTATGGGATTTCTATATTTTTTTTTTAGTGCTAACAATTTCTAGGATTGCTTTGTGTATAGAACGGATAATTTTCCAGTCTTATTTATACAATCAGTTATATTGGTATAATCGCCTTTCATTTCTTCTTTGGTTAGAAGGACATGAAGAAAAACATTTCTCTGACTCCAAACACAAAGGCAGAAGCTGTGCCACAAGTTCTCAGCGTTTTGTTCCCAACCAGCTAAGCCAAACTATCAGACCTGAAGAGAACTGACCTGTGTGAAATCATAGCCTGGAGCATCCACAGGTCTGGAAATCTCTGGTCAGTTTTAACTTCTTATATTCATTACATGAGTGAAATTCACCCCCCTCCCTGATTCTGCTGTGTGATGCCCTATCCTTGGAAATTTTGATGGTGTTGGTAAAACAAAAAGATGATGCAGATAATGGAAAAATTGAGGACCTTTCAATCCCGGCACAATGGAAAAGCCAGCATCTAGAATAAGCCATTGTATACTGATCATTAATCTTGATAAATATTACAGAAGTTACTGTGTTGACTGTTAGGTTGTACATGGGATAATGAACAACCAGCTTCACATAGATGTTCAAAACCACACTTAGCTCAATATCTAATCCCTTGTAAAGTAAAAATCAAATTATACATGAGAAAAAATACTCAACTAATATTTTTTTTTCTAAAAAACCCCAAACATTGACACTCCGTGAAGGCGGGCGGGAAGCAAATAAAGCCATTTGAACATCCGCCCCTTAAAATAGGTGTATAAATAAACAGCTGACAGATGTGGCAAACTGACATTCAGCAGAGCTGCAGGGAGAGAACAAAGCCATTTTGTCTGCAGTGTCCTCACATGCAAGTCATCACCCCGCCAGCTCGGTGCCTCACCTGCCCCCCACGGGCCAGGAAGGACAGACAGGATGGTACGCAGCCAACGCGCAGCCCACCAGCTTTAGGAATTAAAGGCCATCATCTAGGCATGGATTAGAAGCTACTGCAGACTCCAGCTCATAGAAGTAACACACCTCCTGTGGGAAACACCACTGAGCGTTTCCGTATAACCTTGACCTTGAAACACGAGCAGTGTGAACACACACATGCTTAAGTATAGCATTGGGGATCCAGGGAACAAGCTGCTTCTGCTCTGCTTTACACCAGACGAACTTTCACTGCCTCACTTGCTGCTGTGCCAGAAGAGTTTCATGTTTCCGTCATTGCATTAGCGTTAGCTACCAGGAATGAAGATTGGCTTTTGAAATATCTTCACATGCAGGGCGCTGGGGACTATACAGTGTTCCCACCAGCTGGTACAATTTGGGTGTAGCAGTAGTAGAAATGGCTCTTGGTCATGGAATAATTATAGAATCATAGCATCACAGAATGGTTTGGGTTGGAAGGGACTTTAAAGACCATCCATTGCCACCCCCTGCCCTGGGCAGGGACACCTCCCACCAGACCAGGTTGCTCCAAGCCCCCTCCAACCTGCCCTTGAACCCCTCCAGGGATGGGGCAGCCACAGCTTCTCTGGGCAACCTGGGCCAGGCTCTCACCACCCTCACACCAAACAAGTTCTTCCCCACAGCTCAGCTCCATCTCCCCTCTTTCAGTTTAAAAACATTCCCCCTCGTCCTATGGCTCCCCTCCCTGATCAAGAGTCCCTCCCCAGCTTTCCTGGAGCCCCTTGAGGGACTGGAAGGTCTCCTTGGAGCCTTCTCTTCTCCAGGCTGACCCCCACAACTCTCCCAGCCCCCCCTCCCAGCAGAGGGGCTCCAGCCCTCCCAGCATCTCCGGGGCCTCCTCTGGCCCCGCTCCAACAGCTCCATGTCCTTCTGCTGGTGGTGGCCCCAGAGCTGGAGGCAGCACTGGGGGGGTCTCCCCAGACCATAGCAGAGGGGCAGAATCCCCCTGCTCCCTCGCCCTGCTGACCACGCTGCTGGGGATGCAGCCCGGGGTGCTGGGGCTTTTTGGACCTTTCAACACTGGCTCTGTCATTCATCTCTCCCTTAATAATAGCAGTCCTCAAAACAGTAAGTAGGAAAGATCACCTCTTTATGTTACTGAAGGAAGAAACAAATTAGGTTCCTTGTATCACTTTTGGCATGATGGGATTTGATCAGATTTTATGTAGTCATGTGTTGTGAAATGTAACTCAAAACACCACCCTAAATCTGAAAGGTACTGCTCCACCCGCAGCGAGAGTTTAGCAAGGTGTCGTAGAGGAACCTCGCTTTACCCCATTGGAGGCTGTTATCCGGCTCTTGCCCATGGTCTTGTCAAGAGTTTTCTTGAAATGAGCCCAAGATGAAGTGGAACAAGTCCCAAGGATATTTTAAAAACATATCACTAGCTTTTTTGGACTTTTGTCCAGCACTTTTGGTGGTATTGCTTTCTACTCTTTCCTCAGGTGTTTCTTCTGGGCACAAGAACTATTGCCCTACAGTATTTAAATATGTATTTAAATACCTATACAAAATGAAATATGTATCACAGTTTAACAGCTTCTTGTTGAGGTACCAACTGTAAGTCATCTCAAAAGCTACCAGCTGGCATGTTGCCAGATTTTCTTCTTGGTCCTTCCAAGCAGAAGATTCAATTACGTCTACCATTTAATTGAAGTTATTAAAAAGTCGTGCTGTGGGACATGGTTAAAAAAAAAATAAATAGTTGCAAAAGCCATTTACATCTGACAATAAGTTATAGCAGATTCATTTAGTTACTCTGCTTACAAGGCATCACTGATGACTGGGATGTTTTGGGAGCAAAATTGTTAGAGATCTCTGCCTTTTCTCCACACCAAGCCATCAGTCCTTTATATCCCGTTCTTACAGCCGATGTCTGGTGTAACCAGAGGGCTCCTGCTTTCCCCTCCTGTGCCATTTCAGACTGCTGGCATCAGTCACCTCCTGCAGGTTGTCACAGCCATCAGTCCTGCCTTTTCTCCGCGTCCTGAACTTCTCATGGAAACTTTGAATGATACTAGCCCATAACCAAAAGTTTGACTGACAGCAGCAGAGCATGCTGAGGAAAACGGCACCTTTAGAGACTTCCAGGGTAATATCCAAGGTCCAGGTGTCCAGGAGAAAGCCTGCATGGCCAAAAATCTGCATGGAAGGCTCAATGAAAGCAATGTTAACTCTACAGTAAATACTGTGGTGTCCATCCCAAGCTTCATTGCTCCATCCAGATCAAAACATCAAGATTTCCCTTTCTTTCAACCATAGAAGGCATGTCAAGGCCATACACACATTTGACAGCGTCAAGTATTGCAAGTCAGGCCTCCCCCAGATCATGTCATTACCACCAAAGAAACTTCAGAGACTTGTGCGTTTTTTCTGTTGTCTTCAGGACTGAAACTTACCCTTTCAAATACAAGTGTGAGACACTTATTTTTAAATAGAAGCTGTGATTTTCACATACTCATCCAACTCTACCATTTGTGGCTTAAGAAAATAAGAAATATCATGAGACTTGTGACAAAAATCACAGGATCTGGCAACACCATAGTCTGCAATATCTCACCATTCCAAGTAGGTGTTTCCCACAGGAGATATGTCTCTAAGGACATGCTGCTGCAGGTACGGGGTGCGAGGGGTTCCCACTCAGCGCTTCTCAGGCTCAGCCCCTCCAGGTTTCCATCTGCATTCTTCCTTTGTTTCAAAGAATGAATTTTCATTTAAAAGGAAGTAAGGATCAGATACCCTCCTGTAGCAAACAGGATGTAAAATGGATTAAAAACCATTCCCTGTTTAGTATTTAGCATAAGATCTTAAAAACTGTCTTCTGTTTTTCTGCAAGCAGCCAAAGCTTACCAACGGACCTGCCAACAGCCTCAGCAGAGCTGCCTGCTCGAGGAAAACAGCTTTAAAAAACAGGGTGAGGGAATGCAAATAGGCATTTGCTCTGATAAACACTATTGTCAGTTTTTTAATCCATGAAGAATTATCCTGCCATTCTGTAACGCATATCAATTAAATTACAAGCATCCATGCAGGGAGGGGCGTCTTGTGCTTGTTTATGTAGTTTGTAGCATTTTAACTTATTAAGTGCAAGCCATCAGTTCCATAAAATACACAAGGAAATGCAAGTCCTCTGTAGCAGAACTGGGAGCCTGAATCCATTTGAAATCACTGGCTGGCAAACATTTAAGGGTTAACTTAATAAATATGAGTTTTTACATGTCTATTTTAGATTCTCAGCTGCTTTCATCTCCTTCCTGCACAGCACTTATTTTCCCTCTGACAATAACTAATGTTTACATGAGCAATAAAGCTAACTCCAGGAGGTGCAGCCATCATAAACTAAGCACAGTCCCAGAGGGAAAGGAGCCACAACTCTTACAAAACCAGTATGGGTGGTGTTTCCTTATCTCGTTGTAACTTTGCTGCCTCTTGGGTTAGATGCCTAAATAAATGATAGTAATCCAATGCTCTGGCACAGAGACAGTAAATTTACCTACCTTTGCTGTTGCTTCCCATGGCTATCAACATCCTTGTCATCTCAAGGTTTTGCTTTCCCCCATTAAACCTTCCTCGGGTTGGCCTCCTCTGCAGAGCAGGGTAATGGGGCTCCCTTGGCACACAGTGTGTCACCCGGACACCCCGACAGGTGAGTTCATTTCACTCAATGACTTGCAACCATGTTATTGCATTTTAACATCACATGATAAAACTAAAACACCAGGGAGCTAAATCATGAAATACAATTAACATAATCACAGAGATGTGGAAGAGGAAGGAAATTCAAAAAAGCTGCAGAGAGGCAGGATCAGGCATAATTGGGCCATGTGCACCGTATCTGCTTTTAAATAGTCAGGCATGATATTACTGGCACAACGGTTCCCTGCCGTGCCTACAACTATGTTTAATCCTTGGTTGAGATGTGCTGCCTTTGCAAATTGATTGTTTAGTCATTTCTCCTACACTCTTTCTGGGTATCAGAGAAGCACCTTCATTCTGGTACTTCTGGAGGTTCTCTACTCTCCCCTTATTAAGGTTAGATTTCCCCTTTCCCATCTTCTAAGACCTCCCTTCTCCCTTCACAGTCTCCTGAAGCTGTATCAATGATGTTTCAAGTATTGCTTAGCTAAATCCTTAGTCCTTTAGGATGAATTTCATCAAGGAATCAAATTTCTCGTAATATTTGTGATCTTTTGCTTGCCTTATTCTAGGCTGCAGTCCTAGTCCTGTGTTAAAACTTCATTGCATTAACCAGTGAACTTTTCAGTGATGCCTGATCCAAAGCAGACGTTCAGTGGTTGTCATCTCTGTCTGTGCCTTCCGCCGGAGGATGGAGCCCAGCCATTCCCAGCTCTCCTGCCAGAAAGCCCCACGCCAGCAGCGAGGAAGAGCTGCCGCTGTGACAGCAGGAGCCCATAGCTTTGTGCAGAGATTCTGCATCCTTGCACCTCATTTTCCAATTGAGGGCAGCCTGCAAGGGCCTCCAGCTGGCCCCTCTTAGGGACTGCTTGCACAGAGACTGAAGACATCTTCTCAAGAACTTTCTGACCCCTTTGCATCCTCCCAGAGGTGGCCAGCGACCCTGCGAGCTGCCTGCAGGCGGGCTGGCGGTGCCTGGGGCTGATGGGAGGGGGCATGGGGCCAGTGCCAGCCCTGCACGCTGCCAGCGCTCCACATGGGTTGCCAGAGCACATCTGGGTACAGATGCTGGCTGGGTCTGGCAGGGTACCTAAAAATTGCAGACAAAATGGTTAGTGTTAACTTAATGAACTGATTACTTACTTGGAACATCCTCCTTTTCACAGCACATATTAAGAAGTGCATTGCAGGAGTGCAACGTTGTAATGTATAGAAGAACTGAGCTTATTAGGAACAAAACCAAAGCTCCTTTGCTGTGGCTTCCACATGGCTGAACTTCCAGCACGTGTTTTTGATCTCTGCCAAGTATGGCCGGGATGAAACAGGCCTGCCAGCAAGTTACAGTAAGTTGAATATCAAAAATGAAACTTCAGGCCCGAAGGTGCCTTAAGAGGGTGCCTAATTCATAACAAGCGGGACATACAATAAAACAGTTACTGGGGCTTGCTATAAGATTGTTATTTCCATCATGACGGGAATGTGAAGGTACCCATTAGACAGCTGATGACAGCAGAACAAATAAGGTTTCAACTTGAACAAAAATAACCATAATGTGTAACTATAAGATATACATGGATGTGCATATAATCAGCAGAGTAGGAGTTGTATCAGTTACTTTTCAAAATGGACAAAACAAGGAAAAAAACCACCTTATTTCCTCACACCGTGAACAGATTAATAATAGGAAAGGAAGGCAGGTTTACCAAAAGCTGCATCACCCCTTCACTTGGTGTGCTCTCGCAGGGATGCTGCAGCCATCCCCTGGGCCAGGCTGCTGCAGGACAGCCGCTTGCCTTCCCCATGTGCCAGCCCACTGGGGGTGCTCGCTGGCCACACACCCCCCGGCCCCAGGCCTGCAGGCTCGGGGGGCAGCACGTCCCCCCATCCGCCCTCCCTGCTCCCACGGGCTGCTGGATCCCCAGAGGTGCCTCTGCTGCACCCGGCCTCGCCTGGGCTCGAAATGACAAGCAGAGGAATTAAACCAAAAGGCTTTCCTGATACAAAACTACGGGGGCTTTTAATTAAAAACAAAATTTTATTGTAGTTCTATCGTACTACTGTGTAAAAATATGGGGGATTCCTCATTCTGAAATGCTTACAAAAACACTGGTTAAAAGAAGGTTGCAATCTTACGGATGTGTACTTATCATCAGTGACTCTGTATGAGACAAATATACAAGCTGGCTACCATTTCTCTCTAGATGTACAGAAGAATATTATGTTTTGCCACAGTCATAATACATAGCACACCGTAGAGAATGGCTATGGACTGCCAGCCTCAACATTCATTTTTTAATTTGTATAAGACCTTGAAGTATCTGTGTTAAATATACATCTTGGAATATAGAAAACTTTTGAATTCATATGAATAATTAATTTTCTATGTTGTCTTTAAGGCACGTATTTCTATCCAAATTTCATTTTGGTCCAAAGGAGTAATATTCCAGAGGAGTATTTCAGCCACCAGCTATCCAGGTATCTGACGACTTGGTTTGCTATAATTATCCTTATGTCCATAGACTTCAACAACATGGATTGAGTCCACTGTCTGTACCGCAGTGCCGTGTCCTGGTACGGCTTGTTTCACCCCCACACTGCTGTGTTTGGAGAACTGAGGCAGGTGATCGGTGTCTTTGCAACACCCAGGAGCTCCCATGTCCCGAGTCCACTCCTCCTGGAACCTGTAAGCATGAAGGAAAAAGTTAATTCTGTTTCATTTGCTCTGGTGAGGATACAGAAATTTCCAATCCATTTTATTTGCACATCAGGCATTTTGGAAACAACTTGTGCTGTAACATACGGACTCACTTGTCCTGCCATTAGAACCAGTTGGCAGCAGTGGGGCAAATAACTGTGTCTCTGTAAAAGCTGATGCAGACCTCAAAAAGACTTGTGAGGCTGGTTTTATTTGGGGTTGGGGCAGATGTTATTCATTTGGTTTCCATCAAATGAGTCCCCAGCTTCAGTTTCATGCTACACTATTGGGAGAACCTTACTAAGAATGTGGGGATGTGAGCCTGGCGCAGGAGGGAAGGCTGTGCTGGGTTGGTGAAGCTCTGCTGGGAGCACGGAGCCAGTTGTGCTTGGCGGGGTCTGGGGTGGTGTTTGTCCACGCGGTGCAGTCGCATTGCGGCTTGTGCTGGCCCTTGACTGCCTGACCTGGCTCCCTCCTCGTCCTCCCAGAAGGGGTGACAGGCTGGGGCTCTGTATTCGCCAGCTGTGTGTGTTTGCAGCACTGGGGGTGATGGATCCATCCTGCATCCCACCTTTCCACACCAGGAAAGGAGGGTTTGCCCAGCTGTGGGCTCTGCCAGCGCAGGCTACCCACCCAGACAGCAAATAAGCCAGCAGGGGGTGGGGAGGGCAGAGCAGCAGCAGTGGCAGATGCAGATGGCAGAATTGGTGAAAAGATGCTCAGTAAACGACACACAACTTGTTCTGGAACTTGGGGGGATGGGATCAGCTTGTTGTTGAGCTCTGCTGCAAGGGGCCCGGTGGATGCAGCTGGCTTAAAGCTCTGTCAGCCAGGAGCAGGTAAGACACAGCCCTTTCGGGGTAGTTTGAGCGCGTGGGCTTGTGTAAAACATCAGTGACTCCACGGCAGCTGCTGGCACGCGGGGAGATGCTGAGGTCGCTTGCCCCAGATTCACTGCAGGTGAGTGAGCTCGTGAGGCTCCTCTGGTTGTGGCCAGCGAAGGCAGCAGCCTACAAACCCACAGCCCCAACAACATGTATCTTACCCTTTTGTACATGAAAAGCTAGTCAGGAAACAGAAGCTGCAGTTACCGGTTGCAGAAATGCTCATACGAAATGTGCATACGTACAGGAACCGCAGGGGAATAACAAAAAATAAAGCCAAATAGCTGAGGGCTTGCTGTTCTGGTACAGAGTAGGTATACCACAAATACATCTTTCCTGCAAAGGAGAATAAAATCTTGCTCTTCACTGGAAAGCTGCATTACAAAACTATTTGGGGCATGAGCTACAGTCAGATAATGTAAAGGCATCTCAAACCACCTCTGCACGTGATGCCAGAAGGCACTCTTGCCAATGTAGTCAGAGTATACTCATCAAGGAGGTGCTCAGATGGGCAGGATTTACCCACCTGCAATTTTGACAAAACCAAACTCATGTATCTTCCAAAAAAGAGGCTGGTAACTTCACCCACTTTCTATTCACCTGTGCTGTTTTAACTGTGCTTTTTAATCTTGGTGCATCAACAAGCCCTCAAGTATCTTTGTGTTGGACACCAGAACACGTATCTGAGTACCCCTGTGGCTTGCCATCAGGGAACAGAAGCTACATGGAGGAATGCTGCAGACCTTACTGCTGAAACAAAATCTTCTGAGATACTTGGTACTTGCTACTGATACTTGTTTTTTTTTATATATATATAGCAGGAGGAACTCAGTTCTGTCTTCTTGAGGCAGTAGTCAATAGTTACAAAATAAAAATCAAATCCAAAGAGGGAGAAGAACTGGAGTAAAGTTTTGCATGGGGCAGCTACAACCTTTGCAAACAGCCCTGCCAGGATTATAGTTTAAATCTCAGTATTCTGGTTATTGTGCAATATAGTTTACCTGGGCAGAATTCATCCCATTCTAATGTTTTCTTCTATAAAGCTCTACATTGTGAAACTCTGCAATTATCCACCGTCCACCACCAACTCAGAAATCCAGACTGGCTAAAACTGTACTTGGAGGACAACTATCCTGGCTAAGCAACTTCTTCCTCCCATTCTGGGAATTATTAAGCTTTCATTGACTGAAATAAGTCCAGGATGAAGTGGCAGTACGCACCCTCCATTCCCTGCAGTACATCCAGCCCTGTGGATGTCAGAGGAACAGGCAGTTCTACCTCAGTGGAGGCTGAGAAGAGCTATTAAGAGGGTTGCAGTGTTGACGAGGGACAGATAAATGTGCCTCAGTGAGAGGCGGCCTTCAGTTTGCACTTTCATCCTCAGGAGCTCTGTACTATATCCTGAGTAAGTGGGACTTTTCTTCAAGCGCTTCAACTTTGCTTAATTCCAGTTTCCAGCTGGGCTACTTCAAAACATCACGGTAAGAGGATCAGAAGACCTCCTTGTGTACTCTTATCTGGAAATGCAAACCCACCCAAGGATACCAGATGCTGCACAGCCTCGCTGGATGCACAGTCCATGTGACAAGGACAGACTTTATTTGACAGATAAAGTCAGAGCTCCCATCTGGGGAGAAGAACAGCCACCGCAGCATTTGTCTACGGGTTTTAGAGGATTCACAAGAATTTTGCTTTGTGTGACTTGAGAGCTGTTCCTAGCTGGAGGGGAATGGCTGTTAAGGGGACATGTGAGGAGTGTGAGAACTCCGAGCAGCGGGGCCGCCGCAGTGCTGCCTGCTGCTGGCACCGGCTCTGAGGAGGTTTTTATACTGCAGGACGGGAGGGGATTTTTTTGTTGTTGTACGTCTGGTAACTTTGTACAAGACCCTGGGGTAATCATGGAAGCATTACGAAAACAATAATAGCAGCTTTATTGAAAGCACATGTTGCTGTGCACACCCCCTCCACGCTCGTTGTGATGACAATTAAGATTGAAATTCAGAAATCGGTATAATTTAGCAGCCAGCTACATTACCCTTAGTGAGAGGGCCCCAAGGTGAAACCACAGCTCACTTCCCCTGCCTCATCTTTCTGTGAAATACACGTGTCAAAAGGCACTGGAAGATTTTAGTCTCTGAAAGGTGGTGGTGAGGAACAAGGAGCACAGAAATAACGAACCAGAGGGTCCAAACCCCTCCCTGAATAGAGAAGCTCATGCTGGGACAACTCCCAGGGTGGGACAATCTATGTAAAAGCTTGAAAAGGAAACGTGCTCCTCTCCGGTGCTGGGTCTCCTCGCCTCTGGCCCCAAGAGCCACACAATCAACCGTCGCCCTTGTAGGGAGCTGTGCTAATTACATACAATTGTACCAAACGGTCATCTGCTCTTGGCAGCCATTCCGCTTTAGGTGGGGGTGCGTTCAACACCGTGGTGGTGACAGGTCCCACATCTCTCCTGCCACACTGGAGCGGCTCGTGGGTGGCTCCCCATGCCCTGGGCCCTGTCCCTGCGCCGGGGACACGGTCACAGACACTGCAAACCCCCGCGCAGCCTCGGGAGGCAACAAACGAGACCTGTTTCGGGCAGCGAGGCCAATCATTAAAGAAAGCACATGGATCTTTTGGGGGGAGTGAAGGGCCTAGCTCTCTGGGTGACCTGCACAAGCACCCAGATAGATCGGTTTCCCCAGGACGTTTAACAGTCTTGCACCAAGTCACTGTCATAGAAGATGTTTTGCCCCCTTAATTCTCTCACTGAGGCATCTCCTGACAGCCATTCTAGGTGCCCTGCTGGGTTTTTCTTGATCTACTTAGGCTTTTCACTGACCTTTGTAGCAGCCTGTCTCTCGACACGAGTACTTGTTCAGGTGTTGACCCTTTTCACTGTGGTAAATCTACACCACACTATCCTGCTAGTAGAAGGGCATCATGTTGTTCAGCGTTTTAATCTCTTCTACTCAGGACTTCAGAAGGGAAAAGCAGCTGGGACAGTGCCCTCGAGGGTGCAGAGGGCAAGGTGGGAACGTGGCCAAGTGTCCCACCCCACCTCGTCCACACTTCTAGAAGTTCCTTTGGCTTACAGCCACGCTCCTCAGCAAGCCTGGGCAGACATGAAGGTTTTTTAGAGCCACATGAGTTTCTGATTTGCGCCTTCCTCACAACCCCTTACACAAGGTAGTGGAAAACTTCAACCATTCAAGCCACTAAATCAAAAGGGAAAAGAAAACACATTTTGTTTTACTCTGGAGGCCAAAGGTATGAGCTAATTTTACCAACCTTGCAGATGAGTTCTTGGACTGACTGAGAACGCCAAGTTACCTCTCCTAAGAGCATGCTGGCTTTGGGTTTTTTTGCAAAACCTTTTCACTTGGATATCTTTGCTGCTGGATTGTCCTTATTTGCTTTTTTCCAGGTACACTGGTAAAGCATCTTGTAGTCAGAAAGTGCTCTGGTAAAAAAATTTTAGGTACTAAAAATATCTTCTGTGGGAGAATATACTAGCCTGTTTCTCTCCAGAAGAGATTTTTTCTTCTTGATAATATGCTCCAGCTGCAGTGGATATCTGAAAGGAGGACTTAAACCTACTGAGACATGGGCTTTTCCATTTGACTCACTCCTGCAGTAAGATCAGCTACTTCATAGAGAATGTTTTATAACTTGGCCTAGAGCTGTGTAAAATAATTCACCTCAAAACAGACCAAATTTGGAATGCACAAACTTCTTCCAAATCCTTCCACACCAGGGAAAAAAAAAATTGACCAAATTTCTTTGCTGCTCTTTAGATGTATTTTTGAGCCGGACTGGTTTCTTTCTGGTTGTCATCTTAGCCGACAGAGGATAAAAAGGAGTTAGTCTACAGCTAAATTCAGTTCTCCCTGAGTGTGGAAAATACTGGACAATCAATTCTCCTCTGCAAAATAACAGCACATCCCCGACTCAAGGGAGTATCTACTCCAGGACAGGTTACAGGACTGTTGTGCTGAAAAAAGCAAAGAAAACTGAGGCTTTCCTAGGTGTGGCTATTTCTTACCATAATCAGGAAGTTGATGCAAACTGAAACGAACTCTCTCAGCTTTTTCTTACTACTAGCTCTGCATTTCTCCTGGGACAGCTACCTTTCTGTGCGTGCTGATGTGTAAATGTGCTACGGCTCAAACAGCAGGGTGCCCGGTTCTTCAGTGTCTGCGTTTGCAGTTTGCTCTCCCAAAGGTTATGCCATGCTGTGCATATTTTTATGAGTTCTCCTAGAAGCATGGCTGGGACTACTCAGTGGAACAGAGACTGCTATTTCAGTTTGGGAGTCACAAGCAAGTTTCTCTGCCTTACTCCGGGCAGGGGCTCTCAGGACCAAAGTGGCCTCAACCCACCCGTACCAACTGGTCACCCAGGAGCAGCCACAGCAGGTCCATGGCAGAGGGTGAGCCCACCCCCGTGCCCACCTTAGGTGGCCCCACTCTTCTTTTCAACACCAGTTTCTTTAATATCATCTCTTGGTGACATTCACCTGCATCTCTCAAATGTTACCAGTGGCTGGCACAGAGGAAGGATAGCTGCCATTAAGCTTCTCTTTACTGATGTCTTACCTGGTGCCTGTCACAGGGCAGAGGACAGCCTGCCTGCTCAGGCAGCCCACTAAGTCCAAGCTCTCCCACGCGGGCATTTGCTGTGGATGGAAGAGGACTCTTCATCTCGGGTGGTGATTGCCCAAGCAATTATTCCAGAGAAAGATAAATGCAGGGTGAGGTCTTATTTTCCATCAGAAAACAACTAACTCAAAAATAACGTATCCTGCTCAGGAACATATCCACTTCAAAAACCTCTTAAACCCAGCACGGCATTTCAAGTGCTAGTTGCTCTGCGATACCAAAGGTCCCTGGTGCTCAGGGCTCTTCCCAGCAAGACCCCCGGTGCCAGTCTAACCCTAAGCTGGTGGGGTGCTCCCTGCCACTTTGAGGAAGGTCTCCCGCTTTGGATGAATGATGTCAACAGTCCTAGTTTCGTTCTCATGCAGAACTGGAAAGACACTTAAATCTTAAGATGTTAGAGACCCAAATATGATTTACTGAATTCAGGCTTTTCTCCCGATACAGACTGCAGTCAGGCTGGGAGAGCTATTCCCAGTATACCCCCATGTTGACAAGCCTAGCAATCCTCCTGGGGTCTGTTTTGGAGGTTCATGCACATTTTTCTCTAACTATGTGGCCCAGAGCTGCAGCTAATCTCCCTCCCATGGATGACAGACCCTTTTCTTCAGCTAATCTGTTTCAAACCTCTGCATCGCGCCGCAACCTGCTATCTCTGCCCTAAACTTCTGAGAAGCAATGCTAGGGAAAAACCCATCCCTCCCAGTGGCCCCATGCCTTGTAACTTGGCTTTCCCTGTTCAACACTAGTTACCTCTTCAAATGTTATAAAAGGGGAAATATGCTGTCAATGCTTGCAGCTCCTGCATATAAGACTTTCTACTAAAAATAGGGACTTTTATCCTCATTATGATTCCTTACATCCAAATGAAAGAGGTGGCATCAACACTGACTGCACTCTGTAGTTAATGATCCCATGTATTTGTAGGCATATTTCTCAGCATTTTAAAGCAATTTGTTCAAACAGCCAACAAGCCAGAATGGGGCTCATTATAATTAGAGTAGTTGCCGTTAAAATTCAGCATTTACCTGGAAAACTGTATATTCATCACATTTCTTCCATGCTTCAAACGTGAGGGGAAAAAGGTCTCATTTTGTGGCAGACAGGTCCAGAACAGCACACTGGAGCTGCTACTGTCCAACAGCTGGGCTTCTACATTATTTATAACTTCTATACATCAGCATCCTGCATCCACATTATGTCACCTCATTACAGTCAAAATTATCTCATCAGCAAACTAAGGCACCACTATACCAGATGATAGATTTTAATCCTAAATTACTCTGTAAACCATGACAAATATCTTACCTGTCTGAAATAACTGGCTTTTTATTTTATACTGGCTTACCTGAAAGAATTGGCTTTTTATTTTATTTGGTTTTATGATATTTTTGATCTTTAAAGCGGTGAATCAAAATGTTAATCTCTAAGTCTATTTCAATAGAGTCTGAAAAGCACCCTGACCTACATCCATTTCTAGTCAAAAATAGGCTGAGAGATACTCAATAGGGTCTTTTTCAAGGGCGGAGGAGTTCTCACTCTTCCAGATACTTCATAGGTTACATGAAGAAGCAGCAGAACACTTTTCTTTAAGAAAAGGAAATGCTATCACAAAAACGGCGTATAGTGCCAAGCCTCCACCCACGCCTTTCTCAGACAAGGGCACTGCTCAGCTCTCAGCCTTCCCCGTCCCGGTGGGCTGTGGAGCCGCTTCCCATGGCTGCAGCGCAGAGCAAGGCGTGCGCAGCCCTGGAAAAGCAGGGAGATAACGAGCAGCCTCCTCTGCTGCCTCGGACAGGTTCTTATTAGCAAAACACAGTAGGATTTCTGATCTGCTCACAGGTCTAGCGATGCATTGCACACATTCCTCCAAATGCCTGAAACATTAACACAATGACAGGGCAGGACAGGATAGAATATTTCAGATGGAAGGGACCTGAATGATCACCTAATCCAACTGCCTGACCACTTCAGGGCTGACTAAAAATTAAAGCATATTATTAAGGGCACTGTCCAAATGTCTGTTAAACATTGAAGGGCCTGGGGCATCGACCAGCTCTCCAGGAAGCCTCTTCCAGGCTTTGACCACCCTCTTGGTAAAGAAATGCTTCCTAATGTCCGGTCTAAACCTTCCTTGAGGAGCCTTGGTTAAATTATCTTTGACTTCATGACCATGACACACGCCTCGGTTCACATGTGCACAGTAATACACAGGAGCTTTCTTTTGGGCTTGCTTGTCCCCAGTTTTGCTACTTTTTTCCAACCATGCCACATGCCTTTATTTATGTCCTCAGACAATCAACACTATAACAGCTTCACCACTACAGCAACAAACCATAGCTGGAGCCTCAGCACAAGAAGGACATGGAGCTGTTGGAGCAGGGCCAGAGGAGGCCACGGAGATGCTGGGAGGGCTGGAGCCCCTCTGCTGGGAGGGGGGGCTGAGAGAGTTGGGGGGTTCAGCCTGGAGAAGAGAAGGCTCCAGAGCCCCTTCCAGTCCCTCAGGGGGCTCCAGGAGAGATGGGGAGGGACTCTGGATCAGGGAAGGGAGCCACAGGACAAGGGGGAACAGTTTTAAACTGAAAGAAGGGAGATTGAGATGGGATCTCATGGAGAACTTGTTTGGTGTGAGGGTGGTGAGAGCCTGGCCCAGGTTGGCCAGAGGAGCTGTGGCTGCCCCATCCCTGGAGGGGTTCAAGGCCAGGTTGGAGGGGGCTTGGAGCAACCTGGTCTGGTGGGAGGTGTCCCTGCCCAGGGCAGGGGGTGGCACTGTACGATCTTTAAGGTCCCTTCTAACTCTAACCATTCTATGATTTTCTCCAAGCATAGGCTGCCACGATGTCCATTTTAAAGGAAGAAAGGTACTGCAGAAATAACCCAGGTAGTGAACATGTCCTTTCACAATGGTCTTCCCAGTATAAGCCAGCTTCATGTTTGCACCTCCCCAGGGACTTGCCTACACTGTCCTGCTGTTCCCAGTAAGCTGGATGTGCAGAGGATGATGAAACTAAGTCTTATTTGTTATGCACAAAAAATAACTCTTGCAATTGAAACACAAAGCTTACAGATCATTTGTTGTCTTCAAGAGCTGATGTGAAGTAAGTTAGCAGAATTCCCACATCTCATCCTGCGCTTATATCCATTTAACAGAATTAACCAGTAGAAATTAGCATCTCTTACTAATCTTGATTAAATAGATCTTATTTGAGTGAAGAAAGGGAACAAGGTACAAATTGATAAAGGGTCACACCTGTTCCCAGAGCAATTCCAAGACAGTTTTATTCAGTCTGTCACAGTTCCAATGCCATTTCCATCTCTGATTAGAAGTGGCACCCATTCTCCACATGAGAAACAGCTAGATTTTTGGCTCTGGGGTGCACAGACCTGCTCTCCTACCTGATTTTTGCTCTGACTAGTGATAAACCAGGATCACATCACTTCTGCATGCTGGAAATAAAGTAGACCTTGATTAACAGCAGATCTCATATGTCAGGAGCTGGGTATGTGCACCAGTATTTAACACAGCATGTGTATTGTTCTACAGGGGAAAAAAAGAGCTCACAGGCTTTCCTTCTCCTGCCCTCTGCAATTCCCACTGAAGTTTATACATTCTCCCATTTTCTAAAGAAATAATAAACTTGTTGATTTCTGGTCCCAGAGAAGCTGTTTATCCAGAAGAACTGTATATTCCCTGCTACTTTCAGTTAAAAAGTGTACAGAATTTGGTAAACATAATGCAGCAGCTTTTGCTCCATGGAGTGGTGCAGATAAAAACCCAGGAGCTTGAGGCTCCAGCAAAGCACTAACCCCTGTTTACAGCCCTTTGTAAGTTTATCCACATTATTTTAAAAGCAGATAACACTTACGCAAAACATTAACATTGTAGCAGACTGAAGTTGCCCAAAATTAAGAATGCTTTCTGAGTCTTCTAAAAACTGTTTAGGTTATAATCAGCATTTAATTAGCTGTATACATCTTTCTGAAATCACCCAAAGCTAGGAACTGATTAAGCAGCCATCACACTTCTGTGCAAGTGCTCCATTTGAATATAATTTCCAGCTGCACTGTGACATGAAAGTAGGTTTATAATCTGCATAAAATGGTTTTCTACAGGTAACCAGTACAAATCACAGATACTGCTGTACATAAAAGCTGTACAAGTGAGCAGTGAATTAAAAGCAAACAAGGATTGTGCTATGTATTATCATACATGACAACGAAACAGAACCCAAAGGATGTAAAAGACACAATGACGTGTGTTTATATGAATGGTAACAGCAAAACAGTGATTAGAATTTAACACATATTCATTTTTCTGTTTTTCTTGTGTTGGCAACAACACAGTCAGCGTAACGCATCTGGACACTTTCAGATGTGACTTGGAACTGACACAAGAAGTACTGATGCCCCCATCCACGCATCCACAGTACGTGATGCCCTTTATTTCAGAGTGGACATTTCTTTGGATGGCCGCAGGGCCAGGGCTCCCCTGCTGCGGGCAGGTGGGGATCCCCTTGTATTGGCCCTGCGCACCCCGGTAACGAAGCTGCTCAAGACAGCTTGGGCGGTCACCGAGGGATAAAGGGTAATACGCGATGCTCACCTTGAGCCGGACCCAGCCCCAGGTGTCCCCATCTGCCTCCTCTCCTAAGGCTCTTAGGCAGGCTGGCACCTTGATACCACCACCCAGCACAGGGCAGCGACTTCCTTGCTGCAGTTTAGCATCAGTTTAACAAAGCCAATTAAAAACCTCTCTCAGTTAATCTGGTGCAACCTCCCCACAGACCAGGCTTAACCAAGCTCTACTGAGGACAGATGAAAAGGTGTAAGGGGGGAGGTCACACTCAGCTTCTCTGCTGTCTCACCTTTTGGCAACATTAATTCCCCACAGGATGGGCAAGTTCAAGGACAAGCCCTGACAATCCAGTGGATCACGTCCTCTGCAGGGGCATCCCTTTGAAAGGCATTTTCTTTCTAAAATTTGTTCAAGAAACTCATTCAATACCCACTGTATTTTAATAGCCTTACCTGTAGAAGCCTTGGTTATCATAAGCCATGTTAGTCACATCATCAAATACGGATTTATTCCTGAGTTTCTTATTGTTGTTGTTATTGTTTCTTCCCTTAAAACCAAAGTAAGCAGCTTGCATGTGCTCTAGTTCTTCAGTTCTGAGCTGGTACCACAGCTGCATGTCTCTGTGGATAAAGCAAGGGGTAAAATCCAGTGTGATAAATGGCTGTATATCCGAGCTTTTATCTGCCCACAGCCCTGACTCATTAGAGTTTAAATCTAAATCCTGGTTTACTGAAGACAGCACATAAACACATGCTGGACTTCAAGTCTAAGCCAAATTTCCAGAGACTTAAATATCTGCCTAAGTATCTTAAAGTGGGGAGTTCCTTAATAGCATAAATATTATTTTTTAAAGTAGTGTTATTTTAAGTATTATCCAGCGCTCCTCAAAAAACAAGCAAACAAACAAACAAAAAAGAGCAATTTCCTTATAAGCACCTGTGGACATGTGTTCAAAGGAACAAAAATCCAATAATTATGTCAGTTTGATTCAGTGGATTTTGAGACTACAGGTAATAGGAAAAGTCATGTGAGGTGTGATGTTTTGGTGATGTTTTGTCAATGTTCTCATGGGCCTTCACCAGTGACATCACGTCAGGGCAGATCCTGTTGTACATTAAATGACTACAGACTATCCCCATTTTATGGAATAAATTATTTCAGAAGAAAAAAGTATTTTCTGTGAATTTTTGCAGCGGTGCCATTCCTAAGGGTTCAAAAATCACCAGGCAGCTTGAAAAGATGAATTGACTTCAAAATGGAGGAGACAGGTAATGTTGCCTTTGTTAAGAGCAGGGCTTGTTCAGTTGTCTTCAGGATTTCCTTTTGGAAACACTCAAGGTGCTTTTCATGCTGCTCTCTACAACTCTGGGGCAAAAAAAAATCACAGTTTCTTTTCTTGTTTTTAAAAGAAGTCTAAGATTCACATAATCACAGACATTCACACTAGGTGATGGGACAAGATTAGATTGTGAGGGCTGGCAATGCTGATTTTGGTGTCATGTAGGATGTGATCTTGCTCCTACCAAAGAAAATGGCAGCTACGCTCACGCAGAGAGACAAGGCCTGCGAGGAGACTAAGTTATGTGAGGATTTTCAGCAGCCTTTGTCCTTTTTCTCTCCAAATTCAGGGATAAAACACAAGATGGCACTTCAAAGATCATCAAACAGATATCCTGGAAGACAGGTTCACAGGCAGAGGTGATCTCTTCTAGTAGACCAACTAAAAGAGCCCAAAAAAAAGTAGACAGGCAGACTTCAAAGCACATTGCAAGATGAGGACATCCTCGCTACCCTGAAGGTACAGACTACCTTTTCCTTCAGTGATGGTCTGAGAGACGCTAATTTAAATAATCCCCTACCAAGTATTCTTATTTTGTATTAATTTATCAAGCCTGCAGCTTCTCTTTGGGTTAATGCTTTGTACATCCAGAAGTCGATCCACATTATCCAGCTACATCAACTGAACTCACAAAAGAGATCCTCTCTACCTGCAGACCCCCATGCTCTTGTGGCCTTGGACGCTGCCAGCTGCAGCAGCACTGCCACCCCATCCGGCACCCTGCAGCACAGGCTCTGTGTCCAGCAAGCTGCCTACAGGGATGCCTTACTCCTTCTCGTGTGACGAGCTTCTACAGCAACAGCTGGAGAGCAGCCCTGATGAGAAGGACTTGGGGGTGTTGGTGGATGAGAAGCTCCACAGGACCTGTCAATGTGCACTGGACGCACAGAAAGCCCCTGCACCCTGGGCTGCATCCCCAGCAGCGTGGCCAGCAGGGAGAGGGAGGATTCTGCCCCTTTGCTCCGGTCTGGGGAGACCCCCGCCCAGTGCTGCCTCCAGCTCTGGGGCCACCACCAGCAGAAGGACATGGAGCTGTTGGAGCGGGGCCAGAGGAGGCCCCGGAGATGCTGGGAGGGCTGGAGCCCCTCTGCTGGGAGGGGGGGCTGAGAGAGTTGGGGGGTTCAGCCTGGAGAAGAGAAGGCTCCAGAGAGACCTCGGAGACCCTCAAGGGGCTCCAGGAGAGATGGAGAGGGACTCTGGATCAGGGAAGGGAGCCATAGGAGGAGGGGAAGGGTTTTAAACTGAAAGAGGGGAGATTGAGGTGAGATCTCAGGAAGAACTTCTTTGGTGTGAGGGTGGTGAGAGCCTGGCCCAGGTTGCCCCGAGAAGCTGTGGCTGCCCCATCCCTGGAGGGGTTCAAGGCCAGGTTGGAGGGGGCTTGGAGCAACCTGGTGTGGTGGGAGGTGTCCCTGCCCAGGGCAGGGGGGTTGGAACCGGATGGTCTTTAAGGTCCCTTCTGTCCTAAACCATTCAATCATTCTATGATTCTATGTGGATGGCTTCCCCATCATCTCAGCTTCTTTCTGACAGCGAGGCCAAGCTACACAATGCCCACAGTGCCCCCACGTCCCACCCAGTTGCAGGGCTCAGTTGTGGAAAGGCCGGGCTGGAGCCGCTGCTTCATGAGGCAGTGAAGGGAGGACAGAGAGCAGCAGGGCACTCTGGAGCTCCCAACAAAAGGGAATAATTTCATGTCCTTACAACAGAACCAGGTCAGAGTGTCTGGTATGAACGGCTTTTCTTTCATAAGAGAAAAATATCAAGTCATCATAGTCATGTGAATTTGGACAAAACTCCATTTAAAATAAACGAAAAACAAGGACTTTGATATAAATAGTCATATCAAAAAGAAACATGGCAATACTAAAAATTCCAATCAAAAATTATCTCATGCTATCGGTGAAAACCTAATATTATGAATGACACCAAAGACTTTCTTTTTTGCCTCATAAAATCCTTTCAAGAGAAACAGAAAAATCTGTATTTTGGTTACACTCAGATTTCAAAGTGACAGGATTTCCCCCCTAAGCTGGTTACCACAGAGCTCTAGATAAAACCCAGCTCTGAGCAGACAGACCTTCACTTGTGTGTCCCCCCAGTCTCCCTCTACTCCACTGCTGACCCACCTCAGTCCAAACACTTCTCTGAAACAAGAGGCTTAAAATCAACCAGAAGAGCAGCTTTCTGTCAGCCACCCCACTGAGCTACACACAGTAGTGGGAACAACCAGCAGGAGAAGCCAGAGGGAAATGAAGAAGAGGTCTCCATGGAAAGCCTTCTTCAGCAGGTGACTTCAGGTGGATTTCTCATGAACCAGAGTGGCTCTGCTTTAGCATACAGACAGAAGTGGTCATGCAGTCGCCCTTCACACTGAGTTTTTATAACGGACTAGATTGGTAAATTTTACTTCTTCCCATGCTTGCTTATAATCCTGCTTGCTGACTTGTGCTTCAAGCCAGAAGACAAAATCTTACGTCCTTCCAGCACAGCGCTGTGACAGCTCTAAGTGGGCTTTGCAGACGGTGAGGGCTTTGATGGTTTCAACACGGGTAGATTAATTTTCCCAGCAGTGTTGAAGGAAAGCAAAGATAAAAAAGAGAGACAGAGAAGGGAAAATGCAGCCAATCTTAAATAATTCAAGGACAGAAGACTGGGCCAGCACATAAGACTTGTATGTTCAGCTTCTGCATAATCCTGGGTAAATCCAGATCTGCCCAGACCTGCTGAGGTCATCTGATATTAACAGACATTAGGTGCCTAAATACTTTTGAATTCCAAGTCGTTCTATGCCTAAAGCTTGACCTACAATTTAAGGACTTTGCGTAATTAACATCACTGCGGTTTTGTGAGCATCGAGTCCTCTGAAGCTCTCTGCTATCACAGCAATGGTCTCTATGACGTACAGTCTTACACCAGTTTTAAAAATCTTTTCTTGACATACCTTTGAGTCCTCCTCCTTTCACTTCTCTTCACACACTTGATAAGACAACAAGTTAAAAAAGCCATGGACATCAGCAGAATGACGGCACAGCTCACGATGGAGGCAATCACTGCGACCTTAAATCCAAAAGTCTCGTATTTTGATATGGCTGCAGCAAAGCAAACACAGAGGCATGTTTCTAAGGTCAACCCATGAATTTCTTTCACATTTTCACTAAACCATGCTGAAACCTACCTGTTTCACGCTTCTGCTAATAATAGTTCAGTGAGGACTTTCACATTAGTACGTGTCAAGACACCAGAGTATATTGGCTTCAGCTTTGAGCTATGCAAGCCCTCAAATTGGGCTGTTTAGAAATCTGTTTATAAGCTACTAATGAATTGTTCACCACTGCAATTAAACAAACACAATGCCTTTGGTGCTGCAGTGGCTAAAAAGCACAACTTTGTCGGCACATCAAATGCAGATGAGCTAGCAGGCTCTTCTAAGCAATTGTTAATGAGGACTGGAGCTGCAGAACCAAATACTGACAGGAATAAATGGGCTTAAAGGAGCCCTTTAGAGCAAGGACAGGTCCATATAATTACATCCTATTCAGCAGGCAGCAAACAACAGGTCTTCCTCTGTTTGGGGAAGGATGTAGGATGGGAGAAGGGACAGAATCTGCAGGGCTGAGACTTCTCAGTGATCTGATGTTGGAAGTGAATTATCCAGGTAAAAGGAGGAGTGGGAATGTGTTGCAGGGCAGCTAACGCAGATCTCTGCCAACTAATTTGGAGCACTAAGCATGTCTTGCTTCAAAACTCATCTAGTTCTTCCAACACCACAATGATCAGCATCAGAACTGGTTCACAGGAGCTCCACACAAAGCTTTATTTCCGCAGACTCTGAAGGGAAGGATTTCACTCATTTTTCTTTAATGGAAACTCTCAAATGAGACAGAAGAATAGCTGAGTTTGTGAGAGAGCGATAAGTGTCTAAAAGAGCCACCCACCTACTGATGATTTGAAATTACAGAAGGTCTGAGACACAGACCGAGATTTGCAAAGCTCAGAGGTGCCATGTTTTGTTTGGCCTACTTCTACTCAAATTACTAACCACCTTATAATAAATAAGAAGGAACACAGCATGAAAGGTAGTTAATGTTGTTGCCATTCAAACATGATTCGTCAATATGGTAACTTTCCCATGCAGCTGCCCACAGGCAGAAACCTGAAATTGTTCAAAAAATATCACTCTGGGGTTTTTTGCAGCAAAAAAAATCTTCAGAAAAGAATGCCAGGAGATTAGAGGGTTTGCAAATATGCTTGCACATTAGTTGGTCATTTTTAAAGAAGGGTACAGCTTGTATCTGCAGAGCTGCAGTTACTTGGGGTGCGACACTACAGGAGTCGGTGATATGAGATCAGGCATAAATCCGACCCAGTCTCTCTGTGTCATGATAATGACTGGTGTCAGAACACATATGGAGTGCAATTACAGTCAGTGGGGGCAACTTCAAAGGAAATTGAATTTGTCTTTTTCCTTGCACAGATGTCTAGAATTAATCCAAACGTTGCAGGATATAGGCAGGGCAAAACACACACCATGCAGCCCAAAGGGAGGGACGGGGAATGGTTTGGAAGGAGCCTTACGCTTGCAGGAGGGCACTCCGTCTGTCCACTGGGTACCGTTCCCTTTCCAAACGCAGGTGATGACGCCCGGTCCCTCCAGCTGGTGCTCAGCGGAGCACTGGAACGTGATCACTGTCCCCACGGCCGTGCCGTTGCCATGAAGGATCTGCAGAGTGCCGAGCTGGGGAGGGAGGACGCGGCTGCACTGCCCTGCAGAACAAAACCAAAGCAAGACAATGCGGCGCCAGAGCCAAAAGAGAGGGTCCTCTTTAGTTTTACTGCCACCAGTAAAAAAATCAGTCCAAGCTAATGGTGCAAACAAATAACAGATCTCGGGGTGGGCCACGCTGAGTGCTCTGCCAAGTGCCAGCCCAAGGCCAAACCCCCTTCCGTGCCATTCAGCAGCTCCACTGCCCTCACCCCTGGCACAAAGCAGGGTTTTACTCATGTTGCAACATTATCTACTTAGATTGGTACATAATGAACATCTACTTTTAAGAAAGGGGTCATTCTGTGAGTGGTGTGGTCTCCTACAGACCCCTGTCCTCTTGGACTCTGTGTGTTTAATCAAGTACTCAGGCTGGCACCTTCCAGGCAGGGAGTATCCATAACACATCTGCCCCCATGCAAAATTTCCAAGATCTAATGGATCGATCACATATTGCAGAATTTCAGTCTGCTTGGTAGCATCTTTCCGTGGCCCTACTGGAACGCCCTGTCTTTCATGGGCGCCGCATCTCTGTTGGTTGTGGCTGAAACAAGCCACTGGGTTCAAAAGCCACTCTACAGGGAGGGGACAGAGAGAGACATACACATACAGCACAGCCACCACACTCAGCTGATCTCCATCTTCCAGTGACAAGCTCTGATTTATAGAGTATCATTCATATTTAGTACATTTTTTTGCTCACTTGGTTTTTCTCTTTCTCTCTCTTTGTCATTCATCCAGCTTTCTTTGAGTCATGGAGCTGTTCTCCTTGTGGTCACCTAACGTCAGCTACCAAATTTATACATTGGGATTTATTGTTAAAACATTCCTTGTTTCACACTCATTTTAAACACAAATTTTAATGATTGGGCATTAAGACAACGTAGAATATCCAGATACACTTCCAAGATAACAACAATAACACTGACAGAATCTGGAAACTGGTTTGCAGAATTTTTTTTTTCTTTGGACATTTACTAAATACCAGCGCTGCTTCTGCATCAGGGGCTGAGCTCCCTATCTTTTGCTGGGTTTCCAAGTGACTTCGGCAGACACAGAGGCAACTTTGTGGCAGCTGCAAGACCGGAGTTGCAAGCATGAGGATGACACACAAAAAAATCAAAAGGGGGAAAATACGCTTCCCACACTAACAAACAAAAAGAAGTGTAGAGTTTTAATAGCTTCCTTAACATCTTGACAGAATCACATGTTGATAGCAAATCTATTTTATTTTTTAATACTAAAAGTTCCCCCTGGTCATTAATTAATGTTCAGCTTCTGCAATGGAACTGCAGCAGACAGGCTTACTACCTACCTTCAATTTACGCTTTTAAAACCCCCAATCCTCTGGAACAGAAACTCAAAAAAATCTCAACAAAGACCAAACAAAAGCCACAGTGACAATTACTGGTATAATCCACTGAGTAAATACGTACTGAGAACTAGCTTTGAAAAACATGCCTTTTTTAATTCCATGCAGATTATTTCTGTTTGTTTTGCCTCTTCTTTCAGTCTCTTCCCATGGCAGCAATCTGCCTCAATGAGAGCAAATATTTTCTTGAGGGTCTTTTCCCTCCATCTCTTGCCCTTCCGTGCAATATCCCATTACTGGAAGACGTGGGATGTGTGCACTGGACAACCTTCCTCCTCACTTCAGGCAAGTATTACGAGTTCGGGATTTTCTTTTTACCTTAATCACTCAGTGACTTACTGTTAAAACCATTGTCCTAAGCTGCAAAATATCTACTTTTTGCATTTTACGCTTTCACGGGTATTTTTAGATACTGGAATAGATACTTAGAGTTCACATCAGTGACAATTCCAGTTGCACAAGATGCAGAAACTAATTCAGAGGCAAATTTGATTCAAAGTACATCTGGCTCAGCCACCACAGCAGCCCTCCTCAGATGTTCCCAGCAGACTTGCCAGTTTACCTGGACTTGTTACTCAGCCTTTGCTCTCCAAAGAACAGATCATTTGGAACTGGATCCCTTTTTCAGGACATATTCCATTTAATCCAGCATCAACCATCCTGACTAGCACGTGCAGCTGTAGCTGGTTCAGCTGCTCCTGACTCTTCCCTGCACCATCCTTGCCCATGACGGTCTATGCTGAGGGATTAAAACCTCTGGATCTCAGTGACGTTGCCAGCACTATTCCTCAGCCAAAGATTTTACAATTTTTTCTTCTCTTGAGCTCTACGAAGATTTCTAACAGCCCGTGACTCATGGATATTGGATTTTTCCTCGCTTTGGGCAGGGCTGCACCGTGTCACCCCCAGGGGATCATTCCTGTATGAATGAGAGCGGGGCAGGAACCCAGAGGCTCATCTCCACCACAGCTCCTGAGAGCTAAACTTGTCAAGGCTTCGCTACCTGGCTTTACACAGATGCGGAGCTGAAAGTTCACCACCCGCATTTCATGTACCTGCATTTGGCTGGAGTAGAAATACCATTTCTTCTTCCAAGAGCTTCTCAACACAATTTCTTCCCACCGAAGTCAAAACATTAAATGCTGTCACTACTTTTTGCTCTTTACCAATGCTTTTCTGAAATGCATAGATGGATTTTTGCTGGTATGACTTTGTGAATTTTATCCAAGTTTGGATTTAATATTTCTGGATAAAATCTACCCTAGTTTTCATCAGCATTTGTCTTCTAATAACTCATTTGTAAAATCTGTCCTCTCTAGCATCCTTTTCTATTATATATTTGCTATATATAACGTTTCTGGCGTCACTTGCTGCATTCACTGATCTGCTGGGTTAATTTTACTCTTCCATCTCCAGATCTTACCATCTTCAGGTAAGATTCCGTCCTTGTATTTATATAAGCTGATGTTCCATATAGATTTATCCTTTGAATACTCTTCAGGCATTTTTATATCTCACTAAATCTATGGCAATCAAGATTTTTTGTTAAATTTTAAGTATTATTTTTTTTTTCAGCCGAGGCTGGTGTCTGAGGCTGCGTTGCCTCCTGAAGTAAAACATAAATACTGCAGAAGCATTTGTTCTGACCAGATTTACATCTTGATTTATATTTATTTTCTAAATATCTAGAAAATAGCATGTTCACGCCTTGGGTTGCAGTACCTGTTAGCACCCAGAAATGTAAAATTGAATAAACCCCCTAATTATTGTTCATGTAGTTTTTGCAATAGCTGCATCTTATACCTCAGAGATCCATGCCTGAAGCCAGCACCTAAAGCCAGGAGGAATGCTGGGGGAATTAACAGCCTATCAGCCACTTCTACGTACTTTATAGTAAACATGAAAATTCATGATGTGTTGTTAAGTTGTGATTAGCTTCATGGCATCGTTCCTAGACTTGATACGTGTCTCCAGTTCCCGTTATCCTCACCGTTGTTCTCCACGCCCAGGCTCATGCTCTGCTTACACTTCCAGATACTGGCTACTACTTCCAAATTCAAGAAGAAATCTCACTTGAGGATGCATCC
Organism: Calidris pugnax; assembly: GCF_001431845.1. Taxonomy (NCBI): domain Eukaryota; kingdom Metazoa; phylum Chordata; class Aves; order Charadriiformes; family Scolopacidae; genus Calidris; species Calidris pugnax. Next base: position 719,224 of record NW_015090928.1, read on the forward strand.
CTATGAAGCAAAGGCCAGAAATATACATTTTTTATTTATTTTGAAGTCCAAGAGAAGTTGCGAGGACTCTCACTTGTTCGTTTTACTCATCGAAAAAGCTTAACAAACTGCCTGGTCCACTGCGGGTACCATGCCACCACACACATCAGCTCTGGTGAACACAGATGGCCATTAGCCATCCCCTGGGCAGTTCCCCTCAGGGCACAAAGACCTGAACACCTTCAAGTTCCCGCAGCTACTTCTGCAGCTTCTTGGAAAGCAAGAGCTGATTTATACAAATGCATTTCTGAGCTTGGCCTCACACTAAGAGGATACCCAGTGTTCAACAAGTATCTGAATCTGCTGCCACTGTCTGCCAACACAGAAGGAGGGCATTTGCTATAGCAAATACACAGATTATTTCATATGACAAATAAATGTCCCAAAAGTAAAGATACTAAAGTGTAGTGTACCGCATAAATTCTTAATTCACCCAAACCACCGTGTTCAGAAATAGCCACATACATAATTTTCAGGCACTGAAAAACAGACAGTAATGCAAGAATTAAGACAAAATAATCCAAAATATCTCTTCTCATGCACAGCCAGGATTATCTGTATTGCAAAATCGATTTGTCAGAAAGAGTTACCATATGGTTTCATCATCAAGCAGCTGCGGATTTATGTTTTGCTGATAAGAAAACAGAAATGAGAGAGCAACCTAGGCATACTTGCCCATTACACATTTCCTGTGGTCCTTCCATAGGGAAACACAGAGACTAAAAATCAAATACATCACATAAGTATATACCAAAATGATCTAAAATACAGCAATAATTACCTGGAAGCATTACCAAGTTATCAAGATTGCCACTCGCTGTTTGTGCAGAAAGGGAGCAATCCATGACTTTGCCTCATTATTCCCATACACACGTAACAAGCCTTTGTGTTGCTTATTGTTGACTATTTTATGCAACTAAAACACGCTGGAATAACCAGATGCCAGAAAGAGACAGAACATTAGGTTCTATAAACCCTGCAGAAAATAAACATGCTGATATTATTTCTGCGAGTCCATTTTCATACAGAAGCACGCCTTAGAAATTAATGTCCCTGAAGTCACAGGCATAATGTCGAACATCCACAGCAGCCTCACAGAGAGCTCTTGGAAGAGCTCGCAATGTGAAAAAGCAAAAGAAAAGCAGCTAGAAGTGAAATATGAAATAAAGCAGATGCAGTAAAGCATTTTGTGTGAGTGAAACCGCCTGGCCCCGGCACTGGTCCCCTTGTGACCGTGCCGTCGGTCCCTCGCAGAGCTGGCCGTGAGCCCTGCTGGGGCTGGGCTCTTCATGGCACAATGCGCTGCAACCAGAAATGGCGACCAGGAGCCCTCAGCCTCCCACTAAAACCCTCAGAGGCTGGCACAGCTTTTTATGAAATTAGTGTTAAACATGAGACCTACCCAGCAGTAAAAGAGAGGGGGCAAGGTCCAGGCTCTGGAAGCTGCAGAGCTTGCACGAGGTCCCCAGCTGTGCCACAGCCACCAGGACGTGCGAGGCATTAAATCACCTTGTCAACGGGGCTGTAGAGGAGCAAGCTGTCCCTGGATGTCTGCACCTGCTTCCCGCAGGGCTGCCGATTACTCACCCTATAGCGCTGCCATCCCCACAGCTGCCATGCCCTATAGAGCTGCCATCCTCTATAGACCTGCCATGCCCTATAGCGCTGCCATCCCCTATAGCGCTGCCATCCTCTATAGAGCTGCCATCCTCTATAGAGCTGCCATGCCCTATAGAGCTGCCATGCCCTATAGCGCTGCCATCCCCTATAGAGCTGCCATCCCCTATAGAGCTGCCATCCCCTATAGAGCTGCCATCCCCTACAGAGCTGCCATCCTCTATAGAGCTGCCATGCCCTATAGAGCTGCCATCCTCTATAGACCTGCCATGCCTTTTAGCGCTGCCATCCCCTAGAGCTGCCATGCCCTATAGAGCTGCCATCCCCTATAGAGCTGCCATCCCCTATAGCGCTGCCATCCCCTATAGCGCTGCCATCCCCTAGAGCTGCCATGCCCTATAGTCCTGCCATCCCCTATAGACCTGCCATCCCCTATAGACCTGCCATCCCTACAGAGAGATGGGAAAATACACGGGAATGTACAGGCCACTACACGGTTCTCAACACCTCAGGGCGCCCTGTGGTAGATGAAGGACAGTAAAGCCTACTTCAGGGTCTTTTCATGCCTGCTAAGGTAGCAAAAATTATCAGATAACAGCAAATTCTTAGCTTCTATCTCCAACAGAAACCCTCGCGTTACGCTGCTGCAAAATCTTACATCCCAATCTGAAGCAGACAAATTGGGTTCATCTCTCTTTACGATCTGAGCCTTTTTCATTCCTCTCTCCCAGCATTTTTCATCCGGCTTTTGAGCTGCTCTCTGTAGTTAACAAGATGTAGCAAGACTCAGGAGTCAGCACTAAGCACTTCCCAACTCCATTCTGAAATAGTAGAGGGCTGCGAGCAATTTTAATCCATGTAAAATCCCAGCTACATAGCACCCAAGTGCTACATTAGGGTTTGATGACAACATGTGCCATCCACTCCTATTTCAAACGTAAATAATGGGTAGGATTGGTGCAAAATTATTCTTATTCATGTTTTTTATGTTATTCTTTTAAGAGAGGATTTGTTCCAGCCACCATACTGCCACCTCCATGATTGATTTTTTTTGCCAATTTACATCAAAGTCAGGTTATTCTCATCTGTAGATTTTACTCTTGAATCTTGCAATGAGGGCAATACTGAATATTTCTCTTCTTATGGGAACAATTAAATGAGAAATAAGAGCTGAATGAAAAAGCAGGTATTTGATGAAGTCCCCAGTAAAGCAAGAACAGATGGGTTTTCTGTACATTATTAGTCTGTTTACTAACAGAATTGAAAAAATAGGTTATGACATTTCTGAACAGTTAATAATAGTGCAACTTTCAAGAACAGGAAGGATCCATTAAACCTAAAGCAAATTAGAAGCATTCATCTATTTAACTTTTCACCATTACTTCCATATTAAAAAAAAAAAAAAAGTAATTATATCTATAGCTATATCCACTATGGAGCCCACCAGAATTATGTCATAATTCAAACTCTTCCTAATTAAAAATTACCCATGGAAGTGATTCCAACAGTTCCTTTTGTGACTGATTGTTTAGTGAATGGGGCTAATATTGCTGATGGTCTCCCCTTTTTGTCATTCTAAAGCAGATAATAAATAAATTACATATTTGCACAGTGCAGAGTGGCCTGGACTCTAAAACAAAGATCCCAAAAAGAATAAAATTAAGAGGAATAACTTGAAATGAACTTTTCACCTGCACTTCAGCTGAGATCCTGAATGTACCAAATGTCCTGGAGGAGACAGACCCAATGGGCAGGGGATCTCAGCAGAATGCAACCAAAACCCACCACTCCAGAGAGCCAAGTCCCAACACGCCGTCCCCACCGGGCAGCGACAGGTCCAGCCCTTGCTGTGCTTGCCCCCACAGTCTGTTAGTGCAGCTTCTTGCAAAATAAGCACTGGTATTTACAAGAAGGAGAACCGAAGTAACTGGTTACACAATACCACAGTCTTCTATAGATGGTCCTGAGCCTCCCCCATGCATCTCTGCATCCGCAGTCTCTGGAGAGGTTCAAATCCAAAGCAAGGTGTGAGCGTTACCCCAGGATCTGTCACCCCAGCTTTAGGGAAAGCCAAACAAAATCAGGGATTTGAGAAACGTAAAGCAAGATAAATTAATCAATCAGCTCTACTCTGATTTTGAAATTTTCAAGTCAGGCATCTCTTTCTGTATCATTTTGCTCCTCTTTGGGGAATAATAAAGACTAGGAGCATCCCTACCCCTTCCCTCTTCTGCCAGGTCCCTCTCTGTCCTCAGCCAGTCTTTGAGAATCACATCCTTGCTGCTGGAAGTGTCCTTCATGAAGCATCATGCTGGTGAAGTTGTAGGTTTATATTTTCAACTTTCATCATTAGTTTTTCCTGTGCTCATGAACAATCTCTCATTCGTTGAACCCGTGCATCTGACTGTAACATTTCTGCAGACAGTGCAAAGCCATACATGGGCTCCACACCCCGTATATTCTCCAGTGGAAACCATGATGACCAGAAATGCTAAAATTTCCCCTTGTCCATAGTTGCAATAAGAGATTACCTTGGATCAATGCTTAAAGCATTTTTCATCATCACAATAACTGCAAGAAAACAATCACCGCCAACTAAAAGTTGAACAAATATATTACAGAAGGCCAATGATTTCAGGAAATCACGACTTCAGCATCCAACTCAATATTTAGCACCTTGCTGACAAGTATCAGGTATCAAGAGGAAAAAAGATGAGTTTTACTGGCAGTCTGTCTTTGGTGAGTCTTTCTCCATGCTGGTACGGGAGCCTGACGTGACCGAGAACCAACAACCGCTTGTGAGAGCAGGACTGTTTCTGCAACCTCCCTTCACACAGGGATGGTGGTGGGCATTGCTGGGGTCTGGAGAAGGCTGCAGGCAGCCACTTGTAGGAACTCGAATTTGAAAACCTGACCCTTTTGTCTGAAAGGGGATGCTCTGACGGAATCCCCTCTCTTGCTTTTCTTCCATTGAAAATGCAAAAAGCAGAGAAATGTCAAAACCACCTGGTCCGGGCAGTTCTAATACAAACACCTTATCAGCACTCATCCTATCAATGGGCCCAAGAAAAGGGCTCACTGTCAGAAAAGCTTCAGCTCTGTGGCTTTTCACCTACAAAATGGTTTAGCACCTCTAAGGAGCTCTGCAAAACCCTATGGCTTTTTCTCTGTAGAGCACACAAATTTTTTTAACACTTAAGAGGATCAATTTTATATTTACCCTGGAAGCCAGCTGCTAGCAAATCCAACATTTTGCTGGCTTCCCTTAATAATTATAAAGTTTTGTCACCAAAACTAAACATTTCATTAGTTCATTGGTAAACTGAGCAAGATTCAAGTTTTAGTGCTTCTTGCCAGATGAGGAAAGTAAAATAGAGAGAAACCAGCAGCAATGTTGTCCACGAAGCTCTACAGAGTCAGTATAAAAACCACTGGTGCTTCTTGTGTCCCCCAGTGAGCTGCACGGTCAAGTGGCAGAGCTGGGCACAGCTAAGCGAAGAATCTCAGGATTTAAAGGGTACATGATAGAAAATTATTATCTGAACACACCTGATGGAAAAATGAGTCTGGATGGGATGCCCTGGCAACATGAGGCGTCTCCTGCTTGTAAGATTAGTAAGGTTTTCAATAGTCCATTTAATTTGCAATAGGCAGGGCTTCAAGCTAGCCACTGGAGAAGCCAAAAGAAAACCTCCGACCTGTTTTCACAGGGAAAGCATGTGGCTGTCAGGAGCCACAGAGGGAGGAAGGAGGAAGGATACCTGACCAGAGAGATGGATGGGACAGAGCCCCCCCGCTGCTGCCTTTTGGGGCCTCCTCCTGCAGCATCCCTTGGGATGGAGAGCAGCATCCCTGCGTGTCTGTCGCCTGCACCCTGTCATGGTCCCACTCCTCACCACCACCCCAGGCTCCTCGAGGAACAGACCCCAGCCCGGCTGTGGGGTCAGCCCTGTAGAGCCAGTGATGGCCCCGGGTTATCTGCTGGCAGCAACTGTTGGGGCTGGTTCGTCTACAGTGGTGCACAAACACACTCGGGGTAATGAATGTCAACGATAAGAGCAGATGTCCCCTAACGATGCAGCTGGTGGCCTCCTGCTTCAGCATGATGTTTACCAGACTAAGCGCAACCTCCGGGGATGGCAGAAATCCCTGTCCATGGAGGAGGGCATGAGGCAAGCACTGCACCGACACTGCCTTGACCGAAAAATGCTGGAGTGGGAAGGGTCTAGAGCTGGTCAAAAACTGCTTCAGGCATTAGAAAATTCACCGCCAATGTGAAACTGGGTGGACCAGAAATGCTTGCTACTTGAAGGTTACACACTCATTTTTGGCCAAAAAGCTCCAAAGCATAAGAACCGCATTTGCACAAGGCACTTATTTGTAAAGAATATAGACATTTCTCAACCTTTGTCTTTTAAACTCATTTCTTGTTTTTAAATGGACAACTGAATACAGGTTTGTTACTTTTCTAGGGGAATTTCCAACCATCCTGTTAAGCAAAACCAACATCAATGCTAGAGATCTGCATTTGCTCCCCCTGACTCTCCTGTTTTGGCTTCTGCACATCCTTTTTCCTTCCCAATAGCAAACTGAAGCAGTTCCTGTACTTGGTTTGCTGTATTAAGCTGCTACATGCGCACCACGGAGCTGTGACCTAGCATTCACAACTGTCAGCAAGAATTTCTGTGAATAATTGATTCTTTTAGACACCGGTCTGAAAGAGTTAGCAATAGCATGCAATTTATTATGGTGATAGAAATCATTCATGGACTGAGAAACTAACAGCCAGATTTAAAAACCTTCCCTGTGGTTTTATCACCTTTTATTTTTCTTCTTTTGTTTTTTTTTTTTTGTGCTGCTGGGTATGGCTTTTCTTTTCCTGGGCTTCACCCCTGACAGCAGGGAGGCATGTAGCCAGGAGCCTGGACACGGACACAAAAGCAACCTGCAAAACTGCAACGTGTGAAAGTCACACAGCATCTTGCCAGAAACCGTCCGAGCATGGCAATGATTAACAGTACGAGTCAATGAGCACATCTGCTTTCGGCCTCCCCGGCCATAGGAATCAGAGAAAGATGGTGTGAAGATTGACAAGGATGCCAGTATGAGGACAGGGAACCAGTCTGTTGTGTTTATTTTTTCCCCGTTAAAAAAGTCAATGATTGCAGGTGAGTTACACGCAGAATGACAAGTAGCTTAAGTGAGGAGATCAAAGGACAGCAGCCCCATGCCCTTCCCTTCCTTGAATTGTACATGTCTGGGAAATGAAGATCTGCATCAAAGAATTCAGCTACACCACTGGAAGTTTTTGGATGGCCAGAATACAGGGCAAGGATAGTCTCTGATTCATATTTCAAATGAGTGAAAAACTTAGTCCCGATCTATATTTCTGTATTTGTTAAGGATAACAGGCCAAACACCAGAGCACTCTCTTGTCTCTGCAGAACTGCCACGGACTTCGTGGGGCAAAGCGAAACCAGTGTGTCCAGTCCAGATACCTCTTTTGACCTCACACCAGGACACCAACCCATTAGCAAAAGTCTCAGTCTCAGAGATGGCTGCAGTTCTGGGCAGAAACTCCCCTGGGTAAAATTCTGCTCTTTTACATGAAAGCACAAATTTCTGCTCCTGAACAGGAGGAATCAAACGAAACTCCCCCCTTGCACCTCCTTCAGCCACGTCAGCCCAAAGTACCTTCCCCAACACTATTTCCCAGCATGCACTAGCTCAACCCCATTTCTGAGACCTTCAACAGAGACAGGAATTGATTTATTTTGGTGAGCGGTTGCTCATTCTGCAACTTCTGCATTTCTCACCATCATCTCAAAACAAAACAAAGTGTGAGAGAGGCAGACTTCCACCAAGACTGCAAAATCATCTCTCTGTCAATCTTTTGATCCACTGAGCTAGTCAAAACTGCTCCTCAGAGTGACATGCTTGCTTATCTGTGACTACATTTGAAAGACAGTGTGTCAATAAAATGCCTAAATGCATCCTACATGTTGGCTTGTCCCTGTCAGACTACTGAAGGCAAGATTCTGTAGGGCCAGGCATGTAAAGAGTCAGTGGCAATCGTGACTAAATAAGCTAAGTAGTGCTAATTTCAGCACAGTTAAAATTCTCTTCATTGCAGACTTGCGTTGGGAGGCTCTGCTTTCTCAGAGGAGTCCAAAGACCTCCTGCCTCTGCCACGGTGGGAACAGCCAAACCAGCAGCATTTGGGTCCTTCAAAACAGACCCCCTTTCTGGTCACAGCAACCCCAGAAAGTGCTGGATTATCTTTTGTCATTTGGGTGGGATTGTTTCTGTGCTTTGAGGCTATCTTCTGATTTCTGAAATATCAATGTTTTGAGTCCAAAATGTTCAGCTCACTTCATTCCTTAGCAGAAATTCAGAAGTCTAGACATAATTCATCTCCATAACCTAGGTAATTTAAGAGTACATAGGACAAAGTATTGGAGAATACCATACGGAACAATCTTGCACTGTGGAGGACTGTACTAGAAGACCTAATAACTCTTTTCCTTCTCTATTTTGTACCATTCTAGAGTTTTTATGACAAGCACAAAAATAATTTCCTCAAAGCAGTAACAACGCCTGGTGCAAACTCCTAACCACTAAGATTAGCATCTTGCAGTACAGCAGATAAAACCAATTAGCTGAAATACTGCAACTGTCACTTCTTTCACCTTATTTAATGAAAGGTTTCACTTTGATCTTACGGGAGAAAAAGGGAGGAGAAATAACCCTGCAGAAATTACAAACCCATATATTCCACGTTGTGTCACATTCTGTCCTGTGGAAATGGAAATTTGGGATTAATGTTTTCTTTCCCAGCCTAAAAGCTGAGCCGCATCTCAGGATCGCAGGAAGGGGGTGAGAAACCTCCTTACAGCCTTTCTGCAAAGCAGCAGTGCTCTTGGCTGTGAAGAACAACTTTGCTTTTGCTTTCCTGGAAGAACAGCCCTAAGTTCTGTTAGGGCTGACATGATTTCATAGTTTCTGCACTGGCAAGGAAACTCACTTCAGGCAAAAAACTTGCTCCTTACAAAAGAGCAGACACCTCGAATCATGGCAAAGGTACATCCAGCCTGGTACCTGTCCCCCACTATGGCCACTGACAGTCACCCAGAGCATAACCAAGCCAATATGTGGTTATATCTATTCCATTCTCCAGCAAACCAAGGCTTGTGTCTGTCCTAAGCCAGAGATCATGTCTCTTCTCTTAAATGGTGTCTGTTAGATAATTTCTTCCACAGCTTGGTCTGGAGGAAGCGTTCCCAGCGTCCTGCAGCACATTCCACCTCACCTTCAGCAGCCTCTCTTCTTCCCGGGTTGGGAACGCAGAGGGACAAAGCAGCCAGACAGCAGACAGCAACCCAGCAGTGAGACCTACTCATTTATAACCTGGCGTAAGGTTTGTTTCTATCATGTCTGTATTTCTCTCCTACATTCCCTGTGGCTGCCGTGATGTGTCTGCAGATGCTCCGAGGTGTGTGCAGAGGCAGGTGCTGCCCTGCTCCGACAGAGCGACAGGACTGCACGGAGCAACGAGGGAGGGACCACGGTGAAAACCAAGGTGCCACCCTGCAAAAACAGAGGGCCAAAGCCCCGAGCCTCAGAAACATGGAGACCAAAAATAGTGAAACACCTTTCTTACTCCTTCATCTCTTTCCTGTTCCACCTAGAGAGCTCCCAGTGCAATTTGAGCAGCTTCAGAGGCCACAGCAACTCTGCGGGAAGGCAGCGGCGGGTCTAACGACAGCACCCCCACTTCATGGCAATTCTCACAGGGCAGGAAAGCGCTCAGGTCACCACTGACACAAGTGTTTCAAAGACTCTTCCAGATAATATAATGAGGCTGGCAAGAGCTGGTTGATGAGTATCTGTCCATAGTAAACTACTGCAGGAAGGCAGTAACACTGTAACGCTGCTGTGACAGCAAAACAACCATGGTACGATATGAGATACACAAAAGCATCTGTATCATTTAAAAATGTAAGAGGCTGAATTGAGGAAGGCTTCTCCTCAGCTTCAAGGCATTTGCTGGGCTTTCCCCCGGCTCTGCCCTTGGGACAGGCAGGATGCTGGAGGGACACGGGGTGTGAGCCAGGCTCCCACGGCTGCGGCTGCCAGCGCAAGCACAGGGCAGCATCACTCACCCTGCGCCAGGGGAGGCTGCCAGGGGGAGAAACCCGTCCTGGAAAAGCAGGCAAGAGGTGTTTGAGTGTCACAGCTGTGCTTCGGGAAGCTGTAAGACTCTCTAAGTGCGACAGGCTGCACCAAGGAACTTCCTTTAACCTCTCTCATTCACACAGTAATTCAAAGGGCAATCTTGCAACTTTTTTTTTTTTTTTTTTAATCCTGCAAGAGGAAGGTGTGAGGGAGTTTGTCCGTGCAAATCTGTATTATCACCCTACTGTTCACAGCCTGAAATTGTACAAGGTGGTGGGGCACTCAGTCAAAGCAGCACGAAAAATGATTGCCAGTAACAACGCGATACAATGAAAGGTACTGTCTAACAGTTGTCATCAGCTTTCTCTAGAGGTCACTTCTCCAGCAAATACTGCTGCATAAATAACATGGTTGCATTTCAATTAAGCATCCTGAACAAGAGTTTAATTTAAAATTATACAAGTAGTCATACTTTCAGCTAAGCCACTCAGATTTAACAGCAGCACATCCACCTAACTCAGTACACTCGTAGTAACAAATGGATATTCAACGAAGATGAAATCTGCACAGATGGTGAAGGCCAAGACAAAACTCTGCGAGTGGCAGGAGAGGGGAGGAGGGAGCAGGACATTCAGCAAAGGTCTGGCAAAGCCCTGTGTGCCAGCATCTCCACTGGTCCTACCACAGCCGTACCCTGACCCTGCCGACTCCAACCCAGCACCGCACCGAGAGCCCCCGCTCCACACTGCTGGTTTGGGAAAAATGGTGTTTGTTGTTCTGCTTGGAGACATGACTGAGAGAAGCCAGGTTTGTGGATATCTGAGGGAGTAACTGAAGGAGGAATTCTAATCTGAATGCCATTTTTTTTTTTTTTTGGTGGATCCTGCATTTCTGTGAGTTTTGCCACAGATAGGGCAAGATTAGCCTAGGCAGGAACAGAAAGGCTGTGTAACACGGGACGTGCCGCTTCAAACTTCACCTTAAGTGTGGGCAAACCCAGCCCCAGAAGACAACCTGACACAACAAATAAAAGCATCCAAATACATGATTTTACAAAAGAAAAAAGTCAATGATTAGTAACCAAGGTAGAGCAAAAGGATCTTCACTTATGTTTCAGTTGCTAATTCTTTAAGTAGGTTTCCCAGAACTTGTTAAAAAAACATTTTTAAAATTAACTGCTCTATTAAAACCAAATTAAATGCACAGTTAAGCACATTCAGTGGATGCAATTTAAAGTACTGCTACACTGTTAGCCCAAACATGCCCGAGCATTTCTATCAGCATAACAAAATCAGGTCACTGATAAAGTCTATTAGGTCCAAACACACAAATTGGATTGCAGGGATACAAGGGGACAGGCTGCGAAGGAGGTCCCTGAATTTCAGGAGCGCTCAGCCCTGCTTGCACAGAAGCCAGGGAAGAGCCCTGCCTATCCTGTCCCTGCAGAACCCCAGGGAGAAACCCGGGCCAGCAGCGCTCTGCCGAAAGCAACCCCCTCACAGAGAGCTCCTTCCATCCCACCCACACTGGGTTCCTTCCATCCCACCTCAGGCCAAGCCTCCGACCCTGCCAGGGCTGTGAGCAGGCAGCTCCCGCTGGCCAGACCATCAGCAATGGAGGCCACAGCCCCAGACCCCCAAACTGAGAGAGGCTACAGCCCGCAGGCAGCGTGCACACCCTCTGCACGGCAGTGCCAGACCCTCCAGCAACTCCTGTTATCATCAAGTTCATCAGACCCATTCCACTCAAAGTTTTGCAAGGATGTTATAATCCACATGATCAAACTGAGTAACACAACTGAGAGGGAAGAGAAAGAAAAGGAAGTGAAAAAGCTTTGACTGGTTTCTCATTCCACTCCTCGGTGTATTATTCCATTCCATTGAAACACCAATATCATCATTTTCTACCCAGTCGATTTACATTTCTCCAGAGAGGGTTTCTGGCTGAGGACAGGCTGTGGGGAGACGCGGCCGTGCCCCGGCCCTCTCACCAGTGCACTGAGTTCACGCTTGCCCAGCCCTCGTGGCCGTGAGTCGCTGGGCACCGCTGCACCCCGGTGGCCAGCTCCAAACTCCCACAAATTAATTCATCATAAATTAACCCTATTTAAGAGCAACTGAACCGCAGCGGAGGCCCAGGCGGCGGGCTGCCTCTGGCCAGACCCCCAGCGCCGGACCCCGCTCGGGGCCGCGTCCCCTCACACCGCTCCCGGAGTTCCGGGGCCGAGAGGCCCCGCCGGAGCCCCAGCCCGGGGGTGCCCGGGCACCCGCACCCCGCCGGGCCCCGCACCCCCGGGGTGCGCCGCAGC